>NW_016811898.1:206602-236948 GCF_001698545.2 Rhinopithecus bieti
AAAAAAAAAAAAAAAAAAAAAGGAATATCTTTTTCAGATCAACTCGACTGAAGAATGTACATTAGATTCTATTCTAATCAAGTTGAACAAAATAAAGTAATTGTTAACTACACAGTTTGAATGCCAAAATGAAAGTGCGGGTTTCTTTTGAAATATATATTGAGTTGCACACTTGTGTCACTATTAATACCAGGTATTAAAATGACTCAGGAAATAAATGTTATTTTTGTTTTATCTCTCGATCTTTTAAATCCATCTAAATGTTAAGTACTAGTGGATTTTCTTGGTTTCCACCAACTTGTTCAATGACCCTTTGTCAAGTTAGGACGTGAGACTGGGTAGGACTCGGATGTTAGTAACCACTGCCATTGGTCAGATTCTTTATACCCCAAAACTTAGAGGTGTGCAGATTCTTGGAGCTAAGGACATTAGAAAGACAATACGGCCATCTATTTAAATAAGAATACAGTTGACGTATTTCACCTAAAATTACATAATTTGTTATGCTAACAATAGAGTGAGATATATAACCTTAAGTAATCCTAATGCTGGAAAGATACTTAAGGTACTGCTTATCAGACCCCTTCATACCTAGCAGAGGAAATAATAACTCAGAGAGGTTGAGACCTTCCCAAGATCACCCAGGTTTCCACCTGGATGTAGAATGTAGGTTTTCTGATTTCCAGCCTGTGGCATTTCCATAAAACCAGAGATTTTCTTCCATGATTCCCGTGAGTTGAGAGTCTCAATGTTTATCTTTTATAAAGTCTAAAAGATTGATCTTTGAAGAGATGGGTCCAGAGAATTGCCTCTTCCCATACTTCCCAGAAGAGATCACCCACCATATTTGTTCAGGAAGCAAGAAAACCAGGTGGGCACTTCACAGCCTAACAATGAGCTCATCATGTGGTCACAGGAGTGATTTTTTAACTTAGCATACGTATTAGCTTCCTGGGACTGCTTACCGATTATGAGTAGGGAATTATGATACACTGAATGCAAATCACCATGAACAGGTGGTTTACACAGAACAGAAACACATTGTCTCACAGTTCTGGAGGCCAGAAGTACAGCATCAGTATCGCCTGGCCCAAGTCAAGGTGCTGGCAGAGCCACACTTCCTATGAAGGCTCTAAGAGCGAATCCTCGAGAGGAGAAACCATAGCTTGCCTTTTCCAGCTCCTGTGACTCCAGGCATTGCTTGGTTTATGGCTCCTTGATTCCAATCTCTACCTCCATGGTCACATTGCCCCCTTCTCTTCTGTGTGGTCTCTCTCTTATAAGGATAAGTGTGATTGCATTTAAAGCCCATCCAGATAATTCAGGATAAGTTCATCCTCTCAAGATCCTTAACTTTTGCCACATAGGTAATATTTCCTCCTTCACCATAACCCATATCATTCCTGGGTTCTAGATACATCTTTCAGGAAGTCACCATTGAACCCACAATGCTATATTAAAGGTTCACAGGGATGAGAGTCACAAGCTGCTGATGCTATTTGCTCATGACTCCTCTCTTGCATCTTCTCCTAAGGATGTTATTTTTAAGGTCTACCATGTATGAAATCCCACTCTTGCCAAAACTGGGTCCTGAGGGCCTGAAGGTTAAGTGACAAAACAGTGTAGGCAACATGATATTATGAAACAAGCACACGTTTGGAGTTGGAGTGATGGCCAAATTCTGGGTGAGCAAGTTACTTAAGCTTCCTGAGTCTACCTCTTCTGTATAGTATTGAGAGACTATTATCTACTCCCAGGACTGTTGGGAAGATTAAATGAAATAAACAAAGTCCTTTTTTAATGGATCTTAGTAGACATTCGTGAATTCTAGTGCTCTTGTCTTCTCCACAAACCATGTGAATTCAAATGGTTGTCCTTGAATGATTTAATTTTTCACACTCTCTTGCAAAGTTATTTTCCTAATTGGAATAAGAGGTGTGTGTGTGTGTGTGTGTATGTATATGTGTATATATATATGACAACTGTGCTTTTAAAGCTTGCAGCCTTTGGCTTCCAATTTGGAATTAGGGTATTTCTGTGGCTCAGCTCTACTAAATGTGAACCGAACTCTTGGAACCTCCCCTGCCCCCACCTTTTCCTTAAAGACAATGCAAAAATTCACTGGAGTTCTCCTTAAATGGAAAAATGAAACCACTCTGCAGCCCAGTGAGGTGAGTGGGCATGAGCGCCCAGGACCCCCCAACATGTAGGAGAGTTACTTTCTCTAGGTTGCCTCTGAATGACTCTTTGGGTTCCCCTTTTCTCTGAGATCTCTGGGTGTTGCTCACACACATTTTTTATTAACTCTTCCCCAAAAGTCATGTACTGATAAAAGGCCGAAATGTAACCTGAAGCAGAGGTGGGGTAGGAAGGCGACACGAGGGAAGGGGTCAAGGTGGGAGCAGGTACGAATCTAGCAAACAGCCCAGCTGAGTGGAGTGGCACTCCGACCCATGGGATAGTGGGTGCCCCCCACCGCCCCCACTCACTCTGTGGCATTGAGCAAATAGCCTCAGCTCTGAGCCTATCCGTTCCTGTATGTCACAGGGCTATGGTGAGGGTAGAATCACCTGCGGAGTGCCTGCCGTGGCCCCCAATGCGAGGTTGTTACTGTCAACTCTGTCTCACGCTAGTAAATGTGCTGTCATACCTGGTCCAGCCCCAGAGGTGGCTGGGCTCCCCCAACCTTCACTCTGCTGCTGCCATGCGCAGACCTCAGGGAGGTGCTGGGGCCAAGTATGAGACCAGGAGGGGACGTCCCTGCCTGCCCTCAGGTCTGCGGCATTCAAGGGTCCCAGGCCATGAAGCAAAGCCAAGGAGAGGAGGTGGGTGACACACTGTGTGATTCCCATGCCAAAGGAAAGATGTAAGAGCTTCCCCAGGGTCCGAAGAAACAGGACATAATGCAGAACTATTAAGCCAGGCTTTTGGCTTCCACCCAGCCCTCCATCCCTGCTGTCTGTGCCCATTCCTTCCCTAGCCATTCAGCAAGAGCGCGAGATTTCGGTGAGTCTCGGTAGGAAGACCACGGGATCAGATGCAGTCAGAACGCCGGGCCTCTGGATTTCTCAGTAGATTATCTACTACGGTAGCAATCATAATTTTGGCTTTTCATTGCAAAAAAAAACAAAGCAAATGGGCTTTTTGGCAGAGAAAATGGGTGTGTGTGGAGTGGGGTGAGGAATAGAGCTTCTGTCTGTGTTTTTCTTCTCTCTTGAGACGGAGTCTCACTGTGACGCCCAGGCTGGAGGGCAGTGGCACAATTTCAGCTCAGTGCAACCTACACCTCCCAGGTTCAAGCAATTCTCCCGCCTTAGCCTCCTGAGCAGCTGGGAATTGCCCAGCTAATTTTTGTATTTTTAGCAGAGATAGGGTTTCACCATGTTGACCAAGCTGGTCTTGGACTCCTGACCTCAAGTGATCCGCCCACCTCGGCCTCCCAAAGTGCTGGGATTACAGGCGTGAGCCACCGCGCCCAGCCCAGCTTGTGTCTGTTTTAAAATTCTATTTACTTTTGAATCTCAAAGGCTTGGCTTTTGTATATCAGTGCCAAGGCCTGGATGATTCGGAGAGCCAGCAGTGTATGATTGACTGTAGCTGGAAAAGACAAGAACATGTAAAATGATTTTACTGCCACAGTGAAAAGAGGTAAAAATTTGACCAGCTGGCTGACTAGGGAGAAAGAGCAAGAAATCGTGAGGGTGAAATTGTGATGAGTCCCAGGGAGTCACTTGGTACCCACAGCCCAGACTGTGGGTAATATCCCAGAAGGATAGAAAAGGATGGCTTGTCGGTCTTGCTGGGTTTGGTGACCTTTGGAAGCCAAACCTAGGAAAAGCTGAGAACCAGGTACCTCCTTTAGTGCCTGGTTCTCAGCTTTCCATGGAAACCACAGAAATCCTTCAAATGTGCATTTTTCCACCTTTTTTTTTTTTTTTTTTGAGGAGTCTTGCTCTGTTGTCCAAGCTGGAGTGCGGTGGCACGTTCTCCGCTCACTGCAACCTCCGCCTCCCGTGTTCAAGCAATTCTCCTGCCTCAGTCTCCTGAGTAGCTGGGATTACAGGCATACACCATCATGCCGGGCTAATTTTTGTATTTTTAGTGGAGACGGGATTTCACCCTGTTGGCCAGGCTGGTCTCAAACTTCTGACCTCAAGTGACCCACTTGCCTCGGCCTCCCAAAGTGTTAGAACTTAGTCATAATGTCTTCCCATTATTAAAATGCCAGATGGTGTAAAATGCCAGATGCCGCCGTGCCCAGCTCATTTTTTCACTTTGTCAGACTAATGAAGCAATTTAATAAATGCAGCTTAATTTGGTGTTCCTTTTGCTGAATGAGTTTGTTTCCTGCTCACCCTCACTGATGATGGGATGAACGGAACAGGAGCTGTGGAGATGACCTTTGCCTTCGATTATCACACTTTCTGCTTTGAACACAATCATTTGATGTTCTGTAGACAAAATTTGCCATAAAACGTTTGTTCTGTAATTTTCTACTGTCCCGCTCCATGGGCTTCCAATCAACTTTTTCCCTGTTAGTCAACAACTACAACAACAAAACCACTTTCTTTCTGCCCGAGCCTCGTGGCTCATGCCTGTAGTCCCAGCACTTTGGGAGGCCGAGGTGGGCAGATCACTTGAGGTCAGGAGTTTGAGAGCAGGCCGGCCCACATGGCAAAACCCTGTCTCTACTAAAAATATAAAAATTAGCTGGGTATCATGGCACACACCTGTAATCCCAGCTACTTGAGAGGCTGAGACAGGAGAATGGCTTGAACCTGGGAGGCGGAGGTTGCAATGAGCTGAGATTATGCCACTGCACTCTAGCCGGGGTTACAGAGCAAGACTCTGTCTCAAAAAAACAAAAACCAAAACACTTTCTCTTCTCTCTCCTAGGCTGGGGTTGCAGGGCCAGCTCAGTGATCTCCAGTGACCATTTAACTGGGAGGGTAGGTGTAATTGTTCGGCATTGCTGTGTAACAGAAAAGTCTGAAACAATAAACATATTATTATCTTACTCATTCCAATGGTCAGGAATCAGGAAGTGCCTTAACCAGATTGTCAGGTTCAAAGCCTCTCATAAGTCCACAGGGGTTGTAGTTTTTGGAAGCTGGAGGATCCACTTCAAACCTATTCATATGACTATTGGCAGGAGGCCTCAGTTCCTCGGTGACTGTTGGTTGGAGACTTCAGCTCCTTGCTGCATGCCTCTTTCTCCATGGGCTGCTGGAGTGTCGTGGCACAACGGCTTGCTTCCCCCAGAGTAAGCAATCTGAGAGAGAGAGAGAGAAAGAGAGAGAGAGAGAGAGAGAGAGAGAACACACAAGATAGAAGCTACAGTCTTATCACCTAATCACGGAAGTGGCATTCCATCACTTGTGTTATATTCTCTTGGTCCCAGAGACTAATCCTGGCACAGGATAGGAGGGGACTACATGAGGATGCAGCAAATACCTGGAGGTGCAGGACCCCTGGAGGCTGTATGGGAACCACAAAGACACGAGCCGAGACAAAGGTGTTTGTTTTCGACTCCAACATGCCTCAAACCCAGCAGAGAGAAGTTAGAAACGCAATTGAGGCCGGGCGCGGTGGCTCAAGCCTGTACATGCCCAGGCACATATTGGGAGGCCGAGAGCGGGGCACCCCCGGATCATTAGGAGGTAGGTGAGATCGAGACCGATCCTGGCTAATACGGTGATAGAACCCCGCTCCTAGCTAAAAAATACAAAAAAACTAGCGCGGAGCGAGACGCGAGGGGGCGCTGTAGTACCGGCAGCTACTGGAGGAGGCTGAGACCAGGAGAATGGGGCGTGAACTGGGAGGACGGAGCGTTGCAGTGAGACTGAGAGCCGGCAGCTGCACTCCAGGGGCCTAGGGCCAGCGGGCAGAGAAGACTCCCGTCTCGAAAAAAAAAAAAAAAAAAGAGTACCAATGCTCAGGCTGGAGTGCAGTGGCACGATCTTGGCTCATTGCAACCTCTGCCTCCTGGGTTCAAGCGATCCTCCCACTTCAGCCTCCCGAGTAGCTTGGATTACAGGTGTGCACCACCATGCCCAGCTAATTTTTGTATTTTTGTATTTTAAATAAACATGTTTTCACCATGTTAGCCAGGCTGGTCTCGAACTCCTGGCCTCAAGTGATCCACTTGCCTCGGCCTCCAAAAGTGCTAGGATAATAGGCGTGAGCTACCCCGCCCATTGGTCAATATTTTTTTAGCCCCAGTTGTACTTGAAAGAAAATGATCTTTAAATGATTTTATTTCTCGTCTTGTCTTACTACAAAAAAGTTTTGCTGTGGGAAATATTGAAAAAAATAAAAGAAGAAAAATTTAAATTCCACAAACGTAGCGCCTAGAAATAGCCTTAATTGAAAATGTAAAAAATGAAATAGAGTGTAGAATAGAACAATATCAGAGTATATTGGAGGTGGTATGGGTAAGTATTACTTTGTGGAACTTTTATTTCAGTTACAAATATATGTATATATTTGCTTCCATAGAGTTGAGCTAAAAATACAAATAAAATATATGTGTATGTATAATTAATTAGTTACAGTGTCAACTGTATTTCTGACTATAGGTTGTGGTAAAACCCACTTTTGGCCAGGCATGGTGGCTCACACCTTTAATCCTAGCACTTTGGGAGACTGAGGCAGGCGGATCACCTGAGGTCAAGAGTTTGAGACCAGCCTGGCCAACATAGTGAAACTCCGTCTCTACTAAAAATACAAAAATTAGCCTGGCATGGTGGTGGGTGCCTGTAATCCTAGCTACACACGAGGCTCAGGCAGGAGACTTGTAATCCCAGCTACGCACGAGGTTCAGGCAGGAGACTTGCCTAAGCTCAGGAGGCAGAGGTTGCAGTGAGCCAAGATGGTGCCACTGCACTTCAGCCCAGGCAACAGAGCAAGGCTCCATCTCAGAAATAAAATAACCCCCACCCCCACTCCCTTTTTTTTTATGAAACAGAGTCTTGCTCTGTTGCCAGGCTGGAGTGCAGTGGCATGATCTCGGCTCACTGCAACCTCCGCCTCCCAGTTTCAAGCGAGTCTCCTGCCTCAGCCTCCTGAGTAGCTGGGCCTACAGGCGCCCGCCACCACGCACAGCTAATTTTTGTATTTTTAGTAGAGATAGGGTTTTACCATGTTGGCCAGGATGGTCTCAATCTCTTGACCTCATGATCCACTCACCTCGCCCCCCCCAAAGTGCTGGAATTACAGGTGTGAGCCACCGACCTGGGCCTAAAACCCCCTTTTGATCATACTTGGGATTATGCTAATGAAGTAATTCAGGATGAGGTCCCTAGATAGCTTCAGGATGGGACTGGTCAACAGGATGACGCAGCGGTTAGAGGGCTGGATCTTTCAACCTTGCCCACCAACCTCCAGGAAAGGGAGGTAGGGCTAGAGCTTGGGCTCTGTGAAGGCTTTTGAACAAGATTTGGTGGGTTTTCAGGTTGGTGAACACATCCAAATGCTGGAAGGTGCGGTCCATTGAGGGCACTGCAGGTTTCCCCACTCCATCTCCATGCCTTGCTCAATGCCTCTCTTCCATCTGCCACTTCCTCACTAATAAACATAAGTGGAGCATTTTCCTGAGTTCTGTGAATGATTCTAGCAAATTATCAAACCCATCATCCAAGGGTCATGGCTATTTAGTGATATGTAATCCATCTTTCTGAGTGTAAGAAATAATATGCCAAATGTAATTATACCATCTGGCATTTTAATAATGGGAAGACATTATGACTAAGTATTTTGTTCCAGTGCAGTTGACAGTATTTCTTAATGAAGAGGAGCATTAGCTAGCAAAGAAAGAGCGTAATTCCTTTATTAGGGCGACTTCTGCTTACAACTAAAAGTATCTGATGTAGCTGGTTGTCTGCCTAAGTCTTAGTTCTCTTTCATTCTTTTCTTTTCTTCTCTTTTTAAATATTTATTTATTTATTTATTTATTTATTTATTTATTTATTTATTTATGTATTTTTGAGACAGAGTTTCACTCTGTAAACCAGCTGGAGTGCAGTGGTGCAATCTTGGCTCACTGCAACCTCCGCCTCCCAGGTTCAAGCAATATCTCCTGGCTCAGCCTCCCGAGTAGCTGGGACTACAGATGCACACCACCATGCCCGCCTAATTTTTATATTTTTAGTAGAGATGGGGTTTCACCATGTTGCCCAGGGTGGTCTTGAACTCCTGACCTCAAGTGATCCACCTGCCTTAACTTTCCAAAGTGCTGGGATTACAGGCATGAGCCACCGCACCCAGCCCTCTTTCATTCTATAGACAATAACATCAACTAAGAAAAATGATTGCATCACACTTTGCTGTGAGAAATGATCACAATTAATAGTTGTGATTACACAAATACTCTCTACCCGCCTGGTTCTGTCCTAAACTCAGTGGCTACCTGGGACTTAAATCCAGGACTTACTCCAGGAAGGAGAACCTCACTCACTAAACCACATTGTCCTTCCGTCCCCACCAGTGATGATGCTGGGGAGACTGGGGGGGCCTCCCTGCTTTACGTATTGCAAGGTGCTTAGCTTGTATAATGGCATTTATTACACAAACCTGGGAAGTAGCTTTTTAAAAATTCCTATTTCATAAATAAGGAGACCCAGGTTTGAAGATTTATTCAATTTCCCCAAGTTCTTCAGCTCGTTAGTAGCAGGAGCAAAAGTGCTATCAGGCATCCTGAAGTTAAAAGGTAACAGTATGTATTGGGTACCTTCTCTCTCGCTCTCTCGCTTGCTCTGTGTGTGTGTGTGTGTGTGTGTGTGTGTGTGTGTGAGAGAGAGAGAGAGAGAGAGAACAATAAGGAGAAAATGAACCCGTTTGCCATTTGCAGCACAGAATAAAAAGTAGTGGGCCCTTCTCTCTGAACAATGCTGACATATTGCCAAGTTCACCATCAGAGCCATTGCTGTTTTTCAGCTGACTTTCTTTCCCCAAAAAACTTGGCATTGTCTAAGTTTGAAAATGACTAGGTTCTATCTTTTTCCTCCTAGAAAAAAAAAAAAAAAAAAAAGAGCCTTCATTTAGGGGATCACTCTAAATTGAGAAATTGAAAATAACTATTTTAAGCTATTTAGAAATAATTTTTTTTTTCCATTTAGAAAAAGAGGATAAGCCACTTCTCAATTCCTTCATCCAGGGCTCCATAGAAACAAAGGCTGTGGGGCTTAGGCCTTGTCTGATGCCTGCTAACGGGATCCAGCTGGTAGCCCAGGCAAGTGAGAGGATGATGTGATCTCTGATCCTCCCTCTGTTCAAGTAGATTAAGCTTGGCCATGTTTGCAGACCTTGAACAGATGCAGGTGGTGCCCCGAGAGATAATGACACAGGATAGATATATCACTTCCACTGCCTGTGGGAGGTGCTTAATATTTTACAAGCATATTTAAATATTCAGAGGCATTTCTTTTCTCCCCGTGCAGGTGACAAAATGGTCTGTGAATCACTTGCGGTTTTAAAAAAGCAGGTATTCAGTTAAAGGGTTACCTCTGGAGTTTCAGATTCATGTCATTAGCTGGCTGACTGGGTCTTATTCTCTTTCTGGGTAATGTGAACTTTGAGTATGCGTATAAGTATTTTCAGACAGAATTGCATTTTAGCCTGGTTTACGTATTCTTTTCGAATATTTCTACGATTGAAAGGGTGGCTGTTATCTCTGCGTTGGTTTAATTGCTAACCGGATGAAGGAAGGCTGTGGAACAAGCCTCTATTTGGTAACTCATCTGAATCCTGTCATTTAGAGAGCTCACAAAGATCTTAGCAATCACCTGATCCAGATTTCTCATGTTACAGATGAAGAAAGAAGTCAAGAAAGGTGCAGACACTTGCTTGTGTAATGGCTCCTAAGTGGCAGAGCCATGGCTAGAACCCAAGACTCAGAGCCCTGGCTTTCAAGACTACATCGGGACACCTGCGAAGCCTGGTGATAGAGGGAACGTGAGAGTCTATCCCCTATCCCCGCCCACCCTGCTACCCCCGTATCCAATACCAAATCTCTTTCCCAGTATCTTCAACCAGGATCCTGCTCTCGACCCACCCACCCTGTTCCCCATTCTTCAAGCCATTCTTTCAAAGTTCAAATTATTAAGTGGTTCTTCCCATTTTCATAATAACTTTTCCTGGAAGAGCATTCTATATTTATTCTCCCTATCTGACTTTGTGAATCTAGTGACAAAAACAGTATTTTTGTCATTGCAAAAATGGATGGTTTATAGAAAATGAATATTTCTAGGGAGTATTTCTCTCTACTCTCTCTCATTTTTCCTGAGTTTATTATTGTTATTTCATGAAAATTTTTCTTAAAGTACACTCAAGGGAATAGCAAACACTGGTTTCTATTTTTTATTTTATTTTTTTTTGAGACGGAGTCTCGCTCTGTCGCCCAGGCTGGAGTGCAGTGGCCAGACCTCAGCTCACTGCAAGCTCCGCCTCCCGGGTTTACGCCATTCTCCTGCCTCAGCCTCCCGAGTGGCTGGGACTACAGGCGCCTGCCACCTCGCCCGGCTAGTTTTTTGTATTTTTTTAGTAGAGACGGGGTTTCACCGTGTTAGCCAGGATGGTCTCGATCTCCTGACCTCGTGATCCACCCGTCTCGGCCTCCCAAAGTGCTGGGATTACAAGGCTTGAGCCACCGCGCCCGGCCCACTGGTTTCTTATCTAAATGGACTTTAGTTAGTATTGAGACTAAATTATACCCCAAGGAGGAGGGTATTTCTAGGTAGAAAGCTCATCTGTATATGGCATCGAAATTGGCCTCCTTCCCCCTGGTGATTTTAATTCCTGTTCGGTCTTTTGTAACCATTCTAGGTGATATCTAATCCCGTTTTTCCAAGGTAGCTCTTGAAACATTTGGAGTACACTCTCATTTCTTCTTCTGACTTTCCCATCCCGATTTTTCTTTTTTTCTTTCTTTCTTTCTTTCTTTCTTTCTTTCTTTCTTTCTTTCTTTCTTTCTTTCTTTCTTTCTTTCTTTCTTTCTTTCTTTCTTTCTTTCTTTCTTTCTTTCTCTCTCTCTCTCTCTCTCTCTTCCTTCCTTCCTTCCTTTCTTCCTTTCTCTCTTTCTTTCTTTTTCTCTTTCTTTCTCTCTTTCTTTCTTTTTTCTTTCCTTCTTTCGTTCTTTTTCTTTCTTTCTTTCTTTCTCTCTTTTCTTTTCTTTTCTTTTCTTTTTTGAGACAGAGTCTTGCTCTGTTGCCTGGGCTGGAGTGCCGTGGCGTGATCTTGGCCTCCCAGGTTCAAGTGATTCTCCTGCCTCAGCCTCCTAAGTAGCTGGGATTACAGGCACTTGCCACCATGCCAGGCTAATTTTTGTATTTTTAGTAGAGATGGGATTTCACCATGTTGGTCAGTCTGGTCTCAAACACCTGACCTCGTGATCCACCCCTGCCTCAGCCTCCGAAAATGCTGGGATTACAGGCCTGAGCCACCACACCTGGCCAATATTTTTCTTCCTAAGGGCACCTCATGAATTCCCTTAAATACCCAGTGGCCTTCCCGTCATAGCCTTTTGATACAATGCCAAGGTTCCTCCTTGCTTTACCTCAAATACCTGATATCTTGTCACTGATTTATATGTCCCCTCTTCTGATGATAGTACTTACACCAAAAGAATCATCCTGTGTGGTCTGGCTGACACGTACCAGTGTGAGATGCTCTCTGGTTAGAGACACTTAACCTGCATCCTCGGAGTCGGAGACTGCATTCACTTTCTTGTCCACCTCTTCATACCATTAGTTAATGTTGAGCCTGCAGTTGATATCACCTCTCAATCTACTTCTTCCGGCCCAATGTTTCCATCTGTCTGTGAACCATTTTATTTTATTATTTTATTTTTGAGAAAGAATCTGTCACCCAGGTTGGAGTGCAGTGGCACAATCTCGGCTCCCTGCAACCTCTGCCTCCCGGGTTCAAGTGATTCTCATGTCTCAGCCTTCCAAGTAGCTGGGACTACAGGCATCTGCCACCACGCCCAGCTAATTTTTGTATTTTAGTAGAGCCAGGGTTTCACCATGTTGGCCAAGCTGGTCTCGAACTCCTGACCTCAACTGATCCACCCGCTGTGGCCTCCCAAAATGCTGGGATTACAGGCATAAGCCACCATGCCTGGATGTGTGATCCATTTTAGACCTCATTCCTGGGCATCTTCAAAGTTTACAAGGTAGAATAATAAGTAAAGATAATGACAGCATTTGTGATAGGTACAGAGAGAAGTTTCTATTCTCTGTGGGAGGCAGAGCAACAGGTAGGCCACAGAGCTCAAGCTGCAGAGGCAGATGTGTGGGCTCACGCCTGGCGGGGCTGGGTACCAGCCGCACAGCCTTGGGGAGTGACTTTGCTCACCTTTCCTCAGCTGAAGGCTGAGTATACTGAGAATGCACTCCTCACGATTAAATGACATCATTTAAATAAGCTGATTTAGGTAGGAACTGATGTAGACAAAACATACATCTCTGCAAAACATTTGATAAGGCCTCTGAAGCTATCCTTGTAGGTAAGGGGAGAAATATTGTTTCTACCAACTCCCTCTCTCTTGAGATTGAAATATTTAACCAACATGAATTCATCTAAACACGCTAGAGGGTGGTTGAAACAGTCTTCATAGTAAGCACTCAGTACATGCTAGTGCTTACTGTTTTAGTCCTTTTATACTATTTTCCAATTTGCAGTATTTCTCCCTCACCTCTTCCTTTCTCCTTTCATTCCCTCTACAACCTCCTCACCACAATGCTACTGTAATAGTTCCTACGGTGATATACAGAAATACCTGAGGCTGGGTGCATGGCTAATGCCTGTAATTCCAACATTTTGGGAGGCTGAGGCAGGAGGATTGCTTGAGCCCGGGAGTTCAAGACAAGCCTGGGTAACATGGTGAAACCCCATCTCTACAAAAAAGTAAAACAAATTAGCCAGGTGTGGTGGCACACACTTATAGTCCCAGCTACTCGGGAGGCTGAGGTGGGAGGATCACTTGAGCCCAGGAGGTGAAGGCTGCAGTGAGCCACGTTCATGCCACTGTACTCCAGCCTGGGTGACAAAAAAAGAAAAAAAAAAAGGAAAGAAAAAAAAAAAAAACACAGAAAAAAACCCGAGACTGGGTAACGTATAAAGAAAAGAAGTTTAATTGGTTCACAGTTCTGCAGGGTGGGCAGGAAGCGGCCCCTGGTCAGGGCCTCAGGAAGCTTCCAGTGCTGGCAGAAGTGGGGTCAGAAGTCTCACATGGCAAGAGAGGGAGCAAGAGAGGGAAGGGGGAAGGCCCAAACTTGTAAACAACCAGATCTCGTGTGAACTAACTGAGGAAGAGCCCACTCTTCACCAAGGGGATGGTGCTAAACCTTTCATGTGGGACCTGCCTCCATGGCCCAGTCACCTCCCAGCAGGCTCCACCTCCATCATCAGGGATCACATTTCAACAAGAGATTTGGAGGGGACAGACATCCAAATTAGACCAGCTCTTCTCATGATAGTACTTATACCAAAAGAATCATTCTGTGGAGTCTGGCTGACACATACTGGTGTGAGATGCCCTCTGGTTATAGACACTTTACCTGCGTCCTCGGAGTTGGAGACTGCGTTCACTTTCCTGGCCACCTCTTCATACTGTTAGTTAATGTTGAGCCTGGGGTTGATGTCACCTCTCAGTCTACTTTTTCCAGCCCAACGTTTCCATCTATCTGTGACCTATTTTATTTTATTTTATTTTATTTTATTTTTGAGAAAGAGTCTGTCACCCAGGCTGGAGTGCAGTGGCGCGATCTCGGCTCACTGCAACCTCTGCTTCCCCAGTTCAAGCGATTCTCCTACCTCAGCCTCCCAAGCAGCTGGGATTACAGATGCATCCCACCACGGCCAGCTAATTTTTGTATTTTTAGTAGAGACGAGGTTTCACCATGTTGGTCAGGCTGGTCTCAAACTCCTGACCTCAGGTGATCCTTCCACCTTGGCCTCCCAAAGTGCTGAAATTACAGGCGTGAGCCACTGCGCCTGGCCTTCTCCTGTACCTATTCTTTCTCCAAGTCATGGTGGGCTTCAAAACTTAGGTACTATTGCATTTTGAGGCCTGACATGACTTAACATTGTCTATATTAAATAGATGTTGTTGAATGTGGCCCACTGTTTAAATGGATCAAAATCTTTTGAAATCCTGAGTTGGTCATGACACGCATTTTTCTATTATCTGTCCTGATTTTATGTCTCGCACACATTGTGTCAATGTGAGAGGGATGCCAGTGGGAATGGGAGCCACCACAGGACAGGATGCAGGTAGAACCGTCTCCTCCTCAACAGCACCACCTCCTGGGGATTAGGATACTTAACTCATTAGGACTCCAACCAAACACACCATATACATCGGCTTATATTTCTCCATTTCATCTACAAAGATCTGGCAAACTTTTTGCAGAAATTCTTTTAGGAACCCCATCCAAAAGAAAATGAAGTCAAGCGAAGACCAGATTTGTTCACGGCAGGCCTATGTTGTCTTCCAGGGATCAATGTATTCTTTTTTGAAAACTGAGATGTCAGCCCAGAGTTAGCATCCGTCTACCTGTGATAGATGCCTCCTCTGGAAGCTGAATCTGTGGGTACCAGTGTATCAGGATTCTGGCATCTCTTTCACTCTGTCACTTGTTCACGAAATCAACAATAGTGTGGTAACCTCACCTGCATTTTTCTGCTAGTTCCTGGGTTGTAGTTATCTAGACTGGACACCCAAACTCCCAAACTTCTTCTTCTCTTTCTCTCTTTTTTTTTTTTTTTTTTTGAGATGGAGTCTTGCTGTGTTGCCCAGATTAGAGAGCAGTGGTGCAACCTTGACTCACTGCAGCCTTTGTGTCCTGGGTTCAAGTGATTCTCCTGCCTCTGCCTCCCCAGTAGCTGGGATTACAGGCATGCACCACCACACCTGGCTAATTTTTTGTATTTTTAGTAGAGATGGGGTTTCACCATGTTGCCCAGGTTGGTCTTGAACTCATTAGCTCAAGCCATCTGCCTTCCTCGGCCTCCCAAAGTGCTGCAATTACAGGCATGAGCCACTGTGCCTGGTCACACCCAAGCTTCTTTAAGTGAACCAGATGAGCGTGCCCTGCCATTTCATCTTTCCTAGGTGCCCTTGTGTGTTCTGATGAGATTCTGTCTGTCGCATTGGCCTGTATTGATCTGTCTATGTCTATCTTGTCCTTCGTCTGTGAGCAACTAAGCCCACCTTTCACAGTTTCCTCATCTTTGTATTTCATCGCTTCACGTAGCTCCTGGAATATAATGAATGCTCAAAAGGCACTGGTGAGCTGAAATCAGTAATAATGGCCAACATCCATGGAGGGCTTATTATGTGACAGGAATTGTGCTACATGCTTTTTACACACAACCGCATTTAATTCTCACAATAATACTATGAGGTAAATAATATTATCCTTATCTCACAGGTGAGGCAGTTGGGGTGTAGAGAAGCTGGTTAATTGCCCAAAGTCATGCAGGGTGGCAGAACCAAGATCCAAATCCAGGTAATTTGGCCCCAGGCCCTGAGTAGGTGATCACGTTCATGAAATTCTGAGGGCAACAGGCTGTTAGTTCTTTCTGTTTTTCCTCTTACATAATGCTTTTTAAAAGTACTTTTTACCTACAAATTTTATAATTTGGATAAAACAGACCAATTCCCGGAAGGACACAAACTACCAAAATCCACACAAGGAGAAATAGGTGATCTGAATAGACTTAGGTCTGTTAAAGAAATTGAATTAATAATGAATAAACATCCAAGAAAAAAAGAATTAGGCCCAGATGGTTTCACTGGTGAATTCTACCAAAAATTTACAGAAGAAATTATACCAACTCACCACAATCTCTTCCAGATAATAGGAGCAGAGGGAACACTTACTCATTCTTTGAGGCCAACAATCAGCTAATACCAACATACCAAAATCAGAAAAAGACATTACAAGAAAGGAAAGCTGTAGGTTAATATCTCTCACAAACATATGTACAAAAATCCTCCACAAAATAGTAACGAATTGAGTTCAACAATGTCTAAAAAGAATTATACACTGTGAACAAGTGGGATTTATTTCAAATATGCAAGGCTGGCTCAACATTCAAAAATCAATTAATATAATCCAGCACATCAATAGGCCAAAGAAGAAAAATCATATGATCATACCAACTGATGCAAAGCAGGCATTTAATAAACTTCAACACCCATTTATGATAAAAACAAAAAAAGCTCTAAAAAACTAGGAATGAAGGAATGTTTCTCACTTCCTTTTGTCTGTGTGTGGGGTTGGAGAGGACACTTGAGATCTATTTCAATTTAACAATACAATACAGTATTATTAACAATAGGCAGCATGCTGCGCATTAGATCCCCAACTAGTATCACTGTTTTTTTTTTTTGTTTTGTTTTGTTTTTAGAGACTACAGGTGTGAACGAGCATACTGGCTCATGCCTGTAATCCCAGTGCTTTGGGAGGCTGAGGCGGGTGGATCACTTGAGGCCAGGAGTTTGAGACCAGCCTGGCCAACATGGCGAAACCCCGTCTCTACTAAAAATACAAAAATTAGCCAGGTGTGATGGCACATGCTTTTAATCCCAGATATTTGGGGCTGGCTGAGGCATGAGAATTGCTTGAACCTGGGAGGTGAAGGTTGCAGTGAGCCGGGATCGTGCCACTGCATTCCAGGCTGGGCGACAGAGTGAGACTCTGTCTCAAAAAAAAAAAAAAAAGAGAGAGAGAGAGAGACTACAGGTGTGGTGTATACCACCATACCTGGCTAATTTTTTAATGTTTTGTGGAGATGAAGTCTCACTATGTTACCCAGGCTGGTCTTGAACTCCTGGCCTCAAGCGATCCTCCCACCTCAGTCTCCTAAAGTGTTGGGATTATAGCATGAGCCACTGTACCTGGCTTTGGCCTCACTCTTCCTGGAATGTTTGGCCAACTTCTGACATTTATTCTTGAGCATGAGAGCTATTTTTTCACTATTTGGGAGAATGCACTTTTCTAACTAATGATCTAAGCACAGTCTTAGGGCACTAAAGATGGGAGGCTGATGGAGTGAGTAAAGCTATCCTGGGTTCCGCTCCCAGCCCGCCTCTCACTTCTCACTACTGAATCTTTCTGAGCTTCGGCTTCCTCAGTCAAAAAGTAAGAGTGATACTATCTGTCTCATAGTTTAGTTAGGGGACTAAATTAGAGAAAATAATATAAATCCTAAGCCATGTCTGGCACATGGTAGATAATGAAAGATCTCTTTCTGCCTTTCCTCTGCTCACTGGTGTTTCCATCACTGTTCCCTTCACTTCTGCTTTGTCATTACTCAGTACATGTAATTGCAGATTTAACACAATTACAAATAAAATTAAAATATCAGCATGATTATTTGTAAATCTAGGCAAGCTAATTCTAAAATGTACATGGAAAGGCAAATAAACTAGAATAGCCAAAAAGACTTTGAAAAAGAAAATTAAAGCTGGAGGAATCCCACTCTCTGACTTTAGGACTTACTATAAAGTTAGAGTAATCAAGATAGTGTGATATTAGCAAAGGGATTTATATGGCATATAGATGAATGAAACAGGTAGAGAGTCTAGAAATAGACTGCACATGTATGTTCAACTAATTTGTTGACAAAATGCAAAGAATGGAGGGAATTCAGTGGAGGAAAGAGCCTTCTCAACAAATGGCACAGGAACAATTAGACATCCACAGGCCAAAAAAATGAACTTTGAACTAAACCTCCACCTTATATAAACATTAACTCAAAATGGAGCATAGAGCTACATGTAAAACATAAAACTATAAAACAAGGCTGGGACTAGGGTGAAAAAAGGAATGTACCTGGGATGCAAAATTTAAGGAGGCGCTCACTCTAGTTGTGCAAGTATGACCCTGAAAGTTGGAGGCTTTTTAAATTTTGTGCCTTTGGCACCTCCCTTATGTCATCCTAGTCCAGGTTTTGCTATACAACTTTAAGAAGAAAACATAGAACTTCTTCATGGCCTGAGTTTAAACAAAGGGCTCTTAGCCATAACACAAAACCACAATTTATGAAAGAAAAATATCCATAAATTGGACTTCTCAAAATTAAGAACTTTTGTGAATGACACTGGTAAGAGGATTAAAAGACAAATTAACAAACTGGGAGAAAATAGTTGCAAATCACGTATTTGACAAAGGATTTGTATGTGTAATATACATATATTACATATATATATTCTGGTACATTGTATACAGAATATGTAAAGAGCTCTCAAAACAGAACAATACAAAAAGAAACATTCTAATGAAAAAGTGGACAAAGGACTTGGCTATTTGCCAAAGAGTGCTATGGTCTGAAGGTGTCCCCTGAAATTCATATGTTGAAAGTTATTCACCAATGTGATAGTATTATGAGGCACAGACTTTAGGAGGTCATTGAGTCATGGGAATGGGATTAGGGCCCTTATGAAAGGGATTGAGGGAGTGAGTTTGCCCCTTTCCATCTTTTCTGCCATGTGAAGACACAGCATTCATTCATAAGACACCATCTTGGAAACAGAAAGCTGCCCTCATCAGACATCAAACCTGCTTCTTGATCTTGGACTTCCCATCCTCCCAGAACTGTGAGAAATATATTTCTATTGTTTATACACTACCTAGTCGCAGGTATTTTGTTATAGTAGCACAAATAGACCAAGACACACTGTATACAGATGGAAAATAAGTATATGGGAAGATGTTTAAAAGCATTAGCCATTAGGAAAATGCAAATTAAAACCATAATGAGGTATCATTATATACCAGTTGGAACACTAAAATAAAAAATACTGACAATACCAAGTGCTGATGAAAATGGGGAGCAACTGGAACTCTCCTACATGGCTAATGAGAATGGAAAATGGTACAGCCACTCTGAAAAACAGTTTGGAGATTTCCTATAAAGTTAAACATACACTTACCACATGAGCCAGCAAACCCATTTCTACTTACTTACCTCAGAGAAATGAAAAGGTATGTTTACCCAAAAACCTGTACACAAGCACTCATAGCAACTTGCTTCATAATAGTCAGAAACAGCAAACAACCTAAATGTCATTCCATGGATGAATGGATTTTTAAAAACCCTGTGGTACATTTACACAACGGAATACTCCTTATCTATCAAAAGGAATGAGCTGTTGATACATGCAACAACTTGGATGAATCTCAGAGGCATTATGCTGAATGAAAGTACTCAACTTTTTTTTTTTGGGGGGGGGTCCCCTCTGGCCCCTGGGGTGGGGGGCAGGGGCCGGATCTCAGTTCACTGTAAGCTCCGCCTCCCGGGTTTTCGCCCTTCTCCCGCCTCAGCCTCCCGAGTAGCTGGGGCTACAGGCGCCCGCCACCTCGCCCGGCTGGTTTTGTTTTGTATTTTTTAGTAGAGACGGGGTTTCACCGTGTTAGCCAGGATAGTCTTGATCTCCTGACCTCGTGATCTGCCCGTCTCGGCCTCCCAAAGTGCTGGGATTACAGGCTTGAGCCACTGCGCCTGGCCAAAGTAGTCAACATTTTAAAGAGATTATATATTGCGGGCCAGGCACAGTAGCTCATGCCTGTAATCCCAGCACTTCGGTAGGCCAAGGTGGGCGGATCACAAGGTCAAGAGATTGAGACCATCCTGGCCAACATAGTGAAACCCCATCTCTACTAAAAATACAAAAAATTATCTGGGGGTGGTGGCGTGCACCTGTAGTCCCAGCTACTCAGGAGGCTGAGGCAGGAGAATCGCTTGAACCTGGGAGGCAGGGGTTGCAGTGAGCCAAGATTGTGCCACTGCACTCCAGCCTGGTGATAGAACAAGACTCCATCTCAAAAAAACAAAACAAAAACAGATTACATAGTGTATGCTTCTTTTTGTATGATGTTCTTGAAAAGATAAACTAAAAACCACAGGATCAGAGAACAGATGGGTGGTTGACATGGCTTTTGGGTGGGGAGAGGGTATGAGTACAGAAGGCTACCATGAGGAGTTTTTTTGCATTGCTTTTGTATTCTGATTATGGTGGTTACCTGAATCTATGTGTGTGTTAACATTCATAGGCCTGTGCACCCAAAAAGTCAATTTTATTATTTGTTAATTTAAAAAATTATGCACGCAGAAAAGTACACATAGCATTAGTATACAACTTGATGAATTTTTTCACACTGAACACATCCATGTAACCCACACCCAGATCAAAAGGGAGCATTATCAGAACATCAAAAATCTCCCTTGTGCCTTATTTCAGCTACTATCCCCCTCAAGAGTAATCACTCTCTAGACTTCTAACAACATAGATTAGCTTTGTATGTTTTAGTACTTCACACATTTCACATATTATCAAACACTTAATCACCTTTACTAAGAAGAAATCTAGAACATATTATTGCTGTACTAATGACACCTCAATTAAAAAACCCTAATGGGAGAGAGGATCTGGGGGAATAATGAGTAAGAATTCAAGGGCAATGGGATAGTTAATATTTGTCTTGCTGGGTGAAGAAAAGATTAGTATAAAGGTGGTCATTACTGCTACAGAGAGAATGTTCTAGAGTCTGCCTTCATAGCCAGTGCCTGGGGTGGCCCTCAGCATTGCAGAGAATCATACAAATACCTGTTTACACTCAGTTCAGGGACATTTGGAATCATGCTCCTAGGGACTGTGTGTGGAAAATAGGTTGTTTGAGCTGAAGACTCATCAGCCATGGGCTCCTTAGTATGCAGAGCTGGAGACATATCCAGCCACTTGCCTCCCTTTTCTTCTCATCCAGATTCCTCACTCTTATTCCAGCCACTCACCTCCCTGTTCCTCTCATCCAGATTCCTCACTCTTATCTGCAACATGTGTTCCCTGGCTGCTTCCCAACACTCTCTGTTATCCCTGAAGGTCCAGAGGGTCTCCTGTCTCCTTCTATCCCTGATTCAGTCATTTGCTTGATAATCTTTCAGAGGATGAGAAAGCATCTCTTACAATGGCCCAAAGTGAAAGTGGCTGGAGATGAGCATGGAAGCAAACATGGGCAGAACAATATTATAGCTATCAAAGATGGAGTCTGTACCTTGCCTTTTGAAAACAGGAAATGCACAGCATAGGCCTTTATTTCATATTATCTGCATCTCCCATCACTTGTCCAAGTGTGTTTGCAACACTTACACTCTGTGGAAACATAACACTCCAAACTCTTGGCTCGGAAATCAGCTATCAACACCCTGACACATTGCCTCTAAAGATGGTTATCTCATTTCATGGGCTCAGTTTCTCAGAGATAATACATGACAACTATTATTTCCATTCTGAGTTTTACCTCCCTTTTCTAGTTTCTTAAGGTGAAAGATTAGGTTTTTTATTTGGGAGCCTCCTCCTCCTTCTCCTTCTGCAGCTTCTTCTTTTACAAGGTTTTACTCCATCACCTAGGTTGGAGTGCAGGAATACAGTGAAATGATCATAGTTCACTGCAGCCTCAAACTCCTGGGCTCAAGTAATCCTACCACCTCAGCATCCTAAGTAGCTGGGACAACAGGTGCATGCCACTGGGCCTTATGAATTTTTCCTTTTTCTATTTTCACTTTGTTACCCAGGCTGGTCTGGAACTCCTAGCTTCAAGCAATCCTTCTGCTTCAGCCTCTTGAAGTGCTGGGATTACAGGCATGGGCCACCACACCCAGCCTTCTTTATAAATATGGGTGTTACAACTACATATTTCCCTCTAAGCACTGCTTTCAGTATACCCCACAGGTTTTGCTATAATGTTTTTGTTTTTATTTATCTTATAGCATTTTCTAATTTCCCTTATATTTCATTTTTTGCCCTTTGGTTATTTTGGAGTATGTTGTTTACCATATATTTGTAAAGTTTCCCTTTTTTTTCTGTTATTGATTTTAAATTTCATCCCATTGTGGGTATAGAACATACTTTGTTAGATTTTAATCCTTTTATTTTTATTTTTTGAGACAAGATCTTACTCTGACACCCAGGCTGTAGTGCAGTGGCATGATCTCAGCTCACTGCAACCTCAGCCTCCCAGGCTCAAAGGATCTTCCTACCTCAACCTCCCGAGTAGGTGGAACTACAGGCCTGTGCTGCCATGCCCAGCTAATTTTTCTATTTTTAGTATAGATGGGGTTTCATCATGTTGCCCAGGTTGGTCTCAAACTCCTGGGCTCAAGCAATCTTCCCACCTTGGCCTCCCAAAGTTCTGGGATTACAGGCATGAGTCACTGTTTTAAGACTGGATTTTCTGTTGTTATTGGGTGGAGTGTTCTACAGATGCTTGTTAGGACTAATTCGTTAATAGTGGTGTTGAAGTCTTCTCTTGTTGATCTTCTGCTTAAGCTGTTTTGTTCACTGTTGAAGCGGGTATTGAAGTCTGCAACTCTTCACTCGTCCTTTCAATTCTGTCAGTGTTGCTTCATGTATTTGGGACCTTTGTTGTTAGGTGAATGTATGTTTATAATCGTTATATCTTCCTGATGAATTGACCATTTCATTATTTTAAAATGTCTTTTGTCTCGAGTGACAACCCTGCTCTCTTTTGGTTACTATTTGTATGGTATATTTTCTTCCATCCTTTTACTTTGAACCTATTTGTGTCCTTGGAGGTAAAGTGTGTCTGTTATATGCAGCATATAGTTGACTGATGCTTTTTTTTTTTTAAAAATACATGCTTCCAACCTTTGCCTTTTGATTGTTTATCATTTAAATTTAGTGTAATTACCAGTTAGGTAGGATTTGCATCTGCCATTTTTCTATTTATTTCCTGTATGTCTTATTTTTCATCTGTCTTTCTCTGTTACTGTTTTATTTTGCGTTACATAAGTATCTTCTAGTATATGATTTGAATTCTCTTTGTGTTCCTTTTACGATATACATTTTAAGCTATTTTCTTAGTGGTTGCTCTGGAATTACACTTAACATCTTAATTTAGAAATAATCTAGTTTGAATTAATACCAACTTAATTGCAATAGCACATAAAATTTTGCTCCAGTATAGCTCTACTCCCTCCTATATGCTATTATTGTTATACAAATTACATCTTTATATATTATAAGATCATCAGCACAGCTCTATAATTATTGTTTTAGGTAGTTGTCTTTTAAATTACACAAGAGAAGGAAAGAGTTACAAACAAAATGCATTTGCACTTTTATATTTACTCATGTAGTTATCCTTACCATTGTTGTTTATTTCTTTATATGGAGTTGAGTTACTGTCTAGTGTTCTTTCATTCATTCCAAGGACTCCTTTCGGTATTTGTTATAGAGCAATTTTGCTGGCAATGAAGTCTCTCACTTTTTTTTTTAGAGATGTCTGACTCTCTCTTTTGTGTTTGAAGAATAGTTAGCTGGATATAAACTTCTTAGTTGACAGTCTTTCTTTCAGCACTTTGAATGTCGTCCACTGCTCTGACCTACATTGTTTCTGTTGTGAAGTCAGCTGTTAATCTTATTGAGGAACTCTTTTATATAATGAGCATAATGACTCACTTTTCTTTTGCTACTTTCAAGAGTCTCTTTTTTGTTTGGCTTTGGAAAGTATAATGATGATGTGCCTATGTGTGGATCTCTGTTTGTACCCTATCTAGAGTTTGTTATGTTTTTTGGATGTGCAGATTAATATTTTTTACAGAATTTGAGAAGTTTTCAGCCCAAATGTTTCTTCAAATATTCTATGTTCCCTCTTCTCTTTTTCCTCTCCTCTTTGACTCTCATTATGCATTTGTTGGTATTCTTGATAGTGTCTCAAAGATCTCTGAGGCTTCGTTCATTTTTCTTCATTCTTTTATTTTCTTTTCCTCAGACCTGTATACTCCAAATTGATGAATTTTTATGTTGACTATTTCTTCTGCCTGCTCAAATCTACTGTTGAGTCCTTCTAGTGAATGTTTTTATTTCAGTTACTGTAATTTTGAACTCCAGAAATTCTCTTTGTCTTTTTTTCATAACTTATATCACTTTACTGATATTCTCTGTTGTTGTTTAATTACCACATGTTTGTAAGGTTTCCCATTTGTTTTTGTTGTTGATTTTTAATTTTATTCCATTGTGGGCATACTTACTTTGTTAAATTTTAATCCTTTTAAATTTATTGTGGTTTGCCTTAAGACTGGGTGTTCTGCTGTTGGGTGGAATGTTCTATAGATGCTTGTTAGGCCTAATTTGTTAATAGTATTGTTGAGTTTTTTCTTGTTGACATTCTGCTTAAGTTATTTTATTCATTATTGAAGGAGGAGACATTTTTCTTAGGGTTTCTTTTAATTTTTGATACATGGTTTATTTCAATAACTTGAACATATTTGTTACAATTCTTTTTTCCTTTAGAAACAGAGTCTCACTATCTTTCCCAGGCCAGTCTCAAACTTTTGAGCTCAAGCAATCATCTTACCTTAGCCTGGTGAGTAACTGGGACTACATGCACATGCCACTGTACCCTGTTATAGCTCTTTAAAAATATTTAGTAAATCCAGTGTCTAGATCCTATTGACTGCTCCCCCTCCACCTTCATCCCCACCCCAGGTATAAACCATACTTTTCTAGGTGCTTTTCTATGTTGTGTACTTTTCTGTTGAGAATTGGATATTTTCAATAACATAATGAGCAATTCTAGAAATAAGATTTCCTCCTTCTTTAGGGTTTGTAGTTGGTGCTGTTAGCTGTTTTTTTAATTGCTTTTCTGGATCAATTCTGTAAACTCTATATTCTTTTTCCCTTTACTGATACATAATATTTTACATATTTACAGGGTGCACATGAGTGCTTTTTACATGCATAAAATGTGTAATAAGCCAGGGCATTTGGGGTATTTATTATTTCTATGTGTTGGTAACATTTCAAGTCCCATATTCTAACAACTATAAAATATATAGTATATTTTTACTAACTATAGTAACCCTAGTCTGCCATCTGACACTGGAATCTATTTCTTCTTCTTCTTCTTTTATTTTAGAATGTATTTCTTCTATATAACTGTAAGTTTGTACCCATTCAACAATCTCTTTTCATTTTTCCCTCCTGCCCTCACACCCTTCCCAGCCTTTGGTATCTATCCTTCTAGTCTCTATCTCCATGTGATCAGTTCTTTTAGCTCCCACATGTAAGTGAGAACATGTGGGATTTGTCTTTTGTGCCTGGGTTATTTCACTTCACATAATGACCTCCAGTTTGATCCATTTTGCTACAAATGACTACATTCATTTTTCAGTGACTGAATTGCAGTGCATTGTGTATATATGCACCACATTTTCTTTATCCATTAATCTATTGATGGACACTTAGTCTGATTCTATATCTTTGCTATTGTGAATAGTGCAGTAATAAACATATGAGTGCAGGCAACACTTGTATATACTGATTTCTTTTCTTTAGGATAGATACCCAGTGGTGGAATTGCTGAGATGTATGGTAGTTCCAGTTTTAGTTTTTTGAGAAACCTCCATTTTCTATAGTGGTTGTACTAACCTACATTTCCACCAGCAAATTGTAAGAGCTCCTTTCCCCACACTCTTGCTAGTATGTCATTTTTTGTCTTTTTAATAATAACTATTCTAACTGGGGTAAGTTTATATCTCATTGTGGTTTTGCTTTGCATTTTCCTTATGGTTAGTGATGATGAATATCTTTTCAAATACCTGTTGGCCATTTGTATGTCTTCTTTTGAGTATTGGCTATTCATGTCTTTAGTCAAGTTTTTAATGGATTTTTTTTTGTTTGCTTGAGTTATTTGAGTTCTTGTACATTCTGGATATTGGTTACTCATTGGATGAATAGTTTGCAAATATTTTCTCATTAAATGGATTGTCTCTTCACTCTCTTGATTTCCTCCCTGTCCAGATGCTTTATAGTTTAATATAGCCCCACTTTTCTATTTTTGTTTTAGTTGTCTATGCTTTTCAGGTCTTAGTCATAAAATCTTTGCCTAGACCAATGTCCTGAAGTACTTTCTTTGTTTTATTTAGTAATATTTTTAATAAAAAAAATCACCCTAGGGAAGTTACTTCTAGTAGTTTTATAATGTCAAGTCTTGCTTTTAAGTCTTTAATTAATCTTTAGTTGATTTTTGTGTATGGAGAGATAGGGGTCTAGTTTCATTCCTCTGTATAAAGTTATCCAATTTCCTGCACCATTTATTGTAAAGGGTGTCCTTTCCCCAGTGTATGTTATTGGTACCTTTGTCAAAAATCAGCAGGCTGTAAATACATGTATCTATTTCTGGGTGCTCTATTCTGTTCCATTGATTGATGTGCCTATTTTTATACTAATGTCATGTTGTCTTGGTTACTATAGCCTTGTAATATATTTTGACATCAGGTAGTTTGTTGCCTTCAGCTTTGTTCTTTTTGCTCAGGATTGCTGTGGCTATTCTGGCTCTTTTTAGCTTTCATGCAAATTTTGGGATTATTTTTTCAATTTCTGTGAAAAATGATATTTGTTAGAGATTGCATTGAATCTGTATATTGCTTTGGGCAGTGGGGCCATTTTAGAAATATTAATTCTTTTGATCCATGAGTATGGGATGTCTTTCCATTTGTTTGTGTCCTCTTCCATTTTTTTTCATTAGCGTTTTATAGTTTTCCTTGTAGAGATTTTTCATCTTGTTTGTTAAGTTTATTCCTAGGTATTTTATTTTACTTTTGTAAAGTGGAGTTTTTTGTAATTTTTTTTTCAAATGGAATTGCCTTAATGATTTCTTTTCTGCTACTTTATTATTTATATATAAAATGGTACTGATTTTGTATGTTGATTTTGTATGCAGCAACTTTACTGAATCTACTTTACTGAATCTACCTTATTAGCTCTAAGAGGTTTTGATGGAATGTTTTGGTTTTCTAACCATAAGATCATGTAATCTGCAAAAAGGGACGATTTGATTTCCTCTTTTCCAATGTGTGTATGTTTTATTTAGTTTTCTTGCCTGATTGCTCTGGATAGGACTTCCAGTGCTATATTGAATAGGAGTGTTGAAAGTGAGTATTGTCTTTTTCCAGTTCTTAGTGGAAAGACTTTCAACTTTTCTGCATTCAGCATAATGTTAGCTATGGGTTTTTCATATATGGCCTTTAGTATTTTGAGGTATCTTCCTTTTATGCTGAGCTTGTTGAATTTTTTTATTATAAAGCAATGTCAAAATTTATTAAATGCTTTTTCTGCATTTATTAAGATGATCATATAGTTTTTGTCCTTTCTGTTGATGTGATGTATTACATTTATTGATTTATATATTTCAAACCATTCTTGAATTCCCAGGATAATTCCCACTTGATCATGGTGTATTATCTTTTTGATGTGCTGTTGAATTCAGTTTGCTAGTATTTTGTTGAGGATTTTTGTGTCTATTTCATCAGGGATATTGGCCTGTAGTTTTCTCTTTCGTTGTGTCATTGTCTGGTTTTGGTATCAGGGTAATGCTGGCCTTGTAGAATGAGTTAGGAAGTATTCAATTTTTTGGAATAGTTTGAGGAGGATAGATATTAGTTCTTCTTCATACATTTGGTAGAATTTGGCAGTGAATCCATTCAGTACTGGGCATTTGATTATTGAGAGATTTTTTATTCCTGATTCACCCTTGCTACTCATTATTGGTCTGTTCAGATTTTTAATGTCCTCTTGATTCAATCTTGGTAGATTGTATGTTTCCAGGAATTTATCCATTTCCTCTTGGACTTCCAATTTGTTAGCATATAGTTGTTCATCATCATTTCTGAAGATCACTTTCATTTATGTGGTATTAGTTGTAATATCTCCTTTTTCATTTCTGATTTTGTTTATGTGGGTCTTTTCTTACTAGGCTAGCTAGTGGTTTATCAGTTTTGTTCATTGTTTTGAAAAACCAACTTTTTATTTTATTGAACCTTTATTTTTTTTAGTCTCTTTTCATTTAATTCTGCCCTGACCTTTGTTTTCTTTCTTCTTCTGCTAATTTTTGGCTTGGTTTGTTCTTATTTTTCCAGTTCCTTGAAGTGTATCATCAGGTCGTTTATCTGAAATCTTTCTACTTTTTTGAGTTAAGCATTTATTATTTTCCTCTTAGTACTGCTTTTGCTGTATCCCATAGGTTTTGGTATCTTGTGTTTCCATTTTCATTTGTTTCAAGAAAGCTTTTGACTTCCATCTTAATTTCTTCATTAAGAAATGAATGGTCATTCAGGAGCATTTTGTTTAATTTGCATGTATTTGTAAATTTTTTAAAGTTCTTGCTATTGATTTCTAGTTTTAGTCCATTGTGGTCTGAGAAGATATTTGATATAATTTGATTTTTAAAAATTTGTTGAGACTTATTTTGTGGCCCAGCATATGGTGTATTCTGGAGAATGTTTCATGTGCTGGTGAGAATAATGCATGTTCTGTAATTGCTGGATAAAATGTTTTGTAAATGTATGTTAGGTTCATTTGTTCTAAAGTCCAGCTTAAAAATCCAGTGTTTCCTTGTTGATGTTCTATCTCAATTATCTGTCCAATGCTGATACTGGGGTGCTGAAGTCCCCCCACTATTATTGTATTGGAGTGTATATCTTTCTTTAGATCCAGTAATATCTGATATATGGATCTGGGTGCTTCAGTTTTGGTGCAAATATATTTAGAATTGTTATATCTTTTTTGCTGGATTGATCCCTTCATCATTATATAATGACCTTCTTTGTCTTTTCCTTTCTTACTGTTTTTGCCTTAAAGTCTATTTTATCTGATCTAAGAATAGCTACTTCTGCTTTGGTTTGCTTTTGGTCTCTGTTTATGTGGAATATCTCTTTCCATCCCTTTATTTTCAGCCTATCTGTGTCTTTACAGGTAAAGTACATTTCTTACATTCAGCCTATAGTTGGATTATGTTTTCTATTTTTAAAATTCATTTAGCCAGTCTATGTTCTAAGCAGAGAATTTAATTCATTTACACTCAAGATTATTACTGATACGTGGGGTTTCGTTTCTGTTATTTTACTAGTTGCAGTCAGTTTTGTGCTTTTGTGTGTTTCCTAATTATAAATATCATCCTTTCACTTCCAGGTTTAGAATTTCCTTGAGCATTTCTTGGGTAGAGTCAGTCTCTAGGTGATGAGTTCTCTTAGCATTTGGTTGTCTGGAAAATACTTTATTTCTCCTACATTTATGCAGGATAATTTTGCTGGATATAGTATCCTTGACTGACATCTTTTTTCTTTCAACACTTTGAATACATCATCCCATTTTCTCATGGCCTATAAGGGTTCTGCTGAGAAATCTGCTGTTAGCCTGAAGAGGATTTTTTAAAATAGGTGATTAAATGCTTTTCTTTCGCTGTTTTTAAAATTCTCCGTGTTTTTAGACAGTTGGACTATAATGTGCTGTGGAGAAGTCTTTTTTGCATTGCATCTGTTTGGTTATCTCAGAGTCTCTTGTATCTGGACATTTAAGTCTCTTGTTGGACTTGGGAAGTTTTTATGTATTACTTTGTTAAATATGTTTGCTAATCCTTCGTTCTCTCTTTGCCATCTGGAACCTCCATAATTTGAACGTTTGATTACTTTATGGTGTCTCATATGTCATGAAAGTTTTGCTCATTCTTTTAAATTTCTTTATTTCTTTATTTTTATCTGACTGGCTTATTTCAAAAGACCTGATTTCAATTTCTGTGATTCTTTCTTCTGCTTGAGTTAGTTTCTTTTTAAAGCTTTCAGATGTATTTTGTATTTCATTCAATAAATTTGTCAGTTCCAGCATTTCTCTTTGGTTCTTTTCTATAATATCTTCCTCTTTGGTAAATTTCTTATTCATATTCTGAATTGTTTTTCTGATTTTGTGGTGTTTATTTTAGAATTCTCTTTATTTCACTAAACTTCTTTAGAATCAGTACTTTCAATTATTTTTTCCAGGGTTTTGGGAATTTCTTTTTTGGTTGGAATCTGTTGCTGGAGAATTATTGTGTTCCTTTGGAGGTGTCATACTTCCTTGCTTTTTAATATTCCCTGTGTCCTTATGTTGATATCTGCACATCTGGTGTAACATTCACTTTTTCCAATTTTTGAATTTGCTTTCTTAGGGGAGGACTTTTTCCTGAGGATGAATCTATGGTGTTGGTTGGATAGAACACTTTGGTTTTGATTCTGGTGTGTGTAGTAGTGTAGTCTCTGATGTTTTGGGCTGTAAATAGTATCAGTGGTATCTGTCATTTCCTCAGTGGCCTAGTGTGCCATTATTAGTGGAGGCTGTGGGGCAGTTTTCCTGGGGAGCGGGCCTCTGGGTATGCTAGTCTTTGGCCCCCAGTGGTGATAGCAGTGCGCTGATTGTGCTTACTTTTTAAGCCTCAGCATGGCAAACACTGGCACTAGTGTTAATGAGTTCAGGTGGACCTTTTTTTTTTTTTTTTTTTTTTTTTTT
>NW_016811898.1:237178-240773 GCF_001698545.2 Rhinopithecus bieti
TTTTTTTTGAGATGGAGTCTTGCTCTGTCACCCAGGCTGGAGTGCAGTGGCACAATCTCGCCTCACTGCAACCTCCGCCTCCCAGGTTCAAGCCATTCTCCAGCCTCAGCCTCCTGAGTAGCTGGGACTACAGGCATGCGCCACCATGCCCAACTAATTTTTGTGTTTTTAAGAGACAGGGTTTCACCATGTTGGCCAGGCTGGTCTGAAAGTCCTGACCTCAAGTGATCTGCCTGCCTCAGCCTCCCAAAGTGTTGGGATTACAGGCGTGAGCCACTGTGCCTGGCCTCAGGTAGGCCAGTTATTTGACCCCTATGTGGCCTCTTCACATACCAGTAGTGGCAGCAGTGGACTGGGAAGCTCAGTGGGTCCAAGGCAGCCAGTGTGGCATGGGCAATGGCAGTAGAAGTGGTGGGATGACACTCTGGGTCCCAAGCAATGTGTGCTGGTGTTGATGGTGACTGCAACGAGCTGGGTGGGCCAGTGTTCAGTCCTGCAGGTGATATGGGCAGGTACGTGCCAGCTGTGGTGGTAGCAGCTGGGTGGGCAGACCAAACTTCAGGCCCCTACGAGGAGTGTTCAGGTGCCCATAGTGTAGACTGGGCTGGGCAATTCCCTGGTCCCCAGACTGTGTGCTGTGGCACAGGTGGTGGGGTGAAGTCAGGCTGAGCGAGCTTGTCCACAAGACCTCTGATGGCGTGTGTAGGTGCTGATATGATTACCAGGCCACCAGTGGAATGCTCAGGTTGGTGGTAGCATGGCTGTGCTGCTGCACTGTCATGGTGGGGTTGGCAGTGCTGTCTTCAGTGGCAGCACCTAGGTGGGTGGGGAACTGTGTGCCACTTGTGTCTCAGCAGCATGCTTTGTTCACTCCTCAGCCCCAGGTGCAGTAGCCCATGTTCACTGGTACTCGAGTCCTGGGAGCAACTGCCAGCACTTCGTTTGTGCCTCAGAGCTGGTTATGCAGGACTCCAGGATAGTGTGTAATCTGCTGGGGGCAAGGCTCTGAAATGGTGCCTCACTTGTGCCTTGGTCCTGAAAACAATAGCCCATGCCTTGGTTATCCCTCTGCCCTGAGTGCAGTAGCCTGTGGTCCGTCATTCCTGGGGAGCCACTGGAGCGTCTCTTGCACCTCCTCCTTAGCACCACTGGGCTCCAGGACAGTTCACAGTTTCTCGTCTACATTCTTTCTCATGCGTGGTCACTGAAGTCTCTGCTTAGTTATCTTGGCAGACAGCTAGTGACTGGAGAGAGATTTCTCTTTTTCTTTTTTTTAGAGAAAGTGTTTCACTCTGTCACCCAGATGGGAATGCAGTGGCACAAATATAGCTCACTGCATCCTTGAAGTCCTGGGCTCAAGTGATCTTCCCACCTCAGCCAGGACAGAGATTTCTTCAAATGTATGAAACAGTATCTCTCCCAGCCTTTGCCAAGGGACTCTGTGTGTAAGTGTATGTATGTATATATGTATATATGTATGTTAGGGCATGCTTTCACTGGTTGGCAGGCAGTTTAAACTCTGCCTTGGTCTTTGCTTCTGGCTTATGGAGATCCTCAAATTCAACAAGAGGTGAGAGATTAGGGCCTTTTTGGGTCTTTCCTGGGTGTGTGCACAGTGCTGCACAGGCAAATAGTCTTCTAGATTCCCAAGAATATGTCAGAGTGTGTCCAAGGCCCCCATGGACATCTCGTCCCCAGATTTTAAAAGGTTTTTTAGCCAAGCCAGGCATGGTGGTGTGTGCCTGTAGTCCCAGCTTCTTGGGAGGCTGAGGTGGGAGGATCACTTGAGCCTGGGAGATCAAGGCTGTAGTGAACCATGATCACACCACTATACTCTAACCTGGGCAACAGAGTGAGACCTTGTCTCAAAGAAAAGAGTAAAGAAAAAAGTTTTTTTGGCCAGCCCAGTGGTGTTACTACCTGAGGAAGCTGTAATGTTAAACATCTTCCACTTTTTGTTAAACAAATGTCCAGGGAATGGGGCTGTTTGAACACAGTGAGCTGTGAGTTAGGCCATGTAGAGACAACTCTGAGAAGGAAGATTTTCAGGATGCTGCCAGGCAGGTCAAACAGTGACAGTTCTCTAGGGATAGTTCTCTAAGTTCTTTTGGAGAACTCCAAACCCATCTGTCTCCTCCCGCGGCTGCTAGACTGATGATTTTCACAGCTATCATTGTTGCGAGGCTGTTAGTTTTCAAGGCTACTGAGGAGCTGAGGAGGAGATGAGAATAGGGGAAGTTAAAATACCACAAAGCTCACTGTTCTTTCTGAGGTTCAGCCATTTTTCTTGAATAAATGACCTGCAGATAGTTGGCCACCTTTGGTTAATTTCCAGAGTTCTTAAAAAGTTGTGGGTTTTTTTTTGTTTGCTTGTTTTTGTTTTTGACATTTTTTGGCTAGTGTTCTCATTGCTTTTATGGAAGTGTGGATTTTTAGAATTTCTTACTACACTATTTCAGAAGTGCTTCACAGTAGTTATTTAGTAGATATGTGTGCGTGTGTGTGTGTGCATGTGTGTGTGACAGAGAGAGAGTCCTCGAGGTTGGGTATGAGAATAGTTTTACTTGCAGATGAAGGCTATCATGATAGGTGCAATTTGTAGAAAGTTTTCCCACCTCATCTCACTATAAAATTAGTAACTTCTGTGTTTGAATCTAAAATTCCTCCCTTACAAGGCTATCTTTCTAGTGGGGATGGAGTGTGTGTATATGTAAATAACTGCGCTTGAGTTCTTTAAAATAAATTCACATAACTTTGGGAAAGATGGAAGAGATAGGTGGAATTCATCAAATTCCTTCTTTTCTTAACCAGGAGGAAGCTCTGAATTCGTGTTAGAAGAGTAGGGGTTGGAGCTGGGGAGAAATCAGGATTAGAGAGGAGGGGGCAAAGTAAGAGGAAGGTGCTGAAGATGGGGATTTTCTATTTTCTAAATTTCCTGGAAAAGAAATATGGGGTTGGGTGTGTTACAGTAGGTAGCTGGTCAGACACAAGCGGAACAGCAGAGGGCTCCCCGACCCCCGCACACACCAGGAATGTCAGGTGACCATCAGGTGGCAGTCAGGAGGTTGTTAAGGTCTCTCTAAAATAATAATCGGTCATAGCCAGTGCCAGAGAAAGGCGGTCTCCCAATAGATAGAAAAACCTGAAACTAGGGATCAGCAGCTTTCCAATAAGATCTCAGGAGTTGGGCGAGTGGGCTCAAGCATGTTCACTAAGAGGCAAAATGAAGCATCTGGCTGGTAAAGGAAGAGAACTTCGAGTGAGCATGTGTACAACTCCAGTGAACACACTGTGCATGTTCTCTTCTCCCAAGTGCTAACAGGCCACTGGGTATGAGGACAGCCCACCCCGAGGGAGGAATCGGGGAGAAGTGACACAAGACCCCTGGGAGTATGCCAACCTATAAAACCCCAAGTCAAAGCCCAAATGGTGCATTTGGTCTCTCGAGATGCCCGCCTTGCCCTGTACTTTCCTTCCTTTCATTCCTGCTCTAAAGCTTTTCTTCTTCTCCTCCTCCTCCTCCTCCTCCTCCTCCTCCTCCTCTTCTTCTTCTTCTTCTTCTTCTTCCTCTTCCTCTTCCCCTCCCCCTCCCCCT
>NW_016811898.1:242727-253568 GCF_001698545.2 Rhinopithecus bieti
GGTTCTGGGCTTGAGGGTGGAGTTTAGCCAGGAGCCCAGCCCTTCTGTATCAGGGTCAGCTGTTTTGACTTAGGGCTGGGGTTCTGGGCTCTCAGGTGGAGTTTAGCCAGGAGCCCAGCCCTTCTGTATCAGGGTCAGCTGGTTTAACTTAGGGCTGAGGTTCTGGGCTTGAGGGTGGAGTTTAGCCAGGAGCCCAGCCCTTCTGTATCAGGGTCAGCTGTTTTCACTTAAGGCTGAGGTTCCAGGCTTGAGGATAGAGCTTAGCCAGTAGCTCAGCCATTCTGTATCAGTATGTGTTAGAAACCTACGAAATACAGCAACTCAAAATGAAAGCCAAGAGGTAAGGGCTTGGCATGTTTCTGAGTTTATTATTTATGTTTTGAAGATTATTTTCCCTATTTATATATGCACAATAAGCCAGAAAAACAACTGAGTCCCACACCGAGGTGTGCCGTCTTCACTTTTTAACCTTTGGTGTTTGAACAGATGCCCTCATCCAAGAATTCCTTCCCAGCAAAGCCTTTCTCTCTGGGGCTGTTGTCAGAGGAAGGAAGCAGCCTCTTGCTCAGGCAGGTTCAGGTTGCACGTGGATCATTTTGATAATTGTCACCAGCATTGATAATGAAAGACGGTTGTGTAGGCTACACAGGAAGCATGCTGATAAATCCTCTTTCTTGAGAACTGATCAGGGGTTTTGCTGAACCAGGAGTTGAGTTTTTAACACCACAGAGTATTTGTATGTAATGTGAGCTGAAATTCACACTGATGAATCAGGATCTATTTCAGCTGTCCCTTCTTCCCATTAAGATTAATTTATAAGCTTACTATTTGTCACCAAGGCTAGTTTCTATTCCAGGCAAAATAGTGGTATAAGCAAGTTTCCTGCAGTGCCTTAACCATTTAGCCTAAGTCCACTTAAAACTCTAGACTTGCATGGATTGTATACTTCCTTCTCAGCCCTTGCCTACAAATTTACTCTCAAATCCTCCATTCATAACCAGAGGCAAATGCATAATAACAATTTATAGATATTCCCAAGGATATTTTCAAATGAAGAGGGACAAAGGCATAAAAACGTAGTTGGCCGGGTGTGGCAGCTCATGCCTGTAATCCCAGCACTTTGGGAGGCCAAGGCAGGCGAATCACCTGAGGTCAGGAGTTTGAGACCAGCTTGGCCAATGTGGTGAAACCCCGTCTCTACTAAAAATACAAAAATTAGCTGGGCATGGTGGCACATGCTTGTAATCCCAGCTACTCGGGAGGCTGAGGCAGGAGAATTGCTTGAATACGGGAGGCGGAGGTTGCAGTGAGCTGAGATCATGCCATTGCACTCTAGCCTGGGCAAATGAGTGAAATTCCATCTCAAAAAAAAAAAAAAAAAAGTTTGTGATGCTTTGATTCAAGAATAGTAGATTGGGGCATCCCCTGGGTGAATCCCCACTGTTCTATAATGACTCTCTTTTGAGCTGTGCGGGGGAGGATTGTGAGGCCGTGTCAAAGCCAGGGAGAGGAGTGCCTGGCAGATTATTGATGTACGCTTTGGGTTAGCAAGGAGTTACCTACTGTGGTATACATGACATATTACCAAGCCTGGTGTACAGGGGAGATGCCTGCCTTGCAGTTCATAAGAATTAGGTTTTATTAGAGCCCTGCCACTGATTTATGGACTGGGTTACTGAGTTAAATGAAATGTGAATTAAATGAGAAGATGTATGAGAGAGTACTCAGCAGAGTACGGGATTAGAAAGCAGTTCTGTTTCTTCAGGCTGTGAACTTCCTGAGAATTCACAAACCTGTTGTATTCATCATTGAATTTCAGCCCGACGCCTGGCCCACAATAGGCCCTCTGTATATATTTGTTGAAGTAATGTATTGCTGCCTATAAAGACCAGGTGAAGGAATGAATCCAGTGGTAAGATCTGAAGACTCACCTGAACAAACAGGGAAGAATTTGGAGGTCACTGGAGCTTTTCTATAGGCTCTTGGAGTTGCCTTTGATGGGTTTTCTTCTAAGTTTTAAAAATTGTAAACATTTTTCTCTAAGTAAAGCAAACATGCAGCGAAGTACAGAAATCATAAGGGAACACAGCTCCATGAATTCTCACATACCCATAGAACCACAATCTATGTAAACCCAGAATCGCACCAGCACCCTAGAATGCTGGCATTGCGTCCTCCCATTGTCAACTCTTCCCTCCTCTCAAGGATACCCTCATCCTGATTTCTGATATTATGCATTAATTTTGTCCAGTATTTTGTGAGGTTCAACTATGTTTTTCCATGGCATTGTAACTTGTTCATTTTTTTTTGAATTATTGATTTGCTTCAATGGATAATTTCTTCTTTAAAATTATGCTTTAAGTTCTAGGGTATATGTGCACAACATGTTGCAGGTTTGTTACATATGTATACATGTGCCATGTTGGTGTGCTGCACCCATTAACTCGTCATTTACTTTAGGTATATCTCCTAATGCTATCCCTCCCCCCTCCCCTAACCCCACGACAGGCCCTGGTATGTGATGTTCCCCATCCTGTGTCCAAGCATTCTTATTGTTCAATTCCCACCTATGAGTGAGAATATGCGGTGTTTGGTTNTTTTTTCTTGTAAATTTGTTTAAGTTCTTTGTAGATTCGGGATATCTACAATGTCCTTTGTCGGATGGGTAGATTGTAAAAATTTTCTCGCATTCTGTAGGTTGCCTGTTCACTCTGATGATAGTTTCTTTTGCTGTGCAGAAGCTCTTTAGTTTACTTAGATCCCATTTGTCAATTTTGGCTTTTGTTGCCATTGCTTTTGGTGTTTTAGTCATGAAGTCCTTGCCCATGCCTATGTCCTGAATGGTATTGCCTAGGTTTTCTTCTAGGGTTTTTACTGATGCATCATCTTCCTGTGTAGGAATTCATTATAATTTGTTCATCTATTCCCCTGTTGATGAACATTTAAGTTTTTGCCAGTCTTTGGCTTTTACAAATAAAGCATCTATAAACATTTTGATGCTTTTGACCCATATTTCTGTGGGATATAAATGAAACCTTGGAGAGAAATTGTGAAGTTATAGGGTACGTTTAGGTCCAACCTTAGTAGATACCACCAAGAAGTTGTCTAATGTGGTTGTGCCAATTGACGCTCCCTCCAGCTATGTATGTGAGTCACCTCTGCTCTGTAATGCCTGTCACTGTCAGTCCTTTTAGTTCTAGCCATTCTAGTGGATACGTAACATTATTTATTCTGATTTTAATGTGCATTTCCCTGATGGCTAATGTGGATGAGCATCTTTTAATATATTTGCTGTCCATTTAGATAGCCTCTTTTTTTTTTTTTTTTTTTTTTTTTAATTGAGACGGAGTCTCACTCTGTTGCCCAGGCTAGAGTGCAGTGGCATGATCTTGGGCTCACTGTGACCTCCACCTCCTGGGTTCAAGTGACTCTCCTGCCTCAGCCTCCTAAGTCTCTGGGATTACAGGTGCACGCCACCATGCGTGGCTAATTTTTGTATTTTTAGTATAGACAGACTCAGAGTTTCACCATGTTGGCTAGGCTGGTCTCGAACTCCTGACCTCAAGTGATCTGCCTGCCTTGATCCCACAAAGTGCTGGGATTACAGATGTGAACCACCATGCCCAGCCTCTTTTTTTATTTTGAGATAAGGTCTCACTCTATCACCCAGACTGGAAAGGAGTGGTGCAAGCATAGCTCACTGCAGCCTCAAACTCTTGGGTGCCAGTGATCCTCCCACTTCAGCCTCTCGAGTAGCTAGGACTACAGGCATGTGCCACTACAGATGGCTAATTAAAAAAATATTTTTTGTAGACACAGGGTCTCACTATGTTGCCCAGGCTGGCCTCAAACTCCTGGCCTGAAGCAATCCTCCTACATCAGCCTCCCAAAGTGTTGAGATTATAACTGTGAGCCACCATGCCTGGCTCCTCCTCTTAGTTTCTAAGACAAAACCTTACAGTTGGAATTATTAGTTTTAATGAATATATGTTATTAATTATACTTGTTAGAAGTTAACAAATTCTGATTTGGTAACTAGAATTCGGGACTCCTATGGAAAACTTGTAGATATATATATCCACAAGGAAGTATATATATATATTTGATCAGAAAGATTAGTATTTAGAAGTGTACTTTTCATGTGTTATCCTTTGTCAAGGACAACTCATACTTTTGGAATGGCCATCAAGTACTTTATATTGTGTGTTTTAAAAATATAGGTAAAACATTCTCCTGCCCAGCAAAGACCCAAGTTTTGCACCCGTGCTGCCATTTGCCTTTTCTATCTATCACTTTGCTAGAGAGAAGTAAAACACCATGCAGATTTTGTTTTATTTTTGTTGAAATGGGGTCTCACTCTGTTGCCCAGGCTGGAGTGCAATAGTGCAATCATGGCTCAGTGCAACCTCTGCCTCCCAGACTCAAGCAATCCTCCCACCTCAGCCTACTGAGTAGCTGGAATTAGAGGTGCACCACCACACCTGGCTAATTTTTTGTGTTTTTGTTAGTAAAGGGGTTTTGTCATCATGTTATACACTGTAAATATATATGATTTTTATTAGTCAATTAAAAAATCATGTTAAGATTTGCCTGAATAATTTCCCCCTTGAATCACTAAATAACATTAAAATGTCTAAGCTGTTAGAAAACACTCTGCAGATAGTCTGGAAATGGAACAGCTGGAGGAAGTTTACTGCAAACTTGTAATCATTTAGTTTGTATATTATCCTTATTAAATGGGTTTACAATTATCTTATTGATTCATGTCATTTAATATATTCAAAGGTACTTGTCATCAAGATTAAATAAGGGAAGAAATTTAACCAAACCAATTGAAATATCAATAAACAAATGGAGGAGGAAAAAAAAAAAAACCAGAAAAGCGGTTTTGTCATGTTGCCCAGGCTTGAACTCCTGAGTTCAAGCTGTCCTCCCACCTCAGCCTCCCAAGTAGCTGGAATTACAGGCACGTGCCACCATGCCTGGCTAATTCTTTGTGTTTTTGGTAGGGCTTGTTACCCAGGCTTGTCTCAAACTCCTGAGCTCAAGCGATCTGCCCACCTCGGCCTCCCAAAGTGTTGGGATTAGAGGCGTGAGCCACTGTGCCTGGCCTGTGCAGATTTCATAACATTCAGTAGTGTGATAGAGCTCTATAAGGGACAACCCACCCAGAGGCCTTTGCCATTCTCATCTGGAATGCCTGGTCGGTACCCATTCCCTGTGCCTGGACTCTGCCTCTGGCCCTCTGCCTTTGAGCTGACCCCTTGACTGGGTAGTTTGTCCCTGGATGCCCTCTGCTGGTTCACTTGTAGTTGCTGGCTCTGTAGTTTGTGGGCTGATGATGTCCCCAACCCTGACCCCATGCCCTATGCAGTCCTTACAGTTACAAAGCAATTAGTTCCACCTATGGTCCTTTGGGATTTATTCCCAGAATGTAAGCCTGATTCAATATCAAAAAATCTATCCTTGTTTCTGGAATCAAAAACTATTCTGTGGTCTACAGATTACGTGGTGAGCATGCTTGGCTATTTGATTCTAAAATTCATCATAGTTGATAACTAGGACAGTGCTACAAAATCCTGATAGTTTAATAATACAGTGTAATGAAAAGAGGTGAAATTATGTGCATTCATTTGAGCATTTGCAGTAGAAGAGGGGACAAGTTCACCTTGGGCTAATTTGTGCATTCAGAAAAATGAGCATGCACTTTGCTCCTCTGATGAGCTGTCACACCTATATAGATGTTGTCTGGCTTGTGTCTATTAATTCTCATCTCAGCAGCAAATGGAATAGGTGCAATGGACTAGTTTTTAATCAGTCTGTGACATTTGTATCTAAATAAATTGGCATAATCTTGAAATAAATGACTGTAGTCAGTGTGGCTCACAGTTACGTAAACGTCCTTTACTATTCACAGCCCATTCTTTGAGCCTTGCTCAAATTACACATTACCCCCGATGCACAAAGCGTCACATGATGCTGTGATCACGTTTGCTGGTGATGTGGGTCGCACACTTCAGTTAATCCCCAGGCTGACTGCCATGGCAGCCCTAGAAAGCTGGAGCCCTCAGTGCTCACAAGGAAAAACTTCTGCCCATTACCACCCCCTTTAGCTTTTCTCTGTAGTCATTTAATTAGATTCCATAAAATAAAGCTGCTTTCTCTTGTGCATTGTCAGCAAAAATAGAATGTGCACAGACTATCTTCTGAGTTCCTGATTTTATTTGGAAATCCATTAAGCCTAAAATTTCTAGATTTTTTAAAAAAATGAGTATCCTCTTATTTCATTAGCGTCTTTGAAAAGATTTATAACAAATATGTGAAGAGACATGCTGTCCTTTAAATAAGAGCACAACGTTTGCTGAGCAAGGACATGGGCCCAAACAGTGCCACTATTTTTGAAAATGTGTGGTAGGAATGTACTATGTGTACCAAATAAAATAAAAGGACTTTGCTTATTATTTATTTATTTGAGACAGTCTTGCTGTGTCACCCAGGCTTGAGTGCGGTTGCGTGATCTCAGCTCACTGCAACCTCCGCCTCCTGGGTTAAAGCAATTCTCATGCTTCAGCCTCCCGAGAAGCTGAGACCACAGGTGTGCACCACAACACCCAGCTAATTTTTGTATTTTTAAATAGAGATAGGGCTTTACCACACTAGCCAGGCTGGTCTCGAACTCCTGACCTCAAGTGATCCACCCGCCTCAGCCTCCCAAACTGCTGGGATTACAGGCGTGAGCCACAATGCCTGGCCAGCTTTATTGATTTAAAATAGTAATTTGTGCGTCTTTACTGTTAAAATAATTAGAAATAGCTACCAAAGGACTGCATATAGATTGTTTAGTTAGAAACATTGTTAATCTTTAGCATCACTTTTGTCTCTAGTGAGTCCTTCCTCTCCCTTCTTTCCCTCAGCCCCATAGGCTGTCACCCTTGCCTATACAGGAGACTCCACCACCACCCTACTGAAGTAACCACTTCTCTGCCTCCACCACAAACACCACCTCCCCTCTCCCACTGTTCCTTCCCCACTCCTCACCATCTCAGGAACTGACAACTCTATTTACCTGGTTGTTTGGGATCCAAACCCAGGTGTCATATTGGACTCCTTTCTCTCAATCACACCCCATGGCCAGTGCACCTGAATGACCTGTTTCCTCCATCTCCCCAACACCTCCCAAATTTGATCCCTTTAGCATTTCTGCTACCCATCCTTGCTTCCCTCCTCCACCCACACTGAGCCACAAAGATCTTTAGAAAATCTCAATTCAGTCACATCATTCTCTAGCTTCCCTATTGCAAGAAAACAAACAAAACAAAACAAAACACCACATAAGCCCGGTCCACGACTCTGCAAGATTGAAGGCTAGTTCCTTTCTAGCTCCGTTCTTGCTCCTGCCCTGGCAGCTGGGTTGGTTTTATTTCAGTTTCATGAACTAGCTCCTACAAATCTAGCAATACAATAGAAAAACCAGCAGTGGCTAGAGACTTGAGTTTGTTGCTCCATGAAGCTTTAGCAGTGTCTTGGAGTGGGAAAGGCAAAGTTGGATTCTACTGGGAATCTGAAGTTTGGTTTAAGGCAGGTCTGTCAATGCAGGGGTTTGATGAAGATCACGTAAGAATCAGGAAACAATAGAATTTGGACTGGTGGAAACAGCAAGGCAAATATTTTAAGATAAATGTTTTAGGGCTTAAAGTGTTGGTGGTTTTATTAAAGTGTCGATGGATCTTTCCAGAAGTTTCAGTCATGAATAATCAAGATATTTGCCTGGGGAAGAGCGTGCTGGAGTAGTAAAATGATGCCAAGGAGGACAGGGAGAGTATAAAATCATGTTCCAGCAGAGGAGGCTTTGTGCGTGTGTGATTATGTGGGGAGTAGTTCCCATCTCAGGTACAAGCTGTGTGGGAAGGTAAATGCGTTCAATTCTTAGAACAATCAGTCCACAAAAAGGAAATGCAAATGTCTCTGAAGTATATGAAAATACACTCATTTTGGCTCATGATAAGAAATATATCTGAGGCTGGGCACAGTGGCTGATGCCTGTAATCCCAGCACTTTGAGAGTCCGAGGCAGGCAGATTGCTTGAGCTCAGGAGTTGAAGACCAACCTGGGCAACATGGCAAAACCCCGTCTCTACCAAAAATACACAAAATTAGCTGGATGTAGTGGTGCACACCTGTGGGATGTGTGGTCCCAGCTACTCAGTAGGCTGAGGTGGGAGGATCTCCTGAGCTTGGGAGGTCGAGGGTACTGTGAGCCAAGATCATGCTACTGCACTCCAGCCTGGGTGACAGAGCCCTTCTCTACCAAAAATACAAAAAATTAGCTGGGTATCGGGGCGTGCACCTGTGGGACGTGTGGTCCCAGCTACTTGGTAGGCTGAGGTGGGAGGATCTCCTGCGTTTGGGAAGTCAAGGGCACAGTGTGCCAAGATCATGCCAAGATCATGCACTCCAGCCTGGGTGACAGAGTGAGACCCCATCTCAAAAGAACAAAACAAAACAAAACAAAAAACAAAAGAAACATGTCTGAAAACTACACGAAGATACGTTAGGCTTTGTATCCCCACCCGAATCTCATCTTGAATTGTACTCCTCATAATCCCCATAATCTACACATGTCAAGGGAGAGACCAGGTGGAGGTAAGTGAGCCATGGGGGTGGTTCCCCTGTGCTGTTCTCATGTTAGTGAGTGAGTTCTCATGTAATCTAATTGTTTTATAAGGGGCTCTTCCTCTTCCTGGCGCCTTGTGAAGAACACGTCTTGCTTCCCCTTTGCCTTCTGCCATGAGTGTAAGTTTCCTGAGGCCTTCCCAGCCATGCTGAACTGTGAGTCAATTAAACCTCTTTCCGTTATAAATTGCCCAGTCTTGGGGAGTTATTTACAGCAGTATGAAAACAGACTAATACAACACTTTTTCACTTAGCAGATTTTCCAGTATGAAAAAGTTTGATGAAACCTTATAATGGAGAGAACAGGGACTCCCATACATTAACTGGCAGGCATGTGAATTGGTAGAGTGTCTAAGAAGGGCAATCTGGCACTATCTCTTGAAATTATAAATGCACATATCTGCTGTGCAGAATACAAATGATCACTTCTAGGCATTTATCTAATAAGTTGGCCAATATCTAAAGAAACTAGTGTCCTTTGGGATGCACTTTGAGAGGTGATGCTGAAAGGGATAGAAACTTTTGAAGTTTGTCAATGGTCTTTCTTATTGCCTTATGGAAGATACCTCTGTAGTAGGAAAATTAGCCCTTTGATTTTGATAAAGTTTGCACATGATTTTTCCTAGTGTTTTCATGTAGCATATGGTGATTTTTGTCGTGTGAAATTCTCTAATTTTATGCCAACAAGTGTTTAGATCTTTCTTTTTTGAATGGCTTCTGGATATGTGTCACACTCCAGTATTACAAAAATATTCTGCCTTGGTTTCTTCTTGCATTTTTATGGCTTCGTTCTTTTGGGTTACCTTGACGTATTTGATCCACTTGGAGTTTATTGGTGTATAAGTTGTGAGGTATGGATTCAATACTATTATTTTTCCATGTGATGACTCACTTATCTCAATATAACTTACTGAACAAGGCTTCCAGTTCTTAGCATATTCTTACAAATGTTTAGGTCTATCTCTGGACTCCCTAGTCTGTTCCATAAATTTGTCTGTTTAATGTGTCACACTATTTTTTGTAGCTTTATATTATGTTTTAATATTGGTTAGTTCCACCTCATTTCCTTCTTGTTCAGGAGTTTCTTGACTTTCTTAGGTTGCTTATTTTTCATGTGAAATTTAGAATCAGCTTGTGCAATTCCATAGTCTCCCTCACCAAATTCCATTGGTGATTGTATTTATTGTGTTAAATGTACGGATTAGCTTAGAGGCATTTATATTTTATGATGTCACATCTTCCTATTCAAGTATATGGCATATCTTTACATTTGTCCAAGTTTATTGTGTATCATTTGATTATATTTAAAAATTTTATTCAATAGGTATTTCACATTCTTGTTATAATTTTTACAAAATCTTTTGTTTCTAATGTAAGTGAGATTCCCCACTCCCACATCAATTAACTACTATTATTTGCATATACGAGGCTTTTTGATTCTGTGTATTTATTTTGATATCTTACAGATTTTTCTTATTGTTCGTAGTGTATTTTAAGTTGTATTCTCTAGGTATGATAGTATATTGTTTGCATATAATAATTTACTTCCTCTCCAATTAAATATTTATAAATTTGCTTTTGGATACTGGTTTGGTTTAATACCTCAAGAACAATATTAAATTATAACGATGATGGTATCATATTATTATCAACTCTAATGGGATTCCTTTTCATATTCTTTCATGAAGCATGATGCTGACTTTTGGGTTGAGACAGATCTGTTGCATTATAAGGTAGTAGTTATCTCTTTTCATTTTATTATTTATCAATAATGTATACTGAATTTTATTAAATGCATCTTCATCATTTATGAAGAAGGCCATAGTATTTTTCTTTTTAAATCTATTAATATAGGTAAATAGGTTTTCTGATAATCATGCTGTTGTTCTGGAAATAAATCTTACTTGGTCATTATATATCAATTTTTAAATAATTTGCTGGATTATTTTGCTAAATTTTTTTTTTTTTTTTTTTTTTGAGTTGGAGTCTCACTCTGTCTCCCAGGCTGGAGTGCAGTGGTGTGATCTCAGCTTACTGAAACCTCTGCCTCCTGGGTTCAAGTGATCCTCCTACCTCAGCCTCCCAAGTAGCTGGGATTACAGGCGTGTGCCACAACACCGAGCTAATTTTGTATTTTGGTAGAGATGGGGTTTCGGCATGTTGACCAGG
>NW_016811898.1:253722-282834 GCF_001698545.2 Rhinopithecus bieti
TTTTGAGTTGGAGTCTCACTCTGTCTCCCAGGCTGGAGTGCAGTGGTGTGATCTCAGCTTACTGAAACCTCTGCCTCCTGGGTTCAAGTGATCCTCCTACCTCAGCCTCCCAAGTAGCTGGGATTACAGGCGTGTGCCACAACACCGAGCTAATTTTTGTATTTTTGGTAGAGATGGGGTTTCGGCATGTTGACCAGGCTGGTCTCAAACTCCCAACCTCACGTGATCTGCCTGCCTTGCTCTCCTGAAGTGCTGAGATTACAGGCATGAGCCACTGTGCCTGGCCTATTTTGCTTTTTTTTTTTTTTTGAGATGGAGTCTCGCTCTGTCGCCAAGGCTGGAATTTGATGGTGCGATCTTGGCTCACTGACACAGCTGCCTCCCTGGTGCAAACGATACTCCTGGCTCAGTCTCTAGAGTAGCTGGGATTACAGTTGTGTGCCACCATGCCCAGCTAATTTTTTTTTTGTATTTTTAGTAGAGATGGGGTTTTACCATTTTGGCCAGGCTGGTCTCGAATTCCTGACCTCAGGTGATCCACTCGCCTCAGCCTCCCAAAGTGCTGGGATTACAGGCAGGAGCCACCGTGCCTGGCTGCATCAGTTGTTTTTGTGTGTATCTGATAGCTGTGTTGAGATTTTGGTGTCAATGGTGTGTGACTGGAGTCACATGTCCGTCTCTGAACCAATCTGTCACCAGGGGAATGCTCAGGTCTAGGTCATGTGGCTACTCCTGGACCTGGCAGTGGGGTCAGTTTCATGTGCAGCACATGGGCTGAGACTTGGTTTTCCCATGGCAAAACTGGGCCCCAGCTATCCAAGAAGGAGAGATACTAACTAGATGGAGAAAACCACAGATGTCCCACCATAGGCAAGTTGGTGATAACGGAGCTCAGATATTTCAGGCTTCATTTGTAGTACAGACAGGAAGCTTCTTGGCTGATAACTGAGTGAGTCATCAGCACTGTTATCAGCCCTCGACTGACAACTTCCAGACTTCTTTTATGTGGGAGAATAAACCCATAATTTGTTTAAGCCATTAATACAAACACCTTCTATATTCAAATAAAAGCATAAAAGATTGTGTCTGGAAAACCCAAAGACTGGAGTTATTTCATAATACTCTATTTTCAGATCCCAGAATAAATTCAGGTGCAAAGAAGAGGACTTAAACTGAATCTCTTTATTTGCAGGTCAGTTATGTGGATTTATTATATGATAAATCACTTCCAGCTTACCTGAGATGTAGCACCCACCTTCTTTCCAAAAGAATCTAAGTTTTGTGCAGCCATTGGCAAAATGGTCTCTATATTTCCCTTTGGACTTTCAGTTACCTGTAGACAGTGACATCATTCCTGCTACCCCTTTCCACATTTGGTTAACCTTTAAGGAGACAAGAAAACACCCCTCCTCCCTGCAGAGGGTGGGACTGGATGCTGGATTGAAGCTGGAGTCAGCTTGAAAGAAACAGTTGGCCATGTATAGAGAGAAGAGACACTGGATCCTATGTTCCAGTATAGGGAATTAAAAACAGTTATTGAGTTTAAAATACTTTTCATGTTCTTGTGAATCAATGTGAAAATACCTGATTTCCACTTGGAGGTGGCTCAAGTGCTTTATGAAATATTTATATAGGGAAGATATGCTTCCTTGCTGTCTTTTTATTCAAGACCTCATTTAAACCTACCCTAGATCAAATCAATATTACAGTGATAATGTAAAATAAATTAAAACTGTTTTAAACAGCTGCTAGAACAGTGGTTCAATTCAAATCAGAGCAAGTCTAGAGGGAAGAAAGTAAATGTGAACCTGTCTCAAACAGGATTTAAGAATTGTTCATTGATAATAGAATAAAATAATCTGAATATATATGCTAACACTTAAATGACTCATTTTAATAAAGATACTACTAATTAAAGGAATAAGATAATTACCTAGTGCTTGTGGCTATAATGCATGTAAATCAATTATTCTTCATGACGATTCTTCAAAGACACTTAAAACTCCCATGTACTTATTTAGCATTTATATTTTTTACACTGCCTTTTTGCATTGATTGATTGTTTTGTAGGAAATACTGGAAGTGGAGGAAAGGTGCTATGGGAAAGTGGATAAAGCATAAACTGGTGATTTGGAGGCTTGGAGTCTCATTCTGATTCTGCAGCTACTCAGCATGGGCAGCTATTAGCTTCCTCAATGCATCCTCTTCCTCCTCAGAAAAGATCTTTGGAGAGTCCCATCCAGTTTTCACATCTTACACCTTCACAAATCAGGAGTAGTAGTTACCTTGCAGAGAGGCAAGTGAGCAAACTAAAACTCTCAAGTACCTCCCCACAATAAACCAAAACCCAGCAAGCACTGTTCACCATACCCTATATAATTGATACATACAGATATATGCTACATATGTCACATATATGACACACATCACACATACATACATGATATACATCACACACATACATGATATACATCACACACGATACATCATCTATATTTACATGATATATACATTATCCATAGGTACATCTATCTATCTATATTTGTCTCTATAGCTCATGTGCAATATCCACTAAGTATCGGACTTTACATTGTAGGATACACAGTATCTACTAAGTGTCAGACTCTGCACTGTAGGAGATTCATATATCAGATACAGAGCAGAGATTCAAACAAAGCATGGCTCATAAGCCAGACTCCTCCCTATGTTTGAGTCTTGGCCATGCCCCTTGCAAACTGAGTGACTTTAGTCATTTTACTTCAGCTCATTTCACCTCAATTTTGTCCTTTAATTGGGCACTAGTCATAGTTCCTACCTCATCATGCTGGCATTAGGATTAAATGAGGTCATATATAAAGAATACTCACATTAGTGTCTGGTACACTGTAAATACTCTACATCATCACTATCATCACCTAGAGCTCTCTAAAATTGGGGTTTCTGTCTCCTCTCCATGTTATATGACATCTGAAGGTCAAAGAGAATAACTTGCCCAGTGCTATCGTGGGTCCTAATAGAACTGTTCTGGCCAAAGTAGGCTGGTGCTGTTCTTCATGGTAGAAAGCTCTCACCAGGCAATGTGTCCCTTCTCTCTATACATGGCCAACTTTTTCTTTCAAGCTGACTCCAGCTTCGATCCAGCACCCAGTCCCACCCTCTGCAGGGAGGAAGGATGTTTTCTTGTATCCTTAAAGGTTAACTGAATGTGGGAAGGGGTAGCAGGAATGACATCGCCGTCATATGACGTCACTGGCAAATGAAGGTGCAGAGGGAAATATAGAGACCATCTGCTAATGACTGCAGAGAAACTTAAGATTCTTTTGGAAAGAAGGTGGGTACTAAATCCCAGGTAAGTTGGAGGTGATTTATCATCTTATGATAAATAATTTAGTTTGGGTCTTAGTTCAAATCCTGGGAGATCAAGCTTGGTAACCTTTGCAATTTCTTCTAAATATAAGTTTCTAAGTCTGTGCATGATGACACGGTGCACCCAGACTGGCATTCTCACAGGATGCCGTGGTGGACACAGAGTTTGAAAACCTCATTAGGAGTGGTGTTCTCATTGAGGCCAGTGGTTCCCAATTGGCTACCTGTGAACCCGCTGGTCTGGGAAGTTGATTTTCTCCATTTGTGACAAAATGCAAAAAATAAAGACAATTATATTTGCATTAGTTTGTAATATTTTTATAAAACCCTATGGGTATAATGCAATTGAGTTGTAACTCTAAACTAGATCTATGAAGAGAAATGAATCTTGTAAATTGTTTTGAAATGTTTCCATTCCACCAAATCCAGAAGCCTTAGAATTTCTAATGGGATCCAGCCTTCTACCTGGCAGAAATAGTACACCTGAGATCACTAGTCATGCTGCCTTGCCTGGCTCATTGGGGAACAATTAATCCTGCTTTGCCACTTATTAATGTGTGGCCTCGAGTTATTTTACATCATTGGGACTCAGTGGCTTAAAACCATAGTGGTTTATTTCTTAGGTCATATGCCCATTGCAGGTTCCCATTGCTTCACCACATCGTCCTCTCTCAGGGGCACAAGCTGGAGGCGCCCCCATTCCACCTCTTGGAATCTTGCCAGTTGTCATGCTAAGGAGAGGAGAACACAGTGGGACGTGTGCGGGATGTTAAAAGTTTCCATCTGGAAGTGGTGCATACTATTCCCTGCACATTTTATGACCACGGCAAATAATATGACCACATCTAACTTTAAGGAGAGCAGGAAGGTAAAGTCTTACAAAGAAGTAGCAGTGAGGTCAAATGTACAATCATTCACTTCATATTCCATTTCATTTATTTTAGCTCAGCATTTTTACTGATTAAGATAAATTTACATGTTGATTCTGGTATGAATTTTATCAGCTGCCCAAAATTTCAACTACATAGTATTTCCCTAAAAACTTCTGGTAGCTTGATAGTGACCCCCTGACTGGTGTGTTGTTAAACAGTTTTGAGTCCACTTAGCTGAATTTTCTCCATAAGGTGATCATGAGAAATTCTATCACTTTTTTTTTTCTGAAATCAAGATACATTATTGGTCTATTTGGCCTTTGACTTGTCAATATAGGGCCTTTATCAAAAAAGGAAATGAAATGAGTCAGGATGAAGATTTGATATTCTGTAAGTTGGGAATACTAGAAAACAAAAGCCTGGATTATTAGCTTTCATTTAAACATAGAGGCAATATTATTTTAATCACTTTTGTTAATGTGACAGGGTAATGTATTACTTGGACTTTTTCATTGAATATTTGGGGATCTTGCAGATGGTTGAAAAGCTGTCAGTGAAGTACCAGATCAGCTTTCAGAATCTACAGAAAAGACCCATTTCTCTGAGAGTGATAATAGTAATAATAGTTAACACTTGCATGGCGCTTAGTACATGGATGTTTTGGGACCAGGACATGCAAGTCAATATGCTTTTTTTCCAGCGTTAATCATGTTGCTCCACCTATAAGCTAAGGTGCTGGAAGATTATAGTCTTCCTTTTTAGCCTGGAAAAAATGAAAGCATCTTGTATTGTCTCTGCCATAATATGCATTTTAAAGATTAAAGACTAAGAGAATACTTTAAGAAAGGAAAATTATCTGAAACACGCAGTAACCAGCATCCAGAAAATAAAACCACTTTTAATTATCCTATATTTCAAAGTAATATGAAATACACAAACAAAGGGGTTGCTCAGGCAAAAGGATAATAAACTGAAATGTGATTTTAATTAACTCACAACCTTTTTACACTTCATCTTGCTTCATTTGTGTGTGTGTCTTGATGGAAGGGAATGAAGAGCACTATCCACTAGTCCAGGATTCAAGGTAAGAGAAGTTAGTTTCAGGAAAGAATGCAACTCCAGGGCCACAGAAACCACCTGACACTAGTACCAGCAGAGGGTGCTGGCGTGGCACAAAATTAAGAATTTTCAATAGGAAGAGGTCTTAGATTAAAAGACAGCAGGTGTGAGGAAAAATGTAATAACTGTTTGTATCCACTTGGAGGTCTGAATTCTCCGCTTGCAGATCTGTCTGGTGTTTAGTGATTTCCTGCGAGGGCCACATGAATTGTAGGTATCTCTTAAAGCAGAAAAGTGGGACATTTGCTTCTGTGTTTGAACAGGACAGGGAGAAGCCATGCAGTTTGCCTCCTGTTTCCACTGGAGGACTTTTAGCAGCCCCTGGCGTCTGTGACACCTACAGCATTAAGTTCACATGGAGTCCCTACTTTATTATTATTATTTTAAAACAAAACAAACTATTTTGTGTTTACTAAAACAAAATTGGCCCAGACTGTCAATTCAGGGGAATCACATTTTCTTTTTTCATTTAGCCACTTTAAAAAGAAGGTAACAGGTATCTGGGAACCCACAGGTAGTAGAGATTGTGAAAGGTCAGGTGGAGGAGACAAGGCTGGCTGCGCTTTATTCAGCGGAGTGCAGCCTCCCTGGCGGTCGCAGCACCGGTCAGCCCAGCCAGGACGTGTAGAAGAGCCCCCTGAAGTAGGTCACAGCCAATGCTCCTTTTATCCAGAGTCCCCTGTTGTGATTCCTTCGCTAGCAGCGCCTCTGCCAACCTGGGCTTCTGAACTGTTCTTTCGGGCGTTCTGGACTGGGAGTCAATTGACCCACTGGATTCGAGTCCAGACTTTCTGGGCCTCAGTTTCCCCCTAGGTTCAACGACAGGGATGGACAACCTGACACCGAGGCCTCTTCCCGCCCCGACACGGCGAGGCCAGACATTCCTTAGTGGCGCGGCAGGCCCCGCTCTCTGGAAAGGGCCGACGAGAAGGAGACAGCTCGGTCAGCACCAAGGACAAGGGCTCCGGGTCCGCCTGGCTGACGCGAGGTCACTTCCAGGCGAGCCCGGCTGCTGAGCGAGCGTCCGGCGCAGGGTTCCGTGGCCCGGCGGGAGGGCTGGGGTTGCCGAGAGAAGCGCTGGGGTAAGGGGAGCAGCCCCGGGGGATGAGGCAAGGCCGGGCCCCGCGGCGGTCTTGCAGATTCTGCGCCAAGAGGCCAAGGGTGGCTGCTGCCAAGGCGTCGCCCCTCCCTTGGGGCGCCCTGCCGCCTCCCGCGCGCCGCCCTGCCCGGGCCTTGGGGCGCACCGGGTGCTCCCGGCTCTGGAGGCCCCTCAAAGTCCCCTCTCCTGCACGCGTGGACCTCTCCAGCCCCTTTCCTGCCCCAGCATCGCCCGGCTCCCTGTACCAGGGCTTCTTCTGGATACACCCGTGACTTCGACTCACTCCTGGGGGACGGAGTCGCACATCGCCTTTCTGCAACTCCCACCCCAACTCCCTGCGGTGAAAGAGGCCCCACTCCCCAGTACTACTCCCGAGCTGGGCTGCGGGCGCCCCAACGCCCCCCCGCTCGCCCCGCCACCGCCCCGCAGGCCCGCCCGCCGTTACCCGGGGAACCGCGGATCCCGCATGCTGCAGGAGGGCCCGGCCCCGCGGAGCAGCCCTAGCCCGCGCGCCGCTCTCGCAGCTCCTCGCCGCCACTGCCCACCGTCACGCGTCCTGGAGCTCCGGCTCCGCGCCCTCCTGGCCGGACCATGCAGCCCCCCGCGCGGCCCAGGCCACCGCGTGCGCAGCTGTCGCCCTGCTGCTGCTGCTGCTCGGCGCGGGGCCCCGAGGCAGCTCCGTGGCCAGCCCGGTGCCCGCCGCGCCCCTATCCGCGCCCGGGCCATGCGCCGCGCAGCCCTGCCGTAACGGGGGCGTGTGCACCCCGCGCCCTGAGCCAGACCCGCAGAACCCTGCCCCCGCCAGCGAGCCTGGCTACAGCTGCACCTGCCCCGCCGGGATCTCCGGCGCCAACTGCCAGGTGAGTGTAAGCGGCGGGCGCGGTGTGGGGCGCTGGTCCGGGACCAACAGTCTCTTCCCGCCGGCCCTGCTGCTGCTGCCTGACAGTGGGCATGCCTGACCCAGGCTTTCCCACTTCGGGAAGGCAATGGATCCAGTCTCTTGGCCCGCGTGGACGCGGACACCCGGGCCGACCCTGATTCCCTTACCCACCCTGGTTCCCGGGCGGGGCCAGCGGGGCTCTCGGGGTGTGCCGCTCCGGGGCTCGGCGCTCCTCGCGCGGGGCTCCAGACGCTCCGGTTGGCCACCGAGTGGCGCGCCCCTTCCGGCTGGACCGAGCCAAGAACCACTCGAGCGGTGTCCGCCTTGGCAGCGCGGAGGAGCAGGCTCCGAGCGTCCCTGGCGAGGTGTTCAATGTCCAGGTGGTCCACGCTTCCCGTCCCGCTGGACCCTGTGTGTGTAAAGGGTGTGCGGTGTGCGAGTCAAGTGATGGTGGGCCCCGTGCCAGGTGGTGGGGCACTTTCTTCTCTTCCTCCGCCCTTGAGGACTGTGACAAGGCAGCCAGAGGACGAGGAGGGCAGCTGCCTCTCCTTGGCCTGCGACCAGCCCTCTCTAAGCTTAGGAGCAACATTGGAACAGTCAGAGGCATTCGAGGGGGCATTGTACGTGGAGCTGGCAGGGCCGCCCTTCCTGCCGTACGCTCCACGGGGCGCACGCTTGGGGCTGGCAGCCGGGACGTGAGCAGGGCACCGGGAAGCCTCCAGAAAGCGTGGGGCGGTGGGAGGGATGGGACGATGGGATGTAGCCAGCAGCCGCCCGTGAATTTGGGGTTTCCGAGAGAATTTGGCAGAAAATGATATCTGGGGCTTTTACAAGTACGTTAAAGCTTGGTGAAACCTATTAACATCAACATTTTCAGTAGACAATTTGGTAGGACTGTGTGTACAGGTAGAAAATCCCCAAACCTCTATTGCAGGGTAGGGCAAATAATGAATTCATCTGAAATGATTACTTTAACCCACATGAATATGGACGACATTTGGGATCAGATACTATCTTTCTTACATTTAGGGTGGAGGAGTTTGTTTCATATAAATTTGATAACAATGATTGAAGAGTTACTTTGAGAATGCTCAAATAGGTTCTTTCAATGGGGAAAAAGGTTGCCCTTTCAGTATGACACGTTTTACATTTTTTAGAGGTAAATGGGATTGAGAAGCTTGACCTTGACAGTCAGATTTTTTCGCATTTATCTAGAATATTTTTATTTCTTTTAATAGCAAATTAGCAATTTGAATCCATCTTTTCAACATTGTGCTCTTCCTCTTTGTTTACTGGTTTCAGTAAGCTTAGTTCCTTGAAGGGAGGTGATGAGGAGGAGGAAGAATTTGTGTGATGTGAGCATCAGGAGTAGGTTTGGGACATGATAGCTTCTTGGAGGAAATGCCTGTTGGAGCCATTCTAACCGTTAGAACAAAATCCTGCTTTTGCAAAAGTGAAAATGACTGCAAATCAAAAACCAGGGAATGGACTCATGCTAATTTTCCCTGTGGACTGATGATTTATATGACTTTTCCTGAAGAAATGAATTGTCTGAGTGTGTCCATCAAACTGCTGTTATATTTCCATGTCTGAATTTTATCCTTCAAAGAAATAATTGATTTGGACCTAGGGTTTAGTGGGAATGGATGGGAGAAGGTAGGTTAGAGTGCACATTGATTTACATGAGAAGAAAGACTGGACACTGGGAATTTAACACAACTCTGAGATGGTTTTTGGTGACTCTAAAAATAGATATAAGATATCTTCAAGAAAAAGAGCTCTTTGGTGCTCCCTAAAGATGACTAACAGAGAAACATAAATATTTTGATTTGTCCTAAGTAGTGACTTGGTATATAATATAATTCATTCAGAAGAGTCATGAACTAATACATAACATTGCAGAACCAACTGGTTAAAAACAGATTCGGGTTTCTTTTGTAGCTCCCATTTGACATAGGCTTAGCTATGTGAACACCACCCACCTGAGCAGAAGCAATAGGGCATGCCCTGGCATGTGAGTTGAAAAGAGCGCTGAAGTTATTGTAGTTCTCATAGGAAAGCTTAGTGAACTTGGAACTTGATTGGACTTGGTTACCCAGAAAAGCTTACTGAGACGATTCAGGGCCTTATAATCCATAAAAATGGATTCCTGATGATTTTAATTTAATCATTCATGATCTCGCAGTAAGACTTGAGACTCATTTTTCATGGGAATGGCAAAGAACACAAAAGACAATTTCAAAAGAGAAGTTAAACCTGGGGTGGTGGGGAGGGGAGGGGAGGCAGGGAGAGAGAAACTACATATACTCAATTACAGATAAGGAAAATGGATCTTAGCCACTGCAGACTATGTGGTTGCTGAAATAGAACCTCATGCTCACTGGATAAATTGGAAGTGGAATTTTACCTGGGTGTGAAGAGGATCTTTTAAACAGAGCATCACTCCTCCTCCTCCAAAGACAATAGTGTTAGCAATGGTAACATTAGAACCTAACCTTGAAATTTCCTTTTGTGTGTGGAGAAATTTTAAGAAAATCATAAACTACAAATTGGGATTAAAATGACTGTCTTTAGGCTTTTTTTTTTTTTTTTTTTTTTTTTTTTTAAAAAAAGGCTGTCTTTAGCTTTTCTGTGGTTGGCTGATTGAGTTTGCATAAGTCAGTGGGGTCCAGGACATGCTTCTTTTGTCACCTGAGTGATGGGGACTCATAGGATTTGGGAATTGTAGGTCGTGTGGGTTTGAAGTCAAGCTGAAGTTAAAACTGCTGGGTCTTATTTCCTCATCTTTTACGATGGGATCTATGGGACCTACCTCATAGGATTCCTCGTGAAGACAGTGATTCCATTCCTTGATGTTTGTGGCTGACAGCTTTAAAGCCTCACTCTCCCTCTTCCTCTTTTATTCGACATCCAAACAAGCTGATAAGAAAGCCCAGGGGTTCCCTCCTTTGGTGCTGGCGGGAGGCTGAAACCATGCAAACTCCTGCCCTGTGCCATCCCAGCCCCAACCCCAAAGTGCAGCAAAACCCACAAGCCAGTCTCCTTTCCCTGCACTCAGAAGCCATTTAAACCCATTTGGGAGCTGCCTGCTCTCCCCAGAGAGCCCCATTATGTCAGCAGTAAACCTTTTTATACCGTGTGTGCGTGTGTGCGCCATTTTCAGTCTCAGGGTCCACACCAAATTTTGGGTGGGTGTCCATCCTGTCTCTGTGGGATGTTCAAACTAAGGTTCTGAGAAGGATTAAATTAATTAAGTGCTGTTAAATCACTGAGCACCTGTGACATTTCTATAAATGTCACCTCTTCCCTTTCTTTTTAAACTTTCTGCACATATTTCAAATGCTCATTACCTTAACTAGATAGAACAAGTATCATCATCTCTTTTAGTCAAATGTAGAAAATGAAGCTCATTTTGAATGAGTGACTAATCCAAGGTCACATTTTGATACTGCCCTGAAAGGCCTCTAACACATGCAGACATCTTAAATCATGAGAAATTCAGCTGATCTTAAAACTGTATATGAAAATCTAATTTGTAGATAGATAATGATGATGGTAGCTCACCCTCCTTTTAAGCACTTGCCACATGCCAGCACTGTTCCAGCGACTTTGCAGATATAACTTGCTGATCCTTGCAATCTCCTATGAGCTGGGTGCTGTCCCCACGCCAATTTTATAGATGAAGTGCAGAAAAGTGAAGTGACTGTCCCAATGTTGCACTGCTAGTAAGTATGAGCACTGGAATTTGAGCCAGCCAGGTTGGCTTGATACGGGGTGGTAGAATCTAAAGAGTGCCCAGATGAAAATCCAGCCCTGGACCTGTCATAGTTACAATAGGGAGCAAGAGCTGCAACCTCCTTGAGTTTTACCAGTAAAAAGGGGATGAAGTAATTTCTGAGTCCAGTCTTGCTCTAAGTGAGCTTGTACAAGTGTGCTCAGCTGGAATAAAAAGGCACAGAGGTGATAAAGACACAGATTCTCCTTATGCCACATGTTAACCAGGAGCCTTCACCATAGAGTTAGAATTCTGGGTCCTAGCTGAAGTTATTTTTACCATGGTGGCAAGCAAATGGACACTACATAAAAAAATGTTTCTGATAGGTTTGAAAAAACTTCAACTGATTAGAAATGGAGGCTGCTCTTGCTTGTTCTGGTTCATTTGGGGAAGCAGGCAGGTATCAGAGGTGGCAATGGCTGGGCCAATTTTTCTTTTGTGGTGAGTGGTACAGAAACTCCTTCTATTGGGCTGTCCATCAAAGAAGGGGCTATTTAAATTTGTATTACTTTGTTTTGTAAAGCTTATTTTATTTTCATAAAATAATTCTTTGCCTAATATTCAAGCAGTCAGATACCTGTTTGTGTTTTTATTACATGTTCCCTAAGGATCTTATCCTTCAGGATTATAATGACAATATGTTAATTTCTGCACTTGGAGTAAAAAGGGGACATGTATGGCTGCTTTTCATGCAAGTTAATTTTACTTATTAAACTGATTTTATAATCCTTTCTTCTGATTAACCATACTAACTTGAAGCAATGGTCTGCTTCAGAGGAACCTGTTTTTGATTGAGGTTTGCTAACAAACAAAAACAAAATAATTCTAGTTCTTTGCACTGCATGGGTCTTTGTTACTGGACTTTACACACACACAGACACACCCACACACAAACTCACATTGTAGTATGTACAAAATGTTGAATAGTAGCTGAGATGTAAAGAGACATTCTTTCTCTGGGTTTTCTATGAACTTCTTGTGATCTTGGGATAATTATTGAACATCCTTGAACCTCAATGTTCATATCTCTAAAATGGACTAACAATGCTTATCTTATTTTCTTTATAGAAATGGTGTAACTCACAAATAAGAACGTAGTAAAGTTCTTTTTGAAAGTGTAAGGAAGTATGCAAGAATGAAGTTTAAAACATTTTGAAAAAAGGTAACATGCTGTGCAAATAAAAGCTATGCTAAGCAAAGGATTGCATTTTTCCCCATATAAAATGATTATATTAGTTTATTCAGTGTGTTTGTCTTTCTTCAATGAACAGACACAGCTTTTTCTCTCTACTAGGAAGAATTATGTTATGACATGTTTTGAAAATGAAAATTTAATTGTATTAAGCTTTTATAAATGTGTACTTTTATTCTGAAGTAAATGATTTCTTAGAAAATTCTCAGTGACTTGAAGTTTTCTTTTGAAATGAAGGAACAAAATTTGTCAAAATTTTGTAAGAATTTTAAGAAAAGCAGGGAACTTGATGTTTTCTTGGTGTCATTAAAGCAGAATGATTTGCCTATTTTGTACATTGCATTCTTGCTGCATTCTTAGGAGGCATCACTCTTCTCAGCTTGGCCACCTCACAAAAACGTATTCCTGTCTTTAGCTTCTTTGCTTAAGCTTCTCATGTGATATGGTACCATCAAAAATGGTTTTGTTTATGCCCTCATTTGATAAGCATCAAACAAGAAAGAAAATCTAGTCTGAAGTTGAAGGGTGTTTGAGTCAGAAAGCTGAATGTCGGGGTTGTATTTTTAGCTATCCATATCAATTCAGTAAGCAGCTGTGGTCAGAGCTGCTTAACCCAGAGGCAGTGACTGCAGAATCCTGCCCCCACCAAACAGAAAACTTGACAATGTGGCAAAGCTTTGCAGACAGAATTTCTTTATATTTACCCCTTCCTGTGATTCCCCCACATTAGTGCTCAACCCTGGCAGTGTATTGAACTGATCTGGCAGCTTGAACAAAAATGAGTGGTCCTACGGTTCCCCTGCCCCCAGATTCTGATTTAATTGGCCTAGGGTGGGGCCTGGCACTGGTAATTTTTAAATGCTCCCCAGGTGATTCTACTGTATGAATAGGGTTGAGAAGCTCCTGCTAGACGCTTATCATCTTTCTTCATAGCCTGCTCAGCATATAGCATGTGGCAGAGAAAAATGACAGTTGTACCTGCTCTTGGTCACTCCTGCTTGAAGGACAACCAGGTTCACAGCCTGGAAACTCCTGGTCCACACCCTCCTCAAATGGTATAGATTTTGTATCTCAAAGTGACCTTAGAATGGAAAGGGTCCAAGCGTGGGAGTCAGGCCTGGGTTAGAATCTGGCTCTGAGTATCCTTGGGTAAGTGACTCCTTTCTCTGAGGCTTGGTTTTATCATCTGTGAAAATGGGATCCTGGTGCCAACCTTGAAAGTTGCTGTGCCTTAGAAGTGTCTTCACTGCCTGAAAAAACAGTGAAGAGAGCATGAGCTGGCAGTCTAGACTGCTAGGGAATCACTACTTGTTTCTTATTTGAACACACTAACCTACCTTCAGTCAAGAATCATGGTGTGCATCTTAGAGCCCTTGTCTTTGAGAGGAAGGGCTGTCAGGAGCTCCACTCCCTCCTCCCCCAGTTGCATGGGGACCCAGCACTGGGACTACATACAGTAGGCTCTACATAATACTGTTGAATAAATGACAGGTGTAGTGGGGTGCAGCTGTGGGCACCAGAAGGGCTTTGGGCCTTGTGGGTAGATCCAGGGCATGTGAGGAGGGACTGTGTTTAGGAGGAAAGCACGTGAAGACATTTAATCTGTTTAATCATTTCCCCCTGTGCCAGGTCTGTTCTGGGAAGTGCAGAATATTTTTCAATAAATCCTTTGCAGTAGCCCTAGCTTTTGATATTTCTAATAAAGCTTTCTTTTAATAATACTTTTCTGTGGCCAGGTGCTGTGGTTCATGCCTATAATCCCAGCACTTTAGGAGACTGAGGCAGGTGGATCACCTGAGGTCAGGAGTTCGAGACCAGCCTGGCCAACATGGTGAAACCACATTTCTACTAAAAATACAAAAATAAAATAAAATAAAATAAAAAAATAAAATAAAATGAAAATTAGCTAGCCGTGGTGGCGCATGCCTGTAGTCTCAAATACTTGGGAGGCTGAGGCAGGAGAATCACTTGAACTCTGAAGGCGGAAGTTGCAGTGAGCCAAGATCACATCACTGCACTCCAGCCTGGGCTGAAGCGAGACTCTGTCTCGGGGGAAAGAAAAAAACAAAACAAAAAACCACCTTTTCTGATGAACTAAATCAAGGGTGGCCAAACCACAGTCCTCATCCCCATTCTTTCTACCAACTAAGAATGGTTTTAACATTTTTAAGCAGTCGGAAAAAAATCAAAACTAAACTAATATCTGGGCTGGGTATGGCAGCTTACACCTGTAATCCCAGCGCTTTGGGAGGCCAAGGTGGGAGCATCGCTTGAGTCCAGGAGTTCAAGAGTAGCCTGGGCAACATAGTGAAACCTTGCCTCTATATAAAAAACGTCTCATATTACATGAAAGTTATATGAAATCCAGATTTCAGTGTCCAAGGATAAGGTTGTTTTGAACACAGCCACACACATTTGTGTAAGTGTTGTCTGTGGCTACTTACATGTTCCAGTGGTAGAGGGGAGGCATTGCAAGAGACGGCATGGCTCATAAAGCTGAAAATATTTATTTATTTATTGAGATGGAGTCTCACTCTGTCACTCAGGCTGGAGTGCAGTGGTGTGATCTTGGCTCACTGCTGCCTCCGCCTCTCAGGTTCAAGCAATTCCTGTGCCTCAGCCTCCTGAGTAGCTGAAGTTACAGGTGTGTGCCACCAATATTGGGCTAATTTTTTTTTTTTTTTTTTTTTGTATTTTTACTAGAGATGAGGTTTTGCCATGTTGGCCAGGCTAGTCTTGAACTCCTGTGCTCAAGTGATGCACCCATCTTGGCCTCCCAGTGTGTTGGAATGACAGGTGTGAGCCACTGCGCCCGGCCCCAAAATATTTATTATATGGCCCTTGATAAAGGGAGAAGTTGGCTGACCCTCTCCTAAGTATTTCTGTAAACATTGGTGGAAAGAGTTTATTTTTTCATTTTTATTTATTTGACTTAGCCCAAGGCTCCTCTCCCTTCTCCCTTTTCCTCTTCTCTTCCATCCCTCTTGATGGCTACCTCTAGCCCAGGCTCTAGGTAGGGCCCTGGGACTGACAGAAAGAGTACAGTCATTGTCTTCAAATTGCTTGAATCTCTAGAGTTTTCCTGGATGGATCTGAACTTTTCCCTTTATATCAGCCCTTGGCCAACATGTCTGGACACCATAGTTACAGTTTATTTCCAGGGAAGTGTGTGAGGCAGGGAAAAGAAATACTAACTGGAGGGGTTTTGGGTGTGGGTGAGCATCTTGACTGAGTTACTAGAGGCTTATTAGCTTTCCTAAACCCTGTTTCCTCAGTCACTGACAGGATGGTTGGAAAGAGGAAAGTGAATAATAAGGTCTCTGGCACAGAACTGGCCCTCTCTAAACACAAGCTGCTATTTTGATAAAAGTGAATATGAGTCCCCATCTTATGGCTAAGGAAACCTACCTGGGGTCCTATAGCTTGGTGACAGAGTTGGGGATCTGAGTCCAGGCATGGTGGCTTCGAGTATGGGGTTGTTGCTCTTACCGTACTGCTGTGCCTCAGACTAGCTCCATGGTTTTTGACTTTCAAAGGGAGCACCAGAGGGAAAAGGGAACCAGAGGGTTGCGGTTCCATTCTGGTAGTCTTAGTTTCTGTGTGGAGGCTTTGGGTTTGTGTAATGTTATTTCTTTCTTAAAGAGAAAAGAAAAGGCGTAGGGCTTTTGAAAAACAGGATTTGAGAAATGAAATCACTGTACTTGAAAGCAAGGCGCTTGGAAATAGAAACGTGTCTGCTATCTTTTGCTCATAGTTCCTGAAAGCAAACAGGTCCTTTAGAATTTCAACACTGGTACTTATCTGGTCCTTGTAGTTGATGTAAAGGAGCATTTGTAATTACGTTTTGGGTTTCAGAGGCAGATTAAAACTCCTTTATGGAAGACAGTCTGTGGTGGAAGAAATCACAAGAGAAGAAAAGTATCTAGTCCTTCTTTTCCATGAGACGGCTGAAGCACAGACTCTGTAGCAGTGGGCTGATGGAGGCTGAGTGGAGGACGGCTGAATTACCATTACTCCTAGTATCCCACTGCATTGAAGTCAGATTTCTGCAATGTGTCATTTGGAGCAAATTCTTGTGGGTAATTTTCAAGCACAATAGAATGTATTAGGATAGAACAAAAAGTTAAATATATCCTAGGTATATTACTTTAGAATGGGAAAATGCAGTACAGGAACAATGAAAAGAACACCAAAATCTTTAACTTCAAATTGACTAGCTCTATTGCTTCTTCCACGAAGGATTCCCAGATTCTTTTCATTTTATGACTGTTTTTAAAATTAAGGTATAATTTACATACTGTAGAATTCACTCTGCTTGGCGTTCATTTCTATGCATTTTGACATACAGGTGTGTAACACCACCACAATCATCCCTGTACATTTCCTCATGCCCCGTTGTAGTAAACCTCTCCCCAGCCCCAGTCCCTGTCAGCCACTGGTCTGATTTCCATCACTATAGTTTTGCATTTTCTAGAATGTCATACGTGTGCGTTTTCCACTGAACATAATGCTTTCGAGATTGATCCATGTGGTTTCATGAATCAATTGCTTGTTTCTTATTATTGCTGAATAGTAGCCATTGTATGGCTAGACGACAATTTGTCCTTTTACTAACTGATGACATTTGGTTTGTTTCCAGTGTTTGGTGATTATGAATAAAGTTTCTATAAGTGTTCACATACAGGTCTTTAAGTGGACATGTTTTCATTTCTCTCGAGTAAGTAACTAGGATTTCCTGGGATTGCTGGGTCATGTGGTAAGTGTGTGTTAAACTTTAGAAGATGCTGCCAAAGTGTTTTCCAGAAGAGGTGTACCATTGCATTCCCATCGGCAGTAAACAAGGGTTCCAGTTGCTTGCCTCCTTGTCAGTTCTTGGTGTATCATTGGTGATTTAGGTTTTAGCTATTCTAATAAGTGTGCAGTGGTATCACATTGTGGTTTTAATTTGCATTTTTATAATGATTAATGATGTTGAACATCTTTTCATATGCTATTTGCTATCCATGCCTCTTCTTTGATGAAATGTCTATCCAAATGAGTTCTGAGGTTGTTTTTCCATATTTCCAATTCAAATTCAAATCCCTTACTTGATACGCGATTTGCAGATATTTTCTCCCTATCTGTGGCTTCTCCTTTTCCTTCTTTTTTTTTTTTTCTTTTTCTTTCTCTCTCTCTCTCTCTCTCTCTCTCTTTCTCTTTTCTTTTCTTTTCTTTTCTTTTTTTTTTTGAGACAGGGTCTCACTCTGTCACCCAGGCTGGAGTGCAGTGGTGCAATCTCGTGATCTCGGCTCCTTGCTACCTCCGCCCGCCAGGCTCAAGCAATCCTCCCACCTCAGCCTCCTGAGTAGCTGGGACTACAGGCATGTGCCACCACACTCAACTAATTTTTTAAAATTTTTAATAGAGATGCGGTTTCACCATGTTGCCCAGGCTGGTCTCAAATTCCTGGGTTCAAGCAATCTGCCCACCTTGGCCTCTCAAAGTGCTAGGACTGCATGTGTCAGCCACTGTGCCCAGCCCTTTCTTTTCTTAACAAGCTCTTTCAAAGGACAGATTTTAAAGACCAATGAAGTCTAACTGATCAATTTTTTCTTTTATAGTTTGTACTTTTTGTGTTCTATCTGAGAGATCTTTGCCTAACCCAAGGCCACAAAAATCTCCTCCTGTTTTGTCAAGTATCATTTAAGGTTTGACATTAAGGTCTTTGACCCATTTTAAGATAGTCTCTTTATATGTGGTGCAACGTATGGGTAGTTTTTTTGGTTTTTTTTTTTTTTTTTTTTTGCTTACAAATGTCTAATAGTTTCAGAAACATTTGTTGAAAAGACTGTCTATCTCCACTGAATTATTTTGGTACCTTTGTTTAAAATCATTTGACCAAACATGTGTGGGTCTATTTCTGGACTCTTTATTTTATTACATTTATGTCTCTTTTTGCCCATTCTACACTGTCTTGAGACTACTGTAGTTATAGTAAGTCCTAAAATCAGGTTGAGTCCTGTAAATATGTTCTCCACACTTGTCCCCACCACCTGCCAAATTATTTTGGCTACTCTAGAGCCTTTGGAACTTGCTTTTTAGAATAGCACAGGTGTGGAGCTAGAGAAATGCAGTTCTCCCAGGCACATATTGAGATGACAAGAATCCTCCAAAACAGGGTAAAATTTTACACTGAGGTAGAACCAGGATTCTTAACCTGGGATCTGTGGATGATTTCAAGGGTGTGTGGACACTCACATACTCTTTTTTTTTTTTTTTTTTTTTCAAATCATCATCATCATCATTATTTTTGGTGACAGGGTCTTACTCTGTTGCCCAGGCTGGAGTGCAGTGACATGATCATGGTTCACTGCAGCCTCGACCTCTATGGCTCAAGTGATCCTCCTGCCTCAGCCTCTTGAGTAGCTGGGACAATAGGCATGCACCACTGTGCTTGGCTAATTTTTAAATAGTTTCATAGAGGCAAGGTCTCACCATGTTGCCCAGGCTGTTCTCAAACTCCTGAGCTCAAGTGATCCTCCCACCTTGACCTCCCAAAGTGCTGGGATTACAGGCATGAGCCACTGTGCCCAGCCCATCGTCATTTATTTATTTATTGCTAACACGAATTCAAACAAGTATCCAGTTTACCTGAACAGAGCAGGAAATCAAGGCATGATTGCTATCATCAAATCTTAATCTTCAGAGAACATTTCCATGATGTTGGCCTGAAGACACTCAGATTCTATCAGTTTTTCCAGGGTTCCATGTTTAAGCACTGCAGCTCCTTTTAAGTTTTCCTGAAGTCATTATTTGGATCTTTCCAATAAGGCTTTTCTCCTACTTGGCAGTATATGAATGCACATTCTTCCCCAACATGCCTCAGCCCCTCTCTACAACCGGTTTGGCCCGCATGCCATTGGGGCTATATCTGTTACCTCCGATGTCCTTGGAACTGGCAAAGAAGACCAAAATGGTCATGTGATTTTGCTGTTTCATAGTCTGGTTGAACTCCTCAAAGTCCAACATGCTCACCTCCTCATAGCTGGCCATCCGCACAGTGCTGTGGACTGCGGGAGGAGTCCGTGGGTCCAACTATTGTGGGGTGGGACTCACGTGGGGCCCACATACCTTGAGATGCCAAATTTTGTATGTAGATATTCTCCTGGGGAATGACTCAAAAGTTTCAAAAGATTCTTTAAGACCTTCCCTACCTGTAAAAGAACCACTGGAATGGAGGAAGAAGCAGCTGGTTGAATACATGGGACTTCTGAGCATGGACTAAGGCATAGACCAGGAGCTAGCCTGGGACCTCGAAGTACCCCAAAGTAGGATGCCCAGGCACAATACAGATGCACAGTTAAATTGGAATTTCAGATAAACAATGAGCATTCTTTTTTGTATAAGAGTGTCCCAAATATTGTACATCATTTATCTGAAATTCAAATTTAAGTGGGAATCTTGTATTTTTACTTAGCTAAATATGGCAACCTTACCCCAAAGGCCTAATTCCTGCTCCAATTCCCAACTTTTTTCTGAAAAGTTTGTCAACAGCACTTTAAATTCTTGTCAAATAATTATAGAAAGAAAATTTTGCTAACTTGCATTTCAAACATGAAATCAGCTCATAGTTTTGCATCTTCATGGTCCTTTTAAGGATAACCGTCCAACTGCTAAAGCATTATAATCCCCTGGAAATGTGTAAAAGTCCTGTTCATAACCTTCCCTTCCCTTTCCTCTGCCTCTCCTGCCAATTTCATCCCTCTGCACTAATCGCTGTTTCCATTTTGCTGTGTAGTTTTACATTTTCTTCTTGGTACATATAAGCATATGTGAAGCCTATGTAAATTCTTTTATATGTATACAAACTATTTTATATAAAAACTAACTCAACCTATACATAATGTTCTGCAACGTTTTCCTTAATCTATTTTGAGCATCTTACCATATCTTAAAACAGAAAGCAGACCCATTCTTTTCGATGGTTGACTAGTATTCCGTTGTGTGATTATTTACATATTCAGTCCTTACTAAAGCATATTATTTCCAGTTTTTAAATAATGTTGCAAAAAATTAGCTGAGCATGGTGGCACACACCTATATTCCCAGCTACTTGGGAAGCTGAGGTGGGAGAATCGCTTGAACCTGGGAGGCGGAGATTGCAGTGAGCCAAGATCATGCCACTGCACTCCAGCCTGGATGACAGAGTGAGATGCTGTCTCAAAAAAAAAAAAAAAAAAAAAAAAAAAAATGTTGCACTGACCCCTGTGCACACACACACACACACACACACACACACACAATGACATATATTTATATACACTAAGCATTCTAATAAATACTGCTAAGTTGCCATCCAAAAAGGTTGGAGAATTTTGCAAATTTATTAACAGCATATGAGAATGTGTACTAGCCCCCATTTTTTGTGTGTGTCAACTGATAGGTAAAACATGATATTTAATTGATTTTCTTTGTGTTAAAAAAATTATGAATGTCCCTCATTTATTATGAATGAATTATGAATGAGGGACATTCATAATTTTTTAATGAATTGCCAACTTTTTAAATGAATGAATTGCCTGTTCTTATTTTTGTCTAATTTTCTTTTGGGTTGTACATTTCCCCCCCACTGATTTGTAATGGCTCATTGTTAATGAAGGAAATTAAATTAGCCCTTTGTCCTTTGTGTTGTAAATCTCTTTTTCCTGTGTATCATTTTTCATTTGACTTTGCTTATTCTCATTGTCTTGCTCTTCAGAAGCTTATAATCTTTGGTTCTTACTTAGCCAAATTCATCAGTGGGGAAGCTGATAAGTTTTAATTAGAAGTCTATGCTTTATCCTGTTACCATACTGTATAATATGTTGAGAATTAGCAGATTCAAGTCAAGAATTTGCTTTTGAAAAATTCTATTTTGTCCAAGATTTGTATCGATAAGGTTGATTCTACTATCTCTTTAGAATGTACAATTAAAACTGGGCGTAGTGACTCATGCTTGTAATCCCAAGCACTTTGGGAAGCTGGGGCAGGCGGATCGCTTGAGCCTAGGAGTTTGAGATCAGCCTGGGCAACATGGCAAAACCCCATCTCTACTAAAAATACAAAAATTAGCCGGATATGGCAGTGCACGCCTATAGTCCCAGCTACTTGGGAGGCTGAGGTGGGAGAATCGCTTGAACCCAGGAGGAGGAGGTTGCAGTGAGCTGAAATCCAGCCATTGCATTCCAGCCTAAGTGACAGAGCAAGAGCTTGTCTCAAAAAAAAAAGTGCGATTAAATATAACTTCAATTTATGCCTATTTTAAGAAGGGTTGGCATAGATTTTCTAAATCATATTTAAATATTTTTAATTTTTCTTGACTTATTATTGAGGCTGGAACACTGCAACCATTTTATCAAGATTCCTTCTTTTTTTTTTTTTTTTTTTAAGAACTCAGCACACTTTTAATAATTGTCACGTGTTCCTTAGTATTTTATTAAAATCATCAAGTTAATTTTAATGGCATTATTGGATAATAGAGTATTTCTTAGACGTTCTTGATGGTGTAATGGTCTGATTTCAAACAATGTTCTTCATCCAGGCTTGGGCAGAAAGACTTGGACTAATATTCAGCAAAATGCAAATTTCCCTTATGCTTTACTCTCCATATTGTATTTTTAGCTCCTTTCCCCTTGAGAACAGCCTTATTTCTCCTGACCAGGAGTTTTTGTGACCCTCTGTCTTCACTTTTACTCTTTAAAATTGGCCATTGGTTTTTTTGGTTGTGCAAAAGGGAATTCTTTTATTTCTGTAGAAAAGCCCCATAATGAGAGAGATAATAGGAAAAACAGAGAAATGAGAACTAATATTAGTGTTTCTATGAGGCCCCAAATAAACCTTTAGCTGGAGAGAAGTAAATTCTATATTATTATTATTTTTCTATTTTACCAAGGGAGAGTAGGATGTGGGAGGGTGGAAATTTTGGAGCTACATACTGACTAAAGTGGAAGTCAGCTTTCTTTTTGTCTCCTAAGGAAAATAAATTGTTATCATAATGTTCAAACTTAACAGTGTGATGCCAAAAACTGATGCTGACACCTTTTTAAAAATCACAAGTCGATTTTATGCAAGGTTTTTCTTGCTTCCCTTGCTTTCAATGGACCCTACAGATGTTTTATATGCTCAGAAGAGCACATAAGTGCAAGTAGAGCCTTTGGGAATTTAGGCGAAGTCAAGAGCTTTTTCTCCTAACGTAGATCTTTCCTGGTAGTATGTGAGTATGCTTTTGATTGTTTTCTTCCTTCTCTGTATATTTGGAAAAATGATTGACTCACAAATGTTGTCCAGGAAACAGACCAGCAGGGTACAAGGCTGTTGACAGAGGCCATTCAGTTGATCTCCTTGCCTCACTTTGCCCTTCCACTTTTTTTCTTTTATTGTTTTCTTTTAGAGACAGAGTCTTGCTCTGTCACCCAGGCTGGAGTGCAGTGGCAGTGGTGCAATCACAGCTTACTGCAACCTTAAACTCCCGGGCTCAAGTGATCCTCCCACCTCAGTCTCCTGAGTAGCTGGGACTACAGGCACATACCATCATACTTGGCTAATTTATTTTTTATTTTTGTAGAGATGGCAGTCCTTCTAGGTTGCCCAGGCCTCTATGTTGCTGGTCTTGAAATCCTGGTCCCAAGCAGTCCCCCTACCTTGGCCTCCCAAAGTGTTAGGATTACAGGTGTGAACCAGTGTGCCCAGCCCTGCTCTTCTACTTCTACATGCGTGCCTTGAAAACTCCTTCCTCAGTTGGAGGCAGGTCTTCTTTCCCAGAAAAGGGAGTCTTTATTTCCTGTTAGGGCTCACCTGTACACCTGCTTCCTTCATGGGTTCTTCTCATGCAGGGCTGCTTGCCTCTTGGTGTAAACTCCTAATGAGAAACCTGGGAAGCAGCATGCTTCCCCGGAGAGTTCTTGTTCTATTCTTAGGCCTCTGACCACAGTCCTTTAGAAAGACACTTCCTCAAAAAATTAGCCTGGCGCGGTGGCGGGCGCCTGTGGTCCCAGCTACTCAGGAGGCTGAGGCAGGAGAATGGCGTGACCCTGGGAGGCGGAGCTTGCAGTGAGCTGAGATCGCGCCACTGCACTCCAGCCCCGGTGACAGACCGAGACTCCGTCTCAAAAAAAAAAAAAAAAAAAAAAAAAAAAAAAAAAAAAAGAGGAAGGAAGACACTTCCTGCTAGAAAGGAACATCAATGAAGTTTGTCTGTATTGAAGCAGACAGATAATAAAGGGTCTTGAAACGTCTTCTGGTTTCTTATCATCCCATATCGCCGATTCCCTGTATCATAAACCATCCCAGGTATATCTGTGGAATCTGTTTTGTCTTAAAACATTTTATTGAAGTGAAGGTCACATAATATGAAAGTCACCATTTTAAAGGGAACATTTTAGAGGAATTTCGTATGTTCATAATCTAGTTCCAAAACGTGTTTGCGTTTGCCATCCCCAAAGGAAACACTGTATCCATGAAACGGTTACTCCCCATTCCTCCCTCCTCCCAGTCACTGGCAACCACCAATCTGCATTCTGTCTCCGTGGATTTACTTATTCTTGATATTTCATAGAAATGGAATAATCCAGTATGTGACTCTTTGTGTCTGGCATCTTTCACTTAATATAATGTTTTTGAGATTCATCCACGTTGCAGCATTTATCCATACTTCATTGCTTTTTTATGGCTGAATACTATTCCACTGTTCATATATACCACATTTTGTTTATCCATTCATCTATTGATGGACATTTGAGTTGTTCCCACACTTTGGCTATTGTGAATAGTGCTGCTATGAACGTGCCTGTACACGTGTGTTTGAGTCTCGGTCTTTAATTCTTTTTGGTATATACTTAAGAGTGGAATGACTGGGTTATACGGTAATTCCATATTTAAATTTTTGAGGAACTATCAGATGGTTTTCCATCTGTGTTATCTTCTTACACAACCTGAGCCCCAGGATCCCCCCGAATGGTTACTTGCAGCCACTCCTTGCATACCAGACTGATGTCTTCTTGCTACTGTCGTTACCTGGGTGATGGCATCCCAGAAGCTCCATTCCAGCCCTGATTTGAGGTCCCAGCTCCCCGGAACACTTTGCTGGCTCAAATCCCTGGTCTCTTCATGTAAGGCTCAGCCTCCTGTGCTTCCCTCCCAAGAAAGCCTGTGAATTGGGAAGCTTTTGTTCTCTGACTCAGCCTGGGCCATGAATGCTGCCCCTCCACTCCAGTAAGTCATGCCTCATGCTAACTCCTGTGGTCTGCAGAGCTCCTTTGGGAGAAGCAGAGAGCTTGCTGGGGCACTTGAGCCACTGGGAATAAGTGGCCCTAGATGTCATTGGTCCAATTGCCTCATTCCACTGAAGAGGAAATTGAGGCCAGAAGGTTGAAAAAATAATTATGCAAGGCCCTCCAGATTATATGCAACAGCACAGGGTTTGAGAAAGGTCTTTGGTAGTTGGCCAGTTTCCTTCTCCTAGGACCTGGCACCCCTCAGGCACATCCAATACATCATGCAGAGAAACAGAGCTTCCCCATCAGTCATCATGGGTTGTAATACTATCCAAGTCAACTTGTTTGTTAAGGAACTAGCTCATGTGGGTTGACCTAGAGCACTTATGTTGCTGTTTTTTTAATGAGCTCGGTATAAATGAGAAATCTGAGTGGGCTGGGGGTGGGACCCCCTGTGCTTGATGAGCCAAAGCAGGGCTAAAAGACTGTGGATCACTTGTTGCTCAGCAACCACTGCCAGGAGACTTGGTTTCCATAACCCAAGCCTTGTTAATTTCCCAGGGATTAGGATTTGGACAGTGAGGTTTAGTAATGAGGTTTAGAAAGGAGTGCAAACTGGGTGTTTTATCGGCTCAATTTGGCTCCTAATGCACAGATCTCTCCCATCCTCAGCAAACAAACAAACAAAGAAACCAATCTCCATCAGGGAACAGTTCTGCCAACTCTGGATGGTTTGAGGCCCAGAGAAGCTCATAAACAATTTTATCCTCAGGTCAAGGTCCAAGCATGACCCTCAGCTTACTATCCATCCTCCGTTCCCAGAACTTGGGGTCTTCCAGGCCTGCCCTACTCACAGTCTGACACTAATGAGTTTGGCTTTATGGAATATTGGGAAAGAGGTAGAGTTCTTTGTTTTTCAATGCGATCTGGAACTCACTCTTCCACTGGTCATTTCTGAGTACTGATTACAACAGCAATGCATTTCATAAATGTTTAGAGTAGGGAGGGATTCTAGAAATTGTATTGGCCAGTTCACTGATTCTGCAGAAGAAAATGAAGGTGAAAGAGATGACTGTCTGAGTCAGGATTAGACTTTGCTGACTGTCCACCCGGGGCTCTCTCCACCAAAGCATTTATGTCCAGACATTCCAAACACTGAAGACCATCCTGTGGGGGCAGGCATGGGTGGGGACTTATAGTAAATATATTCATATGGACATTCAGATTCGAGTTAAATGTTCAGTAACTTACATGAAGGGCTACATGCTAGGTTCCTTTCCCTGTATTATGTGTTTTAATCCTCACGTTTCTTTGGAGGAGGCATTTCCCCCACTTGATAGATGATGAGACTATATATTAGTCCATTCTCATGCTGCTAATAAAGACATACCTGAGACTGGGTAATTTATAAAGGAAAGATGTTTAATTGACACCCATTTCAGCATGGCTGGGGAGGCCTCAGGAAGTTTACAATCATGGTGAAAGGGGAAGCAAACATATCCTTCTTCACATGATGGCATCAAGGAGAAGTACTGAGAAAAGGGGGAAAAGCCCCTTATAAAACCATCAGATCTCGTGAGAACTCACTCACTATCATGAAAACAGCAGCATGAAGGTCCCTCCTACAACATGTGGTGATTATGGTAACTACAATTCAAGATGAGATTTGGGTGGGGGCCCAGCCAAACCATATCATTCCACCCCTAGCCCCTCCCAAATCTCATGTCCTCACATTCAAAACACAATCTTGCCTTCCCAAGAGTCCCCTGAAATCTTAACTAATTCCAGCTTTAACCCAAAAGTCCAAGTCCAAAGTCTCATCTGAGACAAGGCAAGTTCCTTCTGCCTATGAGCCTGTAAAATCAAAGCAAGTTAGTTACTTCTTAGATACAATGGGGGTACAGGCATTGGGTAAATACACCTGTTCCAAATGGGAGAAATTGACCAAAACAAAGGGGCTACAGGTCCCATCCAAGTCTAAAATCCAATAGGGCAATCATTAAACCTTAAAGTTCCAAAATGATCTCGTTTGACTCTAGGTCTCAAATCCAGGTCATGCTGATGCAAGAGGTGGGCTTCCACGGCCTTGGGCAGCTCTGACCCTGTGGCTTTGCAGGGTATGGCCCCTGCTTCCATCTGCTTTCACAGGTTGTCATTGAGTCTCTGTGATTTTTCCAGGCACGTGGTACAAGCTGTTAGTGGGTCTACCATTCTGGGGTCTGGAGGACAGTGACTGTCTTCTCACAGCTCCACTAGGCAGCTCCCCAGTGGGGACTCTGTGCAGGGGCTCTGACCCCACATTTCCCTTCTGCACTGCCCTAGCAGAGGTTCTCCATGAGGGCGCTGCCCCTGCAGCAAACTTCTACCTGGACATCCAGGCATTTCCATACAGCCTCTGAAATGTAGGTGGAGGTTCCCATACCTCAATTCTTGAATTCTGTGCACCCACCAGGCTCAACACCACATGTAAGCCACCAAGGCTTGGGGCTTGCACCCTCTGAAGCAATGACCTGAGCTGTACATTTGACCCTTTTAGCCATGGCTGGAGCTAAAGCAGCTGGGACACAAGGCACCATGTCCCAAGGCTGCAAAGAGCAGGGTGGCCCTGGATCTGGCCCACAAAACCATTTTTCCCTCCTAGGCCTCCAGGCCTGTGATAGGAGGGGCTGCTGTGAAGATCTCTGACATGCCCAGGAGACATTTTTCCCATTGTTTTGGTGATTAACATTTGGCTCCTTGTTACTTATGCAAATTTCTGCAGCAGGCTTGAATGTCTCCCTAGAAAATTGTTTTTTCTTTTCTATTGAATCATCAGGCTGCAAATTTTCTAAACTGTTATGCTCTGCTTCCTCTTGAACCCTTTGCTGCTTAGAAATTTCTTTCTCCAGATACTCTAAATCATCTCTCTCAGGTTCAAAGTTCCTCAGATCTCTGGGGTAGGGGCAAAATGCTGCCAATCTCTTTGCATAGCAAGAGTGACCTTTACTCCAGTTTCTGACAAGTTCTCCATCTCCTTCTGAGACCACCTTAGCCTGGACTTCATTGTCCATATCACTATTAGCATTTTAGTCAAAGCCACTCAACAAGTCCCTAGGGAGTTCCAAACTTACCCACATTTTTCTGTCTTCTTCTGAGCCTCCAAATGGCTCCAACCTCTGCCTGTTACCCAGTTCTAAAGTTGCTTTGGAACATTTTTGGGTATCTCTACAGTAGCACCCCACTCTCTCTGGTACCAATTTACTATATTAGTCTGTTCTCACACTGCTAATAAAGACATACCTGAGACCCAGTAACTTATAAAGGAAAGAGGTTTAATTAGCTCACAGTTTTGCAGGGCTGCAGAAGGCTCAGGAAACTTACAATCATGATGCAAGGGGAAGCAAATGCATCCTTCTTCACATGGTGGCATCAAGGAGGAATGCCAAGCAGAAGGGGGAAAAGTCGGAAAAGTCACTCATAAAACCATCAGAACTTGTGAGAAGTCACTCACTATCATGAGAACAGCAATATGGGGGTAACTGCTCCCATGATTCAGTTACTTCCCATTGGGTCCCTCCCACGACATGTGGGGATTATGGGAACTACAATTCAAGATGAGATTTGGGTGGGGACACAGCCAAACCATATCTGACTGGAATGCACAGAGGCTCTTGGTTACTTGCCCAAGACATATAGCAGTGCATTGTCTACAAATGCAGGGCTTTCTTATATTTTTTATATTATAAAATATAAATTATACATATTATATTACTTATAATTATTTCTTATAACAGCTATCTGCTCATACTTATATAAGACAAATGCTTTATACAAGATGCTGATCAAAATTCTCAAATACATTCCATTCAGTTTAAAACTATGTGGAATGAATTGAAATGATGGAATATATATATATATATAGTTTTATATATATATTTTTGTTATACTTTAAGTTCGAGGGTACATGTGCACAACATGCAGGTTTGTTACATATGTATACATGTGCCATGTTGGTGTGCCGCATCCATTAACTCATCATTTACATTAGGTATATCTCCTAATGCTATCCCTCCTCCCTCACCACACCCCACAACAGGCTTTTGTGTGTTATATTCCGAATCCTGTGTTCAAGTGTTCTCATTGTTCAATTCCCACCTATGAGTGAGAACATGCAGTGTTTGGTTTTCTGTCCTTGTGATAGTTTGCTCAGAATGATGGTTGCCAGCTTCATCCATGTCCCTACAAAGGACACGAACTCATCCTTTCTTATGTCTGCATAGTATTCCATGGTGTATATGTGCCACATTTTCTTAATCCAGTCTATCACTGATGGACATTTGAGTTGGTTCCAAGTCTTTGCTGTTGTGAATAGTGCTACAGTAAACATACGTGTGCATGTGTCTTTATAGCAGCATGACTTATAATCCTTTGGGTATATACCCAGTAATGGGATGGCTGGGTCAAATGGTATTTCTAGTTCTAGATCCTTGAAGAATCACCACACTGTCTTCCAAAATGACTGAACTAGTTTACAGTCCCACCAACAGTGTAAAAGTGTTCCTATTTCTCCACATCCTCTCCAGAAGCTGTTGTTTCCTGA
>NW_016811898.1:285308-311441 GCF_001698545.2 Rhinopithecus bieti
AATCTTTTTTCAAGGTTTTAGCTTCTTTGTAATGGGGTCGATCTTCCTCCTTCACCTTGGAGAAGTTTGATCATCTGAAGCCTTCCTCTCTCAACTCATCAAAGTCATTCTCCGTCCAGCTTTGTTCTGTTGCTGGTGAGGAGCTGCGTTCCTTTGGAGGGGGAGAGACGCTCTGATTTTTAGAATTTTCAGCTTTTCTGCTCCATTTTTTCCCCATCTTTGTGGTTTTATCTTCCTTTGGTCTTTGATGACGGTGATGTACAGATGGGGTTTTGGTGTGGATGTCCTTTCTGTTTGTTAGTTTTCCTTCTAACAGTCAGGACCCTCCGCTTCAGGTCTGCTGGAGTTTGCTGGAGGTCCATTCCAGACCCTGTTTGCCTGGGTATCAGCAGTAGAGGCTGCAGAACAGCAAATATTGCTGAACAGCAAATGTTGCTGCCTGATCATTCCTCTGGAACTTTGTCTCAGAGGGGTACCTGGCCATGTGAGATGTCAGTCTGCCCTTACTGGGGGTGCCTCCCAGTTAGGCTACTCGGGAGTCAGGGACCCACTTGAGGAGACAGTCTGTCTGTTCTCAGATCTCAAACTCCGTACTGGTAGAACCATTACTCTCTTCAAAGCTGTCAGACAGGGGCATTGCCTTTAGTTTGGCTATGTCCTGCCCTCAGTGGTGGAGTCTACAGAGGCAAGCAGGCCTCCTTGCGCTGTGGTGGGCTCCACCCAGTTCAAACTTCCTGGCTGCTTTGTTTACCTACTCAAGCCTCAGCAATGGCAGGTGCCCCTTCCCCAGTCTTGCTGCCGCCTTGCAGTTAGATCTCAGACTGCTGTGCTAACAGTGAGCGAGGCTCCGTGGGCATGGAACCCTCTGAGCCAGGCACGGGATATAATCTCCTGGTGAGCTGTTTGCTAAGACCCTTGAAAAAGTGCAGTATTAGGGTGGAAGTGACCCAGTTTTCCAGGTGCTGTCTGTCACGGCTTCTGTTGGCTAGGAAAGGCAATTCCCTGACCCCTTGCGCTTCCCAGGTGAGGTGATGCCTCGCCGTGCTTTGGCTCTCACTTGGTGGGCTGCACCCCCTGTCCTGCACCCACTGTCCGACACGCCCCAGTGAGATGAACCCAGTACCTCAGTTGGAAATGCAGAAATCACCTGTCTTCTGTGTCACTCATGCTGGGAGCTGTAGACTGGAGCTGTTCCTATTCGGCCATCTTGGGCCAGACTCCTCTTGACTTGAAATGGTGGAATATTAACTGTAATCATTGCATCATTTTATTTTTTGGCAAGTAAGACATCTTAGATGTGCAGGCCATTGCTCTAAGATGAACCCATAAAACCATTTTTATTTAGATCAGAAGCAGGTTTTTTGCATGGCTTAATGCTTTTGCCTAATACTTTCAGAAAGAACTGCTCATTAAAAGTACAGTTTTATAATTTAACTTACAGAAAGTCTCTAAAGATAAAATGAGTTTTTAAAAATGGTAATTAACTTGCATAATCACTTGTGATATCAGATTCAGTCATTTTGTTAACCATAGCTGAAAGCCAATAGAAGTACTGATTTTAAGATGAGTGTGATATCTGTGTTTGAGTGGGTATGAATAAACCAGAATGCAGTGATATGTTTGGGTTTTTATTAAGTAGACATACAGTATCTTAAGTATGCATACATTAAGCACTCCTGCAAGAACTTTAGCAATCAAGTAATATCTCATTTTGTCATCTTAGAGTTGAACAAAATGAAAGCCAAAGAGGTTTGAAGACCAGGTCAGATCAGGGTTCTTCCACATTGTATGTATTAGTCAGGACCCTTTGGGTTGCAAGCAACAGAAGACCCAATTCAAGGAGCTTAAGCATCAAAGGCAGTCTATAGGTTCATGTGGCTGAAAAGTGTAGGCACAGCAGTGTCTGGGAGCTCGACTTATATCACCTGGGCCATGAGTCTCTTCATTTCTTGGGTCCACTTTCCTTTTTATTGGCTTCATTTTCAGATTCTGAATAGTGACTTCCGACAGCTCCAGGTTCATGCTATGCATATTGCCAGCAACCCTAGGGGAACAGAGAGCACCTATTTTCGGTTGACTAGGAAAGTTCTGAGGTTAGTTCTGGTTGGACTGACTTGGGTCACATGTGCATCTCTGAACCAGTCATTGTGGCTGAGGGATTATATTCTGCTGACTGGTCAGGCCTCAGTCATGTGTCCACCACTGGAAGTTTTTAAAGTTAGTGTTTGCATAATGCATTTTTTTTTTATCAATTGTTTTGCTTTCTGTCTTTTTATATCCTTATATTTAAAGTATGTCTTTTGCAAATAGCCTATAGTTAGATTTTGTATTTTATGCAGTTTCATAATGTTTGTCTTTTAATGAGAAGATTTGGTTCCTTTGTATTTACTAGCCAATATAATTAAGTTTATTTCTATCATGTCTCAGCTCTGGTTCCACTCTTAATGGAAAACTATTATCCTTTGAGTTTCCAACCCTAAATAGGGGGAGATTTATTAGGCTCCAATGTTTGAATGGGAAGCTCTGATAAATCTCATATCTCAGAACACAGGAGCCTGATAAATCTCTCATTTAGGGCTAGAAACTCAAAGGATAGTAGTTTTCCATTAAGAGTGAACCAGAACTGCGACATGATAGAAATAAACTTAGTTATATTGGCAGGTAAATATAAAGGAACCAAATCTTCTCCTTAAAATACAAAGATCATCCAATTGCATAAAATACAAAATCTAACTATAGGGAGTTAGAGCTTAGAATTCAGTAAAGCCACTATTGTCTCTTCTCAATTTCTCAGGATTTTAGCAACCTCTTCTGGAAAATTCAGATACTCCTTGAGAAAAAGCTTTCCAAATGCTGAAGTACCTTCAGAGTACTTTAAACAACACTTATCCAGTTTTTAAATTGTTCTCAGAAGAATGGCAGGTCTGAATGACTAGGTCAAACTTTAGAGGAAACAAAAGACTCAAACTGATGGTAAAAAAGTCTTGTAGCTTTACTGACACAGCATTAAGAATGAATAATGCATTTATTCTTAATAAATGGGCAGTGATAAGAATGAACTTGGCCAATGCATAATGTTTAATACTGCAATGTGATAAGCAAAAATTGTAGTCAGAAATAAAATATTAGTTCCAATATTTACAAACATGTATACACACAAACACAAACACTTGCGACGATTACAACCCCATTACTCTGCTCTGTTTTTCCGTAATGTTTGTCACTTTCTAACTCCTTTGTAACTTACTTTTTCATTGGGTCCATCATTTACAGTCTGTCTGTCTCTTGCTGGAACTTAATCTCCACAAGGGCAGAGATTTTTCCCCCCCCACAGGTATGAGCCCTTGAAACAGTGCCTTAACGTATTTGATAACATAATATTAGTGTTTGTTGAGTGAATGAGTGAGTAGTCACAGAGTGATGGAGCTGGAAGGGAGATTGGGTGCATTCAGTGTAGCAACTTCACTCAATTCAACAATAATGGTTTATCAAACGCTAGTTCCATTCAGATCCTGGCATTGGGCATAGCAAGGTGAAGTAAATGTTTTCTCTGCACACTGTTGTTACTAAGTAGATGGGAAAACATGCTCAAGAAAGTTAAGTGACTTTTCCAAAGCTACCAAGATTGTAGAAGAGCAAAAATCTTTGTCATTCTTTGAGACTCTGAAGTTGATCCCTGCAAGACATATTTTGCTTTATAGGCAAAAGAAGAAGAAACAGTCTGCCTCTCTCCATGAGTGGCTCTCAATCCAGGCCACATATTAGACCCTCTAGGTGAGCTTTAAAAATGCAAATCCCTGGGCCCTCCTCACACATATTACATTAGAATCTTTGGGAGTGGTGTCTGAGCAGAACATTAACAAAAGGAAACCCTCAAGTGGTTCTAAAGGGCAGCTATGCCTACAGACTACTAGGGGTTAATCATTCAGAAGATTTACTCATGAGTATTCTGAGACTACAGTGACCCACAGAAGGGAAATAATTGCAGCTTTCCAATATAATTACTCAAATTACACTTGCCAAAGGTTGCTGCATGTAGGAATCTGCGTTTGAACAGAAGAATGAACTTTGGAGTGGTACCAGTCTTGGGTGCTAGGTTGCCATGCTAGAGAGAGTTCTAGATGGGGCGTCCAGAGGCCAGACTCTATCATAGCTCACAGCAAAACCCTGGGCAAACCACCAACATTTTCGAAACTTAATTATGTCAGCTCTATGATGGAAGGCTGGATTTCACACTCTCTGAGGTTGCTTTGAAGACTATGATTATCATAATGGTGGGAGTGCTTATGTTTTTTTCCTTGCAGCCAGAGAGAGCCATTGTTGGTATCTGCCCCTCCCCACTCCCCAGCACCCCCTGATTAAAGGAAATGTGCCTGTGTGTGGATACACTGTCAGAATGCAGGAAGCGCCAAGGGATTTTCACACTGGTAGGTGGTGGTATTTCCCTTTCATCCAATCTGAGTTAAACATATTATTTTTTCTGACTTGATGTCCTGCCAGGTTACATCTCCAGTGCTTTCTAGTATGCCGGTGTGAATGCTCTCATCTCACTTCTTTTCTCTTGGCTAGAATAAATTGTGTGCAGAAACACATTTTAAAATGGTTTTAAACTTTGCATGTTTAAATGAATTTTAACAAGAGAAATATGTCTAAACTTTTGCATCATTAGGAAGTCATGGCTCTACCAAAGCCACCTGCTCAGCAGCTTTGGGAGGAATCAGCTAACTCCCTGTGTTCAAGAAGACACCTTTAACCCAGGGCCAAGCAGAGGAGTGACCATCAGGGTGGACAAACAGGACTATAGGTACCATAGGCGAAAAGTATAGGCATTAAACATGGATTATGGAGTTCATTTAATTTTAATTTTAAGTTCTGGGATACATGTGCAGGATGTGCAGGTTTGTTACATAGGTAAACATGTGCCATGGTGGTTTGCTGCACCTATCAGCCAATCCCCTAGGTGTTAAGCCCAGTATGCATTAGCTCTTTATCCTGAGGCTCTCCCTCCCGCAACTCCACTCCATGACAGGCCCCTGTGTGTGTTGTTCCCCTCCTTGGTTCCATATGTTCTTATTTTTCAGCTCCCACTAATAAGCGAGAACATGCTGTGTTTGGTTTTCTGTTCCTGTGTTAGTTTGCTAAGGATAATGGTTTCCAGCTCCATCCATGTCCCTGAAAAGGACATGATCTCATTCCTTTTTATGGCTGCATAATATTCCATGGTGTATATGTACCACATTTGCTTTATCCAGTCTATTGTTGATGGGCATTTGGGCTGATTCCATGTCTTTGCTATTGTAAATAGAATTTATTTTAAATATGTGCTCAAGTGACATACACTTTCCTGTGTCTCCGAGGAACCAGTCTTATACATTAAATCTTCATACGTGCTATTAAAGGTCCTAGTGTTGGAAACATGGTATTTCACGAAGGGTTCACCCTGCTGCCTAGAGGGCCAAGATCTTGAAAAAATCAACCCACTATCTAGTGGCATCTTCCACAAACTACGGACGTGGGATCCCAGGAACCCACAGATGGTTCCAAGAGGATGTATCTGGGTGATGCAAACCTGGACTTTTCTGCATTTCAGTCTTCAAGTTGATGCTGGGGAAACTCCTCTTCCTCTGCATAAATTTCCATAATTAAATTGGAGAAGTGTGGCTTGCCCAATGTTGCTGAGGCTGCAAAAATTCAAAGCTGCACAAATTCATGGGCCCATCTGTTGATTGCTACAGACAAGTCCGGGATAGGCAGGATTGAATGCCAGGGTAGACATCCATGAGTTACCTGTGGGAAGTTTGAGTTTCAAGGTGACTTAGCACTGACTGTGTCCCTGTGGGTGGACCAGTCCTTTCCAGGAAGGTCTGTTTGGTGTATCCTGTCACGGGAGGAGCTCTTAACCTCCCTAATTGTACTACTCTGGTGAAGTAAGTTAGGGAAAACTATTACTTAATCCAGTTTGATGAGAGATGAAAGGTTTCCAGTCAACCTGTTTGCTGATGTGGGTTTGCCGTGGCAGTGGATTGGCATAGATTCTATGTCACAACAGAAACTTGCCAAACACTTGCTGGCCAACTTTAATTACCAGCCAGATTAAGGGGACAGAAAGAAAGGAATGAAATGATGACGGTTAAGGCAGAGTTGACCAGGAATCCATCTGGATATCAGAATGGCCCAAAGCAGTGCCAGCTATGTAAATATTGGGTGAAATTACTTTATTAGCCTTATTACTAAATTTGGCAGCTACAGATATTAAAATGTTGTGACAGATAAGTAGTTTCAAATTTTATTAAAAATATACTTCTCAAAGTGAAATGGGCACCTCTATCAATTGGGGGTATAAAAATTTGTTCATTTTTCTGGAAAGCAATTAGACAACATGAATTAAGAACCTTAAATCTTTTGATTTCATAATGCCCCTTTTCAGGGCTTGTCCTTAGAAAGAAGTTGAAAATTTGGGCCAGGTGCGGTGGCTCATCTCTGTAATCCCAGCACTTTGGGAGGCCATGGTAGGTGGATCATTTGAGGTCAGGAGTTCGAGACCAGCCTGGCCAACACAATGAAACCCTATCTGTACTAAAAATACAAAAATTAGCTGGGTGTGGTGGCGGGCACCTGTAGTCCTAGCTACTCAGGAGGCTGAGGCAGGAGAATTGCTTGAACCCTGGAGGCGGAGGTTGCAGTGAACCGAGATCATGCCACTGCACTCCAGCCTGGGTAACAGAGGGAGACTCTGTCTCAAAAAAAAAAAAAAAAAAAGAAAAGAAAGAAGAAGAAGTTGGAAATTTGTATAAACAGAGATAGTTATATCAAAACACTATCTACAATAGTCCAAAATGGGAAAACACCTAAATGTTTTCAAGTTAATAGGAGAATGTTTAAATAATGGCATAGCTCTATGATAGAGCTTAGCCACTGCAAAAGATGTTTTTAAAGACAATCTTGCATCCATGAAATTACATGAAAAGGAAAAAGAAGATACAAAATTGACTAGTGCTATAATCACAATTATGTTAAGGTGCATAAAATAAAATTGGAAAGATACCCTATTCTTTGACAGCGTGACATTGAAAAGTCAGATCGTGTTCCTTTAAGTTATGTAAAGATTTTGGGATTTTGGCTTCATTTGCTGTTTGTTTGTACACATTGTGTTGTTGTGATATGAAGGGAGTTGATGGTAAGTCCACGAAAGACTCCTCTTCCCTAGCATGTTGGTTTGGTGGGAATTTCTACAATTAAAGCCACTTGTTTGGGTTATGGTTTTAAGGAAAGTCAGGAGGTTCGTGTCTGGACTGTTAGGATGGGGATATGGCATTCAGCCATTAGCAGTCACTCCTCTATTAGCAGGATTTGTTTTTGAGCTGAGTGAGTGCTGGAGTAAGGATGTCTACAGCTCATGGAGGAGCAGCAGAAGAGGACAGGCCTGGGTGGGGCTGGGGTGTGGTGGTCTCTGAGCCACCCTGAGGGAGGGCTGGGGTCAGGATGAGGTGTGAGCCCATAAAGTCTGTGGGGTTTGCCTCTGGTGGCTTGTTTGAATTTCTAGAATTTCTGCCTGCTCTAGCCCCCAGGCTAAGTCAGGTTGGCCAGAGCTGTGTCTTTCCTGGACCATTCCGGAGGCCACTGTGCTGCAGCATCCCAGGACTCCCATGGTAATGATGGTAAAAGCTGGCTCAGAATCTGGGTGCAGGTTGACTGGGTGGCGATGGTGGTAGTCCAGGCTGGGAGTGGGGGCTGGGAGTGGGAGTGGGAGTAGCTGTGCCAGATGAACAATCAGTGGCACCATCAAACAGACAGGGCCTCCATTCTGTGGGGAGTGCAAATATGGGTGTATTTGCCTGATGAAATGTGACTTTGAGAGGCCCTGGTAAAGTATGAAGATAATATTTTCTTAAGAACACAAATCCAGCTCCCTCTCCAATCTCTCCTTTACCCCAGCCCACTGTGTCCATCCCATTCTTGGAGGGACTCCCAGCACAAATGTATGGGTTCTTTTCTGCCTCAGGCCCTTTGCATATGATGTCACGAAACGCTCCCTCTTCTCTTGGCTCTACCTATGCGTGGGTCCCCCTCATCCTTCAGGTGCCCACTAAGCCTCCCCTCCAGAAGGAGCCCTCCCTGCAATGCCTCACACTGACCTTGGCCCCTTGCTTGCGTCCTTCTCAGTTCCTGTCGTGACTTACATTGATGTGTTTACTTGTTTGCTATCTGCCCACACCGTGACAGTCACTTTGTCTACTATGTTCCCAGTTGTTTGCTCTGTGCCTTGTATAGTACCTGGCATCTGTAGTTGCTCAATGACCATTGTTGAATGAATAAAAAATAAATGAATGAATGAGCAACATACTGACTGACATTTGCAACCACTGAAATGGAAGAAGGCTCATTGTGGGATGCATGCCATTTGCTGAATTCTCTACAGAGGCACATTTATCCATTCCTCTTTAATGATGATAATAGTGATAGTGATGATGACAGCTAGCGTTTACTGAGCAGGGACAATAGGATGGGCACCATCTTTTACCTTTTGTAATTTAAATGCATTTTCCATTGAGTTTTCCCAGCAACATTATGAGCTCTGCTATGGAAGGAACAATGACTCTGCCATGTTAAACAGTGTTCTCATCATATTTTAATTCAAATTAGTAAATCTGGGTCATCCATTCAGTGATTGACTCCAACCATAAATTCAGAGTATGATAGAAATAAAAATGATGACTGATCCTGTGAAGTATTCATTTGCATAGTTTTATTTAAAACAGAACAGTTTTTAATAATTCTAAAACTTTTAAATAACTGTTGAATTGCAAACAGCATTGTTTTGCCATGGATCCTTTATCCTTTATTCTCATCAAAGCTGCAAGTTGCTAAGCAACCAAAGATCAGAGTCCTCTAAACTTGTTGTGTTGTTATTATACGACCACAGTCCTGGTGGATGGAAAAAAATCAACAAAGATAAAAACATGCCTGAGAATGATTATAATAATTCAGTGATTATCCAGATTGCATTTTAGAGAATCGCATTTATTCCAAACCATATGCTCAGTCTCTTTATTTTTACTAGGTCATGAGAATAGCTTTCATCGAAATTATCTATAACTATGGATTCTCATTATAATTCTTCAAAAAAGTAAATTATTTTAAATTAGTTTCAGTTGGAAAAGAGCCCATGCTGCTTTCTAATTTTTGCTATAAACTGTGGGGCATAAATAGGTGCTAATCATGAAGACCAGATTTGATAGGAATTTATACTGCAGATTATGGTAGAAAGTACAGCCAGGTCTGTCCACCTCCAAGAAAATTGCCCCCTCACTGGATGAGTGGTAAATTCCACTCACTAACAATACTTTTCTCACTCACTGGATGAGTGGTAAATTCCAGGTAAATTTCCAGCTCTAGAGGGGAAGACAGGAGCTCAGTCTGGGGTACATAAAGTCTGAGGAGCCCAGCAGACATTTTGACGAGATCTTTGGCACTTAGTTGGAGATGTTCCACTGGAGTTCAGCTGGAGACATCTCCAGAGGGAAATGGAAAGAGAAAGGATGGGAGTGGGTGCGATTTTCCAGGGTGAGCACATATAGTGAGAAGAGAAGGAAAAACAAATATTTGAAATCTGGGTAGAGGAGGAAGAGCTGGTGAAGAGGAGGATGGGGTGGAATGGTGGGTGCTTGGGAGAGAATTCAGACATGTAAATCTGTTCCCCCAGTTCCTCCTATCATCAATTTCCTGCTCATCCTTTAAAGTTCCGCTTAGTCATCACCTCCTATTGGAAGCCCCGCCTGATGCTGTGCCTTTCTTTAGCCCCAGCGCACACCCACACACACACACACACACACACACTCTCTCTCTCTCTCTCTCACACACACACACACACACACACACTCCAATAGGTACTCTTTCCTGTGCTCAGCAGCATCTGGAATATGGTTACCACTGCACTTTTCAGACTGTTGAAAGGGTCTCAGTATCAGCTCTCCCACAAGACCAAACTTAGGTTCTTATTCATCTCTCCCCAGCCCCTAACACAGTGCTCTGCACAGGAGAGGAGGAAGGCAAATGTTTGCCCGTGAAGGCAACCTCCTCCTACTTGTAAATGTTGCCCTTGCCCCTGCTGTACAGCCCCTGTGATGCCCTGGCCCCCAGCCCCCAGCCCTACTTTGGCTCCTGGGGAAAATTTCTATGCAAAGTCTAGAGATGCGTTTCTGGCATCCTATTACCGTTGAAGTATGTTATTAAATATGTGTAAAGTACTTAGCAGAGTGCCTGGCCACATGTGCTTGTACCATCATCATTATCATTGCCATCATGATCATTAATGTCCCCATCATCATCATCACCATCACCATCATCATTGTCATCACCATCATCATCATCATCACCATCATCACCATCATCATCATCACCACCATCATCACCATCACCATCATTACTACCATCATCACCATCATCATCACCATCATCACCATCATCATCACCATCATCACCATCATCATCATCACCACCACCATCATCACTATCATCATCACCACCACCATCATCATTATCATCATCATCACCATCATCATCACCATCATCATCATTGTCATCATCATCATCATCATCAGGAATTAGGCTTTTCTGAACTGACCTGATAATCCAATTATTCTGTTTTCTTTACTTTCCTGTCTTTTCCTTTTTTCTTCAGGAAAATGTGCTTTGATTTCTAAATAAAATTTAAAACCAGCCAATTTGCAAACTGGGAAAAATGTGGACTTCTTTACTGTGCATTTTCTTTGACATTCACAATTTATAGACTTCATGATTTCTTGGTGAATGCTGAATAACTATTGATAAGAGCTCTAGTTGGTGGGGAGGCAGCAAAGTGTCAAGGTTAAGAATATCCTCTTTGGAATTCAGACTTCAGAATAACTTGCAGTGTCATGATCTTAGACAAAGTATGAAATCTGCTGAGCCTCGGTTTCCTCATCCATAAAATGGGGTAACAATATATATCTAAGAGGGGGGTAGGGGCATGAGACTTAAATAAATTATGTGTAAAAACGACCAACTGGACTGCCTGCTGCATAGAAGGTATTCAGTTAATGGAGTTATTGTCATCAGTGTGGATTTTTGTTAATTTGTTTACCTGTGGGTAAAAGTCAAACTTGATGCTATTACATCTTATAATTAATATGTTAAATAATTAGCTACCTTATACGATACATTTATTTTCCTAGTTTTCCTGGACACTTTTGTCCATCTTTACAGTTGTATAGTTTGATCTTGTTGAAAGCAATAACACTTATAACCACTTTTCACCCTTGCTGATAACCAGTCTTGACCTGTTGCTATGGTTCTCACTATCACGCTCTCATTCCTTTTTCTTTTCTTTTTTTAAAATTTGAGATGGAGTCTTGCTCTGTCCCCCAGACTGGAGTGCAATGGCATAATCTTGGCTCACTGCAACCTCCACCTCCTGGGTTCAAGTGATTCTCCTGCCTCAGTCTCCTGAGTAGCTTGGATTACAGGCCTCTGCCACCAAGCCTGGCTAATTTTTGTATTTTTAGTAGAGAAGGGGGTTTCACCATGTTGGCCAGGCTGGTTTCGAACTCCTGACCTCAGGTGATCCACCAGCCTAGACTTCCCAAAGTACTGGGATTACAGACGTGAGCCACCATGCCTGGCCCTTTATCTTTTCTATCCTGGTATGTGATTATGAGATGAAGTAACCAGTGTTAACTTTTAAGATGCCACTTGCTTAGCTGATTATATCAGTAAGAAGTAATAAGAAGCAGGATTAGTGGGCTCTTTGTGAGTATTTTAAAAACCTCAGTGAAATATTTAGCTACAGTTTGAGAAGCAAACTTACTAGGCAAATGAAAGTTACCCGTAGTCATAGTAATTAGAAAATATTGAGTCTTCTGCTGAAGTTCCTAGGAGCTGAATGCATACTCATCAAATTTTAATTAAAACATTCTGTGTATAAGGTTTCTTAGGCAGTTTCAGCCTATTGTCTGCTGAATTTTATACTGGAGTTTGGGAGAGATTGTGGGCTAAATGTGTGAACTAGTTTTCAAATGTGTCCTCACCTGTTCAAATGTCATTATGCTTGTAAATGGAGTGCAGCCTTCAGCGGTGGTCCTCAGGCTCAGAATTGTTGGAACTTTCTCCTGCCTTCTTGTGTGTCATCTCCCCACATGCCCTCTTGCTTACATTTCAAATGATTTCTATTCCCCTTTAATATGGTTTTCTCTGAAATACATGCAGAGGATCTGGCAATCTGTTGTGCCTGTTTCTATTTCTTGAGATGACATTTACTAAAGTAAAAAATACATAATTATGTTTTTATAAATTTATAAACATATTATACATTTTTTTTTGCAGAGGTATACAATTCCTTAACCTATTAAATTAACTCCACTGAATTTGAATGAGATTTTGGGGTGAGGATTCACAAACTTTGAAAGAATAGTGTTTTCCCGAGAAACCTTGTTAAGTTGTTCTCATTCTCCTCGAGTGCCCCCTTGAGCGGTGTTGTGTGGCTGCCCAGGACTCAGGAACTGAGGTGGATGACTATAGCAAAGGGTGTAGAATTTACTTGAAGAATGACTGAAAAATGTTGGTGTTTTTTGGTGTTGTGGGTGACAAGGGAGGAATTTATTATTAAAATGAAACTATAAACCATGCTCTCAATAGAACACCCAATTTTGTGAGTTTGGATGCATTTTTCTCGGAGGGACAAACTCCTTATTTTGAACATAATTGGCTTAAAGGAGTAACACCAGGTTTGACAACTAGATGAGTACCTGGGAGCCAATGGTTCTTTTCTGGTTATTAATTACCAGGTGCATCCCATCTACCATTATGCTATTTGGGTGCCAGGGATGGAATGTTTGCGATCCAGCACTTAAGTGTTAGAACCTGGAGGTGGTCTATTGCTTCTCAAGCATTCCATGTCCTTGTCTAGCTCAGCTTCTTCTTATATAAGCGGTGTTCTGGAGCCAGATTATACTAGTCTTGTACCTGCTGGTTGTTAAATTTCCAGGAATTTTGCAAGCCACATGATATCATGTTGGTAACTTGAAATTTGCCACGTTGGGAGTGTTTACACAATGAAAATTGGCAGAGTCTACAAATCAGAGCTTGCTCAGAGAGCTGGCTGTTAAACTTTTATCAGCACACCCCATATATGCGTCTCCTTTGGAGACCCTATCTGTTGTGGTTTTATGTTGTTTGCAATTCCTTGATTAACTTCCTCTCCACTCCCATCTCCTGCCAAAGCTAGCCTCTTCGTGAAAGTGATCTTCATCAATGTATCCATAACTACTATAGCAGTGCCTAGAACATAGTAGGACTTAAAAAAATATTAGCTGATGAATATATACCTGTCTTTTGGAAGTTTTCTCTATACGTTTTTCAAATTTAGATACTTGTTGAAAGAGAACGTGATCATGACTTTTAGGAGAAATTGTATTGCTGAGAAAGGTAAGCTATATGAAAAGGCAACCATTAGTTTTGTCAAACAGCTTACAAAGTAAGTGGATGTTCTGATTCTTTGATTTTGCATGACCAACACATAGCACTGCTTAAAAGGGCATGAAGAGCTTGCTTGCCTGCTTTTGTTAGGGAAGTTCCAAGCTCTAGCCTGCCATTGGACATTCCAGTGTTGAGACCAAATTGCCGGCCCATCAGATTCTGCACTTGAGTGATAGTTGCACTTCAAGGAAGCATACAATTAGTGACTCCGCAGGCATCTAGGGGGCAGTGGTTCTTCTCTGGTTATTATTAATTACCAGGTACATCCAGTCTACTGGCAGGAACATAGGAATCACCAATAAGAATGAGATCCATGGTCCATTTAACATTAAGAGTTGGCCAATGGGAGCCCCAAAGGATACACCATGGAGGAAAACCTTTCTCCTTGATGCAGCTTTACAGGTTAGGTCTTTCTGAGAAGCCATCCGTGACTCAGTGGCATATTGATGTGTCCATACTCCTTCTGCATCACTTTTTATTCCATACCCGGGACCGTATGTTGAGATGAATGAGTTTCGTATTGTTATTACTCTGTGGATGTTTGCCTTCCTTTTATTTGTCTTATACTTTGAGTTGTAGAGGGTGTGCCTTATTCCAGTATTTTAGGATTTGGTAAATTAATTCAGAATTACTACTTCATGATTGTGTGGGCTTGAATTAGATACCTTCTGGTACTTTGCAGTTGGGAGAGACCCAACTTTTATAGCCTTTTTCAAATGAGTCAGGTTGCTTTTACTGCATGTAATTATACGCACTTACACACCACGTCCCTCTTGATTAGAAGTGAGTCACTCCACTTTCTCATGTGAGAAAGCTTGAGCTGACTGTGCTCTGAAGAGTGATGGAATTGGCCTCAGTTTTGGTGTGAAAGATGTTAGGACAGGTGGTTAACATTTTGTGTGCTATGTGAGGAAGCCCAGGTTAGAGTGAATGACAATCCAGTGAGCACATGCAGGAAAGTCAACAGTAAACGTGAGGACAGAGGAGTTGGCATTGTCAAATACCAAATGGGCCATCAGACAGGCAGAATAAGGCATTAGCGACTTGATAGGTCTTGATATTTTTACTGAGATGAGCTACAGAACAATAAGGTACTGTTGAGGAAGTGCCAGTTATGACATACCTTTTGAGACTACTGTTTTAAGCTGTCAGACAATGCTAGGTGTTATGGCAAATGACAATACTCATTCTGTTTCAATCTGAAAAAAAGGAATAGGACAGGGTAGTAGAAAAATATGTTCCAAAGATAGTATTTGTACAAGTGAAGTTGAAAGTTAATAATGCAGTTCTTTTGCAATAATATTTTCCTATTAAATAAGTGTTTAATACATGTTAAGAGTAACGTGATAACTACTTGCTCTGCTCCTTCTTCCCTTACATACCCTTTTGCTTAGGCAAAAGGTGAAAATTATTTAACTATATTAGAAATTGTCATTAAAGGTGATTTGTGCCTTGAAATACTATAGTAATTACTTTATCTCCTTTCTCTTCTAATACTCTTGTTCAGGAATAAACTTCAGGCAGGTCTGAGGCAGCATTTAGGGGAATGCTTAGGTGCTGGTCCTAGTACGTGGTGTGTGGACAATGATGTAACCCTGTCTACTGGGCCTCTTGGAGTGTGGGTAACTGAGAATTAAAAAGGGGGTGTTCTCACATATAGCGGAATATTTCTCATGCTGTGCACCTGTGTCAGACCCAAATCATCAGCGTTTCTGCGGGGAGCATTGGGGAAACCCCTCATATCTGCTCAATGGCATATACTGCCATCTCCTGCTCTGTGGATCTGTCATGGAAGATAGTAGATGTATTTATTATCTGACACATTTTTTTTTTTTTTGAGACGGGGTCTCGCTCTGTCGCCCAGGGTGGAGTGCAGTGGCCGGAGCTCAGCTCACTGCAAGCTCCGCCTCCCGGGTTTATGCCATTCTCCTGCCTCAGCCTCCTGAGTAGCTGGGACTACAGGCGCCTACCACCACGCCTGGCTAGTTTTTTTTGTATTTTTTTAGTAGAGACGGGGTTTCACCGTGTTAGCCAGGATGGTCTCGATCTCCTGACCTCGTGGTCCGCCCATCTTGGCCTCCCAAAGTGCTGGGATTACAGGCTTGAGCCACCGCGCCTGGCCCTATCTAACACATTTTATGTCCTAACTGTCTGTAGGTATCTTTCTGTCAATCACTTCCCCCTTTTATTATGACTTCCTTATATACTGTAAATGCAGGAAAGTCGTGTGACAGTGTACTGCCCATAGATGCTGAAGTGAGCTCATGTACTTTTCTTCTAAGGCTCTAAACTCCAGAGGAAACAGGATTTAGCGGTGCTAAGGTGTCAATTATGCATGAGATCATATAGGGCAGATTCCGAAAATTTGATGCTCATGGTAGAAAAACACTGGTCTAGCTTTGGCAACACACAAATTGGTTATTACTACATGCTGGCTTCCTCAACCCCATCTGCCAAACCTTTTTGACTATGTTTACCTGACTTCTCCAAGTTTCCTTCAGTCACAGGACACCTTTTTAATCACTTCATATGCGGCTAATTCCTACAATGAAATATTTTTTACAGGGAAGAATCAGAATATACAGCAAGTTGAGGGTCTCCCAATGCAATGTTGTCTTCCCAGAGAATTCATGATGCATACGTTCTCCTGCAACCCTGGCACGTAAAATCCCATCAGAATCTCATGAAGGAGGTATTTGTAGTGTCTTTACTAAGTCATGGGAGGAATCTAGAAGTGGCTGGGAAAGCTGTTGGGAAATACAAAGGAAACACTAACCCAGGGTTTTTTAGTAAATAATTAGGGGGTAGCAAGTGGCTGCCACTGCCCTGGAAGACACATGCCTTAACTTGCTGCCATACATGGTTTGGATGAGAAATTCTGGCATGCATGAGTTTTGACATATGTCATTTTGTGTACAAAGCTCATTAAAAATGTTCAGAAGTCCCAAATTGGCCTTAGAACAATAGCAAATATGAGTGCAGCTCATGCTTTGTTAGGATCAACGAACTTTTTTTCCCATGCAGTGAGAACTGCAAAGGAGGACAATGACCATCAGTTAAATAAAGCTTTAGATAGATCATGAGAGTGAGTCCCCCAGCCCATATAATATGGAAGTCAGAGTTCAGATTTGTTTTTCATCTGTCAGAGAGCAATCATGAGACCATGAGCACCTAGTTATTCATTTAATCTTTCCAAAAACTGAAACATATTGATAAGATGAATGTGATAATGGTATTGCTTCTAAACCATAAAAAGTAAATTTTGTCTTTCACCTGCGTGTTAGAGACAATAACACTTTGAAGGTTACTTCATGCTTCATAGAACCTTTTCTTTGAATATTGCAACCAATGTAGATTAAAAAAATCATTGTAATCACCCATCTACCCTGGGGTGGTGGTGAGAGGTGGTATATTTATGAAAAGAATAGAGTGGCTCTTCAAAGTTATAGCTGCCCAGAGTTGTGAGAGGTGGGAATTTATACCTGGCTTCTACTCCCTCACTCTTTCGCTTGAGTTTTCAGTGTTGTGCATAAAATGACAGTCAAAAAAGGGATTTGGAACCTTAAAAATACCCTTGAAATCTATGATGATGGGAGAGCTTGAATTGGCATCCCTATCTCAGATTTCCTTGTCCAGAGTGCTCTAGCTCATGATATTGTGGGAAGACAGTAGTGAAGTGTCTAAAGTTGGGAAGAGATGCAAGGCACTGTCTACCAAAACAGATGCTCTCCTTGACCTGGAAAGCCAGAAGGAAATGGCTTAAATGTGACAGAGACCCCGGGAGGAAAGCAGTGCCACCCAAGGACGTCATCCCAGAGAGCAGAAGGTCAGCAAAAACAGAGGCTGACATGTCAAAGACAAGATCAGATGGATAGGATAGTGAACCCGTGAGGAGAAGATAGCAATGGTCTTTAAGAGGAAGATGAAAAAGAGAAACTCCAGTGTCACGAGGTATGGAAGAAGCAGAGTGGGAAGAGCAAGAATTCTGTAGGTAACACCACATAATAAGTGAGCCAGCATTGAGGTTTTGTTTTATAGGAAATCATGTTCCAGAACAGGGAAGTGAGACTCATTCCTGTCCACCCACCTGAATCAAAGAGCAGATGTGTCTGCAGGCTGTAGATTACTGTGAGCATGGTACCCAAACCCTACACTGGGTGACAGCTCTGAGAGTTCATGAAATGGAGAGGGAAGAAGGTCTGCATGAGAATTTCAAGCCCATTCTCACAATGACTTCTGCAAAATAAAATAAAATACAAAATAAAAACCCAGCCCTGTTTCCTGACCTCAGCCATTTCCAGAGTTCTCCTTGGGAGACAAATGTCTGTAGGTCCTGTGCAAAAACATTTCCCATCTCATTGTGCTGCGTAGAGAGGAGGACATTGTTGAAGTGGCTGAAAACAGGGATGGATGCGAAGACCTGCAAACCAGTCCTTTATTAGAGCAAATAGCACCCGAAAACCATAGCAGCATGTGAACCTAAGATCTAAGAAAAGTCTTAGGATCAAGTCATTCAGCATCGGTAACTAGGCAATTATTTCGTGTCTTTTTTTGAGACGGAGTCTTGTTCTGCCCCCAGGCTGGAGTACAGTGGTGTGATCTCGGCTCACTGCAAGCTCCACCTCCCAGGTTCACGCCATTCTCCTGCCTCAGCCTCCTGAGTAGCGAGTAGCTGGAACTACAGGCGCCAGCCAACACGCCTGGCTAGTTTTTTTTTTTTTTTTTTTTTGAGGCGGAGTCTCGCTCTGTCGCCTGGACTGGAGTGCAGTGGCCGGACGGATCTCAGCTCACTGCAAGCTCCGCCTCCCGGGTTTACGCCATTCTCCTGCCTCAGCCTCCCGAGTAGCTGTAGAGATGGGGTTTCGCTGTGTTAACCAGGATGGTCTCAATCTCCTGACCTTGTGATCTGCCTGTCTTGGCCTCCCAAAGTACTGGGATTACAGGCGTGAGCCACTGCGCCTGGCCGCGATTATTTCTTACTGCTCATTTAATCTTATTCAATTATGATTTAGCACTTGCCAGGTGTATTTTCAGAAACGTTGAATCTTCACAACTGCCTTTTGGAGCAGGTGAGTTTGCTCNCCATTCTCCTGCCTCAGCCTCCTGAGTAGCGAGTAGCTGGAACTACAGGCGCCAGCCAACACGCCTGGCTAGTTTTTTTTTTTTTTTTTTTTTTTTTTTTTTTTGAGGCGGAGTCTCGCTCTGTCGCCTGGACTGGAGTGCAGTGGCCGGACGGATCTCAGCTCACTGCAAGCTCCGCCTCCCGGGTTTACGCCATTCTCCTGCCTCAGCCTCCCGAGTAGCTGTAGAGATGGGGTTTCGCTGTGTTAACCAGGATGGTCTCAATCTCCTGACCTTGTGATCTGCCTGTCTTGGCCTCCCAAAGTACTGGGATTACAGGCGTGAGCCACTGCGCCTGGCCGCGATTATTTCTTACTGCTCATTTAATCTTATTCAATTATGATTTAGCACTTGCCAGGTGTATTTTCAGAAACGTTGAATCTTCACAACTGCCTTTTGGAGCAGGTGAGTTTGCTCTCTGGTGAGGAACTTTCCTGGGATCTCACAGGGGGCGAATTTTAAGTGATCAGGTCCAAGCCTGGCCCTATGGGGTTCAGGCTCAGAGCCCTTCACCATCTGCAGCTCAGCCAGCGTACTCCTTCCCCAAAGCCAAGAGCAGTGGTTTCTGCAGCTGTGATGCTCCTGTCACGTGGCACATGCCTTGTTCTTCAGAGTATTTTCAAACTTAGAATCATTAGCTCCCTTCTCCCCGACCAATATAGATATTGCACACATGTCAACAGTCCCCAGGTACACTGCCTGTGCTTGGAACAGTGTAACAGGATGGCCACCTTCCAGAACTGGTGAGAGTGGGAAATGGGGATTCCACACGAGTGGCAGCACAGTCAGAAGAGAACTGCAGCTTCCTTCACCTGGAAACCCTCCTGAGATGTCCCCGAGGCACCAGTGGAGCAGCCTTGGCGGTCGTACTTCCTGGAGGCATGCGGTGTTGGCCACTCCTGGGAGATGGACTTCATTGTTCACCAGTGCATGGTTCTCACTGGCCTGTTTGCCTGCTGAGCACAAGCCTTGGGAACTTGCCAGCCTGAGGAGCTGGGTCTGGTTTCCACCCCCCAACAAAGACCGATCGATGCTATAAAAGAGTAATGAGTAGATGCAGACAGAGCATTGGCCAGAACAGGGGCCCGTGGATCATTTCCTCTTTGAAATGTGAGCCAAATGGCTGGGGCAGGCTTGGAGTACCATCCTTTTGGTAGGATAACAAGATTTCTTCTGGATGATTAGCCTCCAGGGACACATTGATCAGTGAGAAACCAGGAAAGCCTGCGTCTGCCAGGGATCCACTTTTCCTGTCCTTTGTGCTTTGTACTACCTTAAGTCCAGCTTAATCCTGGTGGACGGTAACGTGATGTGAAAGTGACAGCTCAGATAAGATTCTTGTCCACAAATTCTCTGAACTGAATCAAAATAAATGCAAGCCCAGGATCAGCGCTGACAGTGCCTGGCAATTGGTAGGTGTTGAGGTTGGCAGAGAGTGGAAACTGCTGAGAAGGAGGCACGGGATGGAGTTAGGTCCACTGCAGCTCATCCTGACATCATCGGCAGCAGTTCAGAAGTTCTCCCTCTAATGAGTTCTGTGAAACCAACGTGGCCCCTTCCACAGGCTTCTGGACTTGCCCTCCTGGGGAGAAAGATGTCTTCGGAGGCTTCTGTCATATGGCACATGCCTTGTTCTTCAGAATATTTTCAAACTTAGAATCATTAGCTCCCTTCTCCCTGACCAGTATAGACATGCACACATGTGTGTCGGCAGTCCCCAGATACACTGCCTGCACTTTGAACAGTGTAACAGGATGGCCACCTTCCAGAACAATGTGATTTTTATATAAAAGATGACTAATGCTGATGGCTTGCGAATGTCCTTGCTTCGGTAGCTTCTCATAAGGGACATCTTCCAGCTCCCTGGTAAGCACAAGGTGATGAGTGAAGACAGAACTCACCATTTGCAATCTGTACGACCTTATGTCTCAGGGCATTGGAAACAGGTTCCTCTTCAGGTTTCCTGTCAAATGTTTGGCCAAATGGAGTTCAACAGAGTAGGTGGAGAGTAAGTTCTGTGAAAGCGGGGGTTATCCTCACCCCTGAATCTAGCCAGTGTCTTCCGTGTTAGAGCTCAATGTTATTTGTTATCTACTCAAAGTTATCCACTTATTGTGGATAAGTAAATGAATGGTGACATGATAAGACATGACCCTAGGGAACAGTGCTCAGGAAAAGCAGAGTGTGAAGGTGGCTGGGAGAGAGATTTGTGCCACTAATAAGAACAAGGGGCCAGGCATGGTGGCTCACACCTGTAACCCTAGCACTTTGGGAGGCCAAGAGGGGAGGATCACTTGAGGTCAGGAGTTTGAGACCAGCCTGGTTAACGTGCTGAAACCCTATGTCTACTAAAAATACAAAAATCAGCCGGGCAAGGTGGCATATGGCTGTAATCCCAGCTACTTGGGAGGCTGATGCAGGAGAATCGCTTGAACCCAGGAGGTGGAGCTTGCAGTGAGCCGAGATCACATCACTACACTCCAGCCTGGGTGATAGAGTGAGACTCCACCTTAAAAAAAAAAAAAAAAAAAAAAGAAGAGGGGTCCTGGGTCTGTCTGGGTTGCATCCAGAAATGGGTGACACTGTCAAATTAGCATAATTCCAGAAGAGCTAAACAAAGGAACTATTTACACAGGAGTGGGCAGGGTATAGAAAAACCAACCGGGGCCCTGTAGTGCACCTGGGCTACCAACAGCTCCTTTACTGCCATAGTCCTGAAGGAGCAAGGGAAGGAGACCAGCTATTCTTGGAACCTGGAGACCAATAGGGGTTGTGTTCGAGGACAGAAATGGAGACTTTCACTAGGGAGATGCGGCCAGTCTGCAGTGACCTGCAAGGAGCAAAGGGGATGACAAATACCTGTCCTCTCTCTCCTTCCTCCCTGGCCCCTGGCCAGTGCACTCTGTTGGCCAAACCCATCTAGCAGCCAGAGTCAAAGGAGCTGGGTATGAGTCCTCGTGTTTGTCCGTGTGCATCATCCCCAGAGCAAAGGGCCATGGGGAAGGAGGAGATTGGCTCTGGAGGAGCAAACGAAACCAGTTCAGTTTGTGAGTTTGTGTACAGCTTGCTTTTGTCAATGATGCATTTGAGCAGCTGGCATTGGTGCCTTGGTTTCCTCTGGTGCTACATAGCTAAGCACTGTCCTGGCATTCTGAGCTAAGGAATGATCGGCCACGGGTCTTCCTGGAACAGCGTGCACTGGAACACATAAGAAGCCTTACACTGTTACACTGTTGAAAGCACAGGCATTGTATCTGGGGACTGCCGACACACATGTGTGCATGTCTATACTGGTCAGGGAGAAGGGAGCTAATGATTCTAAGTCTGAAAACACTCTGAAGAACAAGGCATGTGCCATACGACAGAAGCCTCTGAAAACATCTTCTTCCCCAGGAGGGCAAGTCCAGAAGCCTATGGAAGGTGCCATGTTAGTTTCACAGAACTCATTAGAGGGAGAACTTCTGAACTGCTGCCGATGATGTCAGGATGAGCTGCGGTGGACCTAACTCCATCTCTTGCCTCCTTCTCAGCAGTTTCCACTCTCTGCCAACCTCAACACCTACCAATTGCCAGGCACTGTCAGTTCTGATCCTGGGCTTGCATTTATTTTGATTCAGTTCAAAGAATTTGTGGACAAGAATCTTATCTGAGCTGTCACTTTCACATCACGTTACCATCCAGCAGGAAGGTGCATTTAAGGTAGCACAAAGCACAAAGGACAGGAAAAGTGGATCTCAGGCAGATGCAGGCTTTCCTGGTTTCTTACGTCTTCCTGTGTTATGTGGAACAGTGTGTGTGGGTCTTCCTGGAACATGTGCTTCCTGAGAGCTGTGCACATGGCTCCCAACATGACAGTGGTCATTGGGTGAAGACACGCCTAGAACTATTCGTTGGTAGTCCTGTGAGATGCTCCTCTCCGAAAGTGGCTGAAACAATATTTTTGATCTTGTAGACCCTTCTAGAAACTTACCACTCTTCCATCAAGAGACTGAATCTATGTCCTCTTCCCTTAAACATGGGCAGGCAGACTTGTGACTACTGTGAAGAGTCACAAGAGAATGTGGTGACAGTGTTGTGACATGACTTCAGAGGCTAGGTTGGAAGAGGTGATGTAGCTTTCACCTCTCTCTCAATCTCTTATCTCTCTCCCCCTTAATCCCTCTCTTTTAAATCCTTTCTCTATCTTTCTCTGTCTTCTTCTCTCCCTCCCTCCTCCTTTTTCCTCTCTCTCTCCCTCCCTCTCTCCTCCTCCTAGTCCTCCTCCTGCTTCTTCCTGTCTTTCTCCCTTTCCCTCTCTCCCCCTTCCTGCCTTCATCCCTCCTTTCCCCTCTCCATCCCTCCCTTTCTTTCTCAGTTATCCTCACCACCCTCCTTTCCTTTGTTTCTCTCCCCCATCCCTCTTTCACCTTCTCTCTCTCCATGCACCTTTGGAGCCCTGAGCTTCCATCTCAAAAGTCTGGCTGCTCTGAGGCTGCCAGGCTGGAGAGACCACACAGAGAGCTACAGAGATGCTGAGTGCCCAGCTGTCTTGGCCATAGCTGTTGGTATCTCCCTACCTCGGCTACCCCAGGCAGGACACCAGGTGAGCCTGCATCTGATTCCAGCCCCAGCCTTGGCTACCCTGATGCCAGGTGTAGGAGAGATTAGCTATTCCTGTGGGGGCCCCTGACCCCAGATTACAGATTCATGGGCAAATCAATGTTGTCCTTGTTTTAAACCTCTTGAGTTTTGGCGCAGTTTGTTGCACAGCAAAATAACAGAAAGAGTAGCCTAAGAAGCTGGTAGTTGAAATTTAATTCTCCTTTTCTTTTATCTCAATGATACATTTTGGCAAACTTGTCCTACCCTCCTCACACAAACCAGAGATCTTCAAAGTATGACAGCTAATATGGTTTGAGCGTTTCGGTGCACCAGGCACTACACTCAGTGACTTCCCTCTGTTGTCTCATTTGAATTCTCACAGCTCCAGGAAGCATCCATTTACTGCCCCACGAATGACAGACCAGAAAGCATATGTAGAGAAGAGGGTAGCTATTATCTGCCCAGATCTAACCTGACAGTTGGTCCCAGAGCCCGTCTCTTTCCTGCAAGTGGAATCTTAAAAAGCAGAGTCTTTGAGAAGCCTTGGGAAATACTGGGGACTCTAGCAATTAACTCAGCCCATATTAATGAAGTTGTGGGCACTGTGCTTGGTGGTGGGCATAGGGCAGTGAACAAAACAGACAAGACTCTTGCTTTCTTGGAGCCTATATTCTAGTTTGGGGGTGGACGGAGACAGATAATAAACAAATAAACAAGAAAATAGTAGGTAGTGAGAAGTGCTGTGCAGACAATTAAAGGAAGTGATCACATAGAAGATGACTGGCTGGTTACATTGGATAGGAGGCAGCATTTAAGGGAATTTTAAGGAGCCAGAGGAGATTTAGAAGGATCACTCACAGCAGGAGGAACAGCTTAGGTAGCCCTGAGTGAGAACAAGCTTGGCACGTTCAGGTGTCCAAGGGAAAGCCGAGTATGGCGGGAGCCTAGTAGACTTTGGACAGATTTGAATTGGAGCCTCCTGATGAATGATGGCTGTTTGGGCAACAGCAATGGTTTCATCATTTATTGGTTGTTGATCAGCTTGAGCAAGCAGGTTGGTGCTAGATAGAGGAAGAGATAAAGTTATTCTATCTTGTCCCCCTTTTAATATTTTCAGCATACATTTATTTTTTGCCTTTTTCTGATTATAAAATTTATATGTGATTGTTAATAAAAAATTTGGAAATAGAGAAAAGTATTTAAAAGCAGTAAAATTCCCCTCCCCCCACTCAACCACTACTGACATTTCACACATTTTTCCTAGGCCTTATTGTGTCTTTTTCCTTGTTGAAATTATACACTAGACCTATGCTGTCAATTTGGTAGCTACTAGCTCAGTGTGGCTATTTAGACTAATATTAAACTAGTTGCAAATAAGTAAAATAAGAATTTCAGTTCCTTACTCAAAGTAGCCACATTTACAGAGCTCTGTAGCTGCACTGGCTGGTGGCTCCTCTATGGACGGTGTGGGATAGAACATATCCATCATCACAGAAGGTCCTGTTGGACAGCGCAGTGCTGGATACAATCCCATTCCTGCATTTTTAAGTGTAAGTGCTTTTCTCTTAGTGCATTTGTGCACAAAGTTTTGACTTACCCCAGAACTAGTGTTGTCTCCTGTTTATTTAGATGCGAGCAGCTAATGCAATAACATCGTCTTCCCTTTATAAGTTTCCAGTTTCATGGAGAACCCCAAGAAAAATCTGTATCATTCCTACAGTCCAGTTAGTCTGTTGTTTTGAATGCTCCAGATGTATTTCCCCAGGGGTGCAAACCAGTTTCCTCCCTGAGGTCTTCATTACCCACCGCATGCAATGATGAATAGACTTAGCTGGGCGTGCTTTCACAGCATCATCACATGCAGTCTTGTGAGCACACAGATGCAATCATGAGAAGGAAGGGTCTTGTTCGCCTGGGCCTGGGAGGAGACACAGTTCTCCCTGATAGAACCGAACTGGAATAAGCTCCCACTCCGAATGTGTGGCTCTTTGCAGGGCCATTCAAACCCCACTTCATGCTCGGGAATCTGGCCTGGATCCTTTGAATGACCTCAGTTTTTTTCTGTCCACAAATAACCATGATTTCCTGATGCCTGGTGAGGATTGCTGCAACAGCAGTTCCAGAACTTGAATGGTTTCTGAGTGATGCAGGGTGTTCCGGGGCCCTTCCTCCACCGCAGTCTGGCTCAGCAGCTTTGATCTGAAGGCAGGATGCTGATGTGACTCTCTGCAGCTTGCACAGGGATTGGTGTGCTTGAGCTGATTATAACCGCTCTGGAATGGACATTTCCTGTGTTCTCATACTCATTTAGCAAGAATTCTCCACCTGTGCATTATGGACAACAATTATTTTACAAAAAAACTTACGATCTTTTTCCCATTTCTTTCTATGTCTCAGCTACTTCTAAGGTATATTCTTGTGTTAAGAATGTGTATTCTCAAAATCAATGTGCAAAAATCACAAGCATTTCTGTACACCAATAATAGACAAACATAGAGCCAAATCATGAGTGAACTCCCATTCACAATTGCTACAAAGAAAATAAAATACCTAGGAATACAACTTATAAGGGATGTGAAGTACCCCTTCAAGGAGAACTACAAACCACTGCTCAAGGAAATAAGAGAGGAAACAAACAAATGGGAAAACATTCCATGCTCATGGTTAGGAAGAATCAATATCCTGAAAATGGCCATACTGCCCAAAGTAACTTATATATTTAATGCTATCCCCATCAAGCTACCAATGACTTTCTTCACAGAATTAGAAAAAACTACTTTAAAGTTCATATGGAACCAAAAGAGCCTGCATTGCCAAGACAATCCTAAGCCAAAAGAACAAAGCTAGAGGCATCACACTACCTGGCTTCAAACTATACTATAAGGCTACAGTAACCAAAACAGCATGGTACTGGTACCA
>NW_016811898.1:312033-331348 GCF_001698545.2 Rhinopithecus bieti
GGTATATACCCAAAGGATTATAAATTATTCTACTATAAAGACACATGCACACCTATGTTTACTGCAGCACTGCTCACAACAGCAAAGACTTGGAACCAACCCAAATGTCCATCAATGATAGACTGGATAAATAAAATGTGGCACATATATACCATGGAATACTATGCAGTCATAAAAAAGGATGAGTTCATGTCCTTTGCGGGGACATGGATGAAGCTGGAAACCATCATTCTCAGCAAACTAACACAAGAACAGAAAACCAAACACCACACGTTCTCACTCATAAGTGAGAGCTGAACAATGAGAATACATGGACACAGGGAGGGGAACATCACATATGGGGGCCTGTTGGGGGTTGGGGGCAAGGGCAGGGAGAGCATTAGGACAAATACCTAATGTAGATGACAGGTTGATGCATGTAGCAAACCACCATGGCATGTGTATACCTATGTAACAAACCTGCATGTTCTGCACATGTATCCCAGAACTATATATAAGAATATTTTATGTGTATTCTTTCTGGATGAAAATATTAGAAGCTGCTGCTTGACTTTCCAGGACAAGAAGTGATACATACAGTTTCTCTGACAATAATCATTTCTTGAGCAGGTATAAAAGGCAAATTAAGTTAGGGCCATGTGAGAGAATCATGAGCCTACATCAGCCCACAGTGAACCTTTCAGAAAGGCCTCCAATTAGAAGGTTGAGACAGTTGAAATGGCAGCATCTCCCCTAGGTGGATCCTTCTGGTCGTGAGCGCTTCCTGTCTGAATGGTGGTGGATGAAGTCATGACAGTGTGACCTCAACGTTTTCTCAGTCTCTATAATGCTTTAAGTCTCATTGAAGTAAGAGACCCTATTTGGCAAGATTTGGGCTTCAAAAGCTCTGAATGCTACAACACATCAATTTTGTTAGCTACAACATAGCATAAATTCTCTGGCATGGTCACTGCCCCAAAATCTCCAATGAGGCCCTCCATGGCCAAATTAACGAATGGATTTGTTTACATTCCTTGGTGAAGAGTGGAGACTGTTGATACCATGACTATCTGAAAGCGAATTATCACTCCTTGCTGTTGTCCAAACCTGCTACCATCCTTCCTTCTTTTCTTCCTTGTTAAAATTTTATCTTTTTAATCATAAACTTAACATGGTTTCATTGTTGAAACCATTAAGCTATATGAAAGTATCTCAGCTTTCATTTTAAGACACGACCCTTGTCAGAAAATGCACTGGGGGGTAGTGACAAACATAGGGGGATCCACAACTCCCAAATGGCTGTCGTTTGTTTGGGGCAAATGCTATGGGATAACCAGGTCCCAAATTCTAGAAGCAAAAAACCAAAGAAACATCAAGAACAAAAAGACTAGTGGTGAACACCATCACCCTGGTACATGTGACTCTGGACAATTTATGTAACAGTAATTACACAGCAATTTATGTAATAGTCATTAAGGATGTCTATTTGCTCCCAATAATTCTTGATTAAAATACTCTGCTTGGCCTTCCCAAAGGCATTTGTTCATCAGAAACTCTTTGCAGCCTCATACATTGCTTCCTTTCTTCACTTTTCTATGTGCCACTTTGCAGAGCGGTAAATGAAAATGCTATTTTGGGCAGATGCATTTTGTTGTCTAGATAGTGCTGAGCGATCCTTTCAACCCATTAGTTACCCCATGGGCATGTTGTTGCCATTGAAGCCTGGTGGGTCCCTCTCACTGCCACAGACCTGCTGAAAAGAAATGTCGGACAGGAGCCATTATCCAGGCCATTTGTGATAAAGGTGGATGTTTGGATAATCCTGCCCACGGAGTCTTTTCCAGGTCTGTGATGCAAAAGAAGAGTCCTTGTTTGAGCATTTGACACAACACAGAGTGATTTCAGGGACAGTCACTTCTCCCCAGGGATGCCAGGTGGCCCTCTGCTGGGGTGACTCTTCTATTTTCCTGCCCAAACGTGACCTTTGTTGGCTTCATCTGCAGAGGAACAGGATTTGGTTAGTTTCCTTCAGGTGCTTTCTGGTGGCTTCCTTTTTGAACCATCTGATGTATTACTCCAGTCAGAAGTCCAGGCAGAACTGGTGTTAGAGGGAGTTATCCCTGAGTCCAGTCACAGAACCATAAAGCTATACAGCTGAACTCTGCCTTTCTGGCTCCCAACAGAATGGTATTAATTGAATGAGGCTAATATTATGCCCTCAGGTTTTATTGAGGGTCTTGGTCAGAAATCATGATATGGGATAGTACTTTCTGTAAAACAGCTGTTAAGGATATCCTCCATCCTGTTGTTACATGTCCTTAATATAATAATACACGTGGAAATTTCCTTTTAGTTCAGAGCTGAGGAAATTGAATCTCTACTAATGAATTCGTGTGATAAAAAGTCAGATGAAAACTACTTAATATATCATGTTTCATCTCTTGCCTAGGTTGCTGTGAAGCTCAGAGCTAATTTTTGTACTCAAAACTCAGTTCTAAGTTTAGCTTCTTAAATATGATTCCCATTCTTCCTCACCTTTATTATTTGTATTTTGCCTTTGGATTACTGATAAAATATTTTTGGGTGCTTGTTTTACTGCACCTGTGCTTTTCATGAGCCATATCAGATTGTTTTTGGAAATGGGTGTAGGAGAGATACCAACAACTTGTTCTAGAGTGTCCTCCATTTCTCCTGTGATGTTGACCACCCAGAAGTTGCGAGGGAAGGGAAAGTAAAGCAGGAGGGGTGTTAAGCATGGAAGAAAAGAGGATAGGACATAATTAAAGAACGTAATCAACGAATGTGGGGAGGCAGGACTTGTGCAGCGGATAGTGAGGCAAACAGACCATTGCAGGGTACAGTGGGAAATACTATAGGAAATCTCTGCTAAGAGGAGACAGGACAGAGTCTTGGAGTCTGGATTTGGATACCAAGCGCATTTAGCTCTGGAAATTTAGATTTTTGGATAGAGGTGGGATAAGATGCGAGTATGATGTAGAATATTTACTGACATGCACAGTGATTGGAATTGAGTTGAGATTAGAATTGAAAAATCAGTGCAGAGGAGGTTGCAGAGATGCAGGCATGCCTGATAAAGGCCTAGACTCGCGGAGATGGAGAGGGAAAGATGACTCTGAGCTATGATGGAAAGGAGACCCAGATCACTTCTAACTCACCTTCATCCCTATGCAAAGATGGTCCCAGGTGTTCATGGTGTTGGAATCTATATTAGGCCCCGTTTTAGTTTGACTTTGATTCCAGCTATGCATTGCTGTGGTAGACTCTATCTAACATTGAGTAGGGTGAAAACGTTAAATACTGACATTTTGGCATTTTTTATTATTGCTCTAATATTGCCTTAGAATTATTTGAGGTCAACATTATTCATATTTTTAATTTTTTTACGACACTGCTGACTCTGTCTTCTTGTCATATTATATTTTTGAACAGATGTTTTAGATAATTACTGAAAATGTTAATTGTTAGAGTTATTAGACTGTTTTAAATCCCTGTTTTTGGTTGCTTGCCCATTTCCTCGGCTCTCTGTGGAGCTATGGTGTTGGCCAGCTCAGACTGTCATCTGGCTTGGGCATTGGTGGAACTGGTGACCCACCCTTGGAACAAACACTGGCTTTCTTGGAATCCCTTGGCATTATGGCTTTCTTTCTATTGAGTCCTTTAATTCATTTCTTCAGTCTGGCAAGATTTGTTGTCTTCAATTCATTTTCTTACCTTAATGACTTTCCTGAGGATCTGGACTTTAGTCTTCTTGGGATGGCTTTTTGGTGTCCAAAGGTGGACATTCTCCTCAGCTATTATATTTCCTGCAAAAGAAAATTAGCCCTAATGAAGTGTGTATTGCTTAGTAATGTGTGATCTGATAAACTGGTTCTTAGTAACTATTCTGCAAATTAAAGGACCTGACCTGAAGCTTGCTTGAGTAATTTGACAAAAGGGAAACAATTATACTTCTCATGATAAAGAATGCTGAAGTTTGATCTCTGGAATAAATAATTATATGTAACTTTTTTTTTTTTTTGCACAGGGTCCAAATTTTTTCCTTTTCATTGCACAGTGGCCTCAGGCCAGTGTTCTGAAAGTGCCTATTCCTCTGCCCCAGTAAAAGAATACAGTAATCTTTGGAGAATGTCTCATTTTCACTTTGGGTGCTGTTGTTTTTTGAAGGAAAGCAATGTGAACTAGACATGTCATGAATTTTGGAGTCAAGTCTTAGCTCCCTGATTACCAGCTTAAGGTCTAATTATGAAGCTTCTTTGTGCTTCAGTTTACTTATCCAGGGAATGGGGATGAGCATAACTACCTGATCCCTTTGGTCAGTTGTCTGCATTGCTTCTGGTGTGGGGCCTTATCCAGAAGTCTTGTTTGCCAACACCAGTTCTTGGCCTTACTATTATTTTTATATTTTTATTTTCATTTATTTTTTCTTATTTTTTTTTTTTTAAATACAGAGTAGGGTCTTGCTCTGTTGCCCAGGCTGATCTCAAACTCCTCAGCTCAAGCAATCCTCCCACCTCGGCCTCCCGCACTGCTGGGATTACAGGTGTGAGCCACCATGCCCAGCTGGCTTTACCATTCTTGATGCCCTGAATGGTGCCTGCATCTTACCACTGGTGGATGCAAAATGGCCCAGAGTACAAACTGTCTTTATTTTAGTGATTCTTCTTTGACCAATGAGGTTGGGCAAATTGCTTATTTACAGTGTAGACTGGGAGAAAATTCCTATTTAGTTTGGTATAAATCAGCGTTGAACAGAAATCGTTGTAACTGATAAAAGGCAAATATACAAATATTTTGTGAATTACAGGATTCACAAAATCCCCTCTAAACCAGTTCAAGTCAAGAAATGAAATGTGAGCAAGGATAATGAAGAAATTAGCATATCGGTACCAGGTTAGTTAATTTCAAGCCCTTTTTGGAATGTCAGATTCATCCTGAATACAGAGATTAAAAATTGCACACCTACAGGAGGCTGAGGTGGGAGAATCGCTTGAATCGAGGAGGTGGAGGCTGAAGTGAGTGGAGAGTGTGCCATTGCACTCCAGCCTAGAGGACAGAGTGAGACTCCAGCTCGGGGAAAAAAAAAAAAAAAAAAAAAAAAAAAAAAAATTGCACCCTATCCTCTACTTCCTGTAACTCTCAGGAAAAAAATTAAAAACCAGTATCCACTGGTATGACAATACCCTCTTTAAATTTTACCTCTTCACAATGAAGGATTCGTGACATATTTCCAGTTAATCTGCTGGATGCATTAGTGAAGATGCTGGATAACAACATAAGATGGAACCAGATGGAACTTCCACTTTGCATGATACAAGTGAGGCTTCTTCCTATTGGTGTTACTTTAAAAAATTTACATGAAAATGAGACTGAAAATTGAAATCTCTCTTTGAGAAAGGGATGCCTGATTTTGTACTCATTTAGGGTGTCTGTGTAGCATACAAGTATGTCAAATTATAATTCTCCCAGAAATGCAACACGGAAATCACTTTGTCAGATAAATGATGTCTTTGGTTTGTTCATGTGCTAAGGAAGTGAGCGTCAGGGCAGGTCCTGGGATTGAGTCAAGTCATGGAAAAAAACTGGCTTTGGAGTGACGTCAGTACATTTGGTTTCAGCATCATGGAAAAACTCTTTTCTGATTGACTGGCAGCATAACATAGTGGTTTTATTGGGAGGAAGCCTGCATTTTCTATTCTGTTACATTCTCTACTGAACTTTATTTTTATGGTGGATCAAAGAAGAGCTAATAATTAAATTGATGTGAGTTTTTCTTTTTGCATTTTTCCTAGATCAAAGCTAAACACTCTGGACAGGGGAAAGAGTAACTGAAGGTTGCTTTAAATTCAGTTCAATTGATCGAGCATCTACTTGGGGCAAAGCACTGGGAAGGCCCTGTGTGGTTTTTCTCAGAGGAGTATAAGGAGCACACAATCTTAGAACAGGAGGAGATCTTAGCAACTGTCCAGCTGTCTCATGCTACATAAACCAAGTTGCTAATGGGCAGAACAGACTGGATTTAGGTCACAGAGGTTGTCAGCAGAGTTTCTGATTTGTGTTTAGTCGAATATGAGAACTGGTCTTCCTTACTGCTTTTCCACTTCTGACAGATCTACCTAATTTCATCGGTGAATTCACTTTTGCATCCCACTTTGCAGATTTGGGGAGCTTGGTTGCTCAAATACTGATGGCTCTGTTGACCAGATGGGCCTGGTGTGTCTGTTCTGGTCAGCAGAGGCCAGAGAGTTCTGCTCTTATCTCTGGTTTCAGGAGGCTGGGTAGGCTCTAGATTGTAAGGAAACCTTAGCCCAAAGGCCATGAGGGAGGAGAGGGTGGTTGTTTCCTTCCTCAGAGTCCATGATTGCAGTGGTTGAAAGCATGGCCCTTGGACCCAGAACCCCTGGTTCTGCACCTTGGCTCTGCCACTTACTCTCTGGGTGACCTTGAACAAGTTAATTTGCCTTTTTATACTTCAGTCTCCTCATCTGTAAAATGGGAGCAACATTATTAGTAATTTATTACATGTAAAACCCTTAGAATAGTGCCTAACAGATAATGAATACTCCCTTGGGATGAGTTATCTTTTTCCTTAGGTCTAGTTTGGTCTGTCAACAGTGTACCCTTTTGGATGAGGCTGCTCCAAGACACAGAATCAATGAACTAAGTATAGCCTGCATCTCCACTGGGTGAAGCGGCCTTGGATACCTTTGCTGTGCTGGGTCTGAAAGTTCTGTCCCAGTTCCCCTGCTGACATTGTGTTCTTTTCTAACCAATGGGATTATTGATTTTCTTTGTCAGCCTAGCATTTTTGAAGGTAGCATACCCTTGCAAAATTGACACAAATATGACTAAATTGAGTGCTCCAGATTATTATAAGCCTTTGGCTATGACTATAGGATGCTCAACCAAATATTAATTGACTTAAAAAATCAAATTGTTCGATGTTATGGACAAGAAAAGCCTTCTCATGGCTGCCTGCTGGAGTTTTTCTATTTCTAGCTGTTGATATCAGCATCAAGAGAAGCAGCCATGGAGTTTCATTTTTGTCTTAATCATGAATCATGAATCCTAATGCCAGTAAACCATGAAGTGGCAAAGCATTTCTTCCAGTTTTCTCAAAGGGGTCACTATGAAATGATGGCATCTGAATGCTTCATGTCAACATTTAATTGAAAAAGTTTCCACTCCTGCGACTTCATATTAGTTGCTCTGATTTGAAGGTTTACTTTAGGTAGGGTTGACTTTATGCTGCATTATGAATCACAAGTTTGTTTTGTTAACATTTGGCTTCTCTCCTTGATTATCTTTTTCTTTTTTGTTAACTTTGAACAACATGAGTTTGAACTTGGTTATCTTTCTTATTAAGTTTTCCCTTTAGTCTTGTTGACATTTGATGTCTGACTTAGAATGATGATCCAGGTCATCTTTCTTTGAGCAGTCTATAAAGAGGTTAATTCCTAATGGTGAGTTAAAATCAGATCTCTATTTCCTGATCTTGATAGTTCATGATCTTGGAACTTTAGGGTTCAATATTCCATTGGTCTGGTGTTCCATGGAAAGCCTCAGAACATACTGCTCAGCTGCAATGAATCATGTACAGAGTAACCAGTTTTTTTTTGGGCGGGGGGACTGGTATACAGGAGATTTGGGGAAGCAGTTTTTCACTTTGTACTTGATTATAGCATTTAAGTAACACACAGACACACACACAATTATGGATTACCATTCATAACCACCATGATGTCTTTGGCAAAGACACTTAGTGTCATTTTTTCAAATATTTATTGCACAAGGCAATACTCTTTATGCATAGGACTCATCAGTAAAAACAAAGGATCAAACCCTTTCCTGAGGGAGCTTACATGTGAGCAGCAGGTAGGGATTGGGATGGCGAAGAGGTTGGGGCATGAAGAAAAACAATAAACAATGTCATTAGGTTTGCCAGCAGCATTCTTACACTAGCTCATTATTAATTTTCCTTTCATTTATATTATTTTCATTTAATGTAATTATCTTTCTTCTGACAGGCTGCAATCATTCAACAAACTCCACATAGACAGTTTTAAGACATATCATTTTCTTTGGGGTTGTGTTCTAGAAATTTCTGAATGTAGGTATAATTTTCCTAGGTCAAGGTTAAGGTCGCTAGAGTTACATTCCTGCTCACCCCAAAACTAAGAGATAGACTGATCACTACATTTTAACTTTATGCTAATGATACCAGGGGATAGCTTCAGATATATTCATGAATTCATTAGTATCACATGTAACAATTATATTGCAAATGAGGGTGACTTGATGGTATTGTTTTTGATAACTTCCCTTTCTGCCCAACCACTTCAATAATGGGACATTTCTCCACCAGGCTGGGGAACAGGAACTTAGACTGGCTTATATAAATGAAAGAGATAAAATTCTCAGTCACTGGGTAAAGAAAATGTAGTACATACACACTATGGAATACTCTGCTGCCACAAAAAAGAATGAGATCATGTCCTTTGCAGGGACACAGATGGAGCTGGAGGCCATTATCCCTAGCAAACTAACACAGGAACAGAAAATCAAATACCACATGTTCTCACTTATATGTGGAGCTAAATGATGAGAACACATGGACACATAAAGGGGAAGGACACACACTGGGGCCTTTTGGAGGGTAGAGGGTGGGAGGAGGGAGAGGATCAGGAAAAATAACGAATGGGTACTAGGCTTAATACCTGCGTGATGAAATAATCTGTACAACAAACTGCTGTGACCCAAGTTTACCTAGGTAACAAACCTGCATGTGTCCTCCTGGACTTAAAAGTTAAAATAATTCTCAGTCACTTAAGAAGCACATTTATATTTCCTTCAAAGAAGTCACTGAAGAATGTCAGCTATACTAAAAGATGGGCCAGAGCATAGTCCAACTACTTTGAATTCTGTCTATACACATATGAGGTATGTGTATACCTAAGTTACAAGCACAGGTGTAATAAATACAGTGAGATGTAGATAAAATATAACAATGACATTCTATTAACATAATATAATAATAGTATCTAAAATATCTGTGCATATATACATATATGGCAGTCATTGATGAGGAAGACTGCAACCGCCGGGGTGCTCTGCAGTTTCAAAGCTGAACAAGTAACATTATGTATATGTAATATATAATGTAAGATATAGAGTACAGGTTGTCCTACCAAACAATAGTAAAATTTTGGCTCTTGGAGGGATCATAGAGATTTTTTAGGACAGTTGTTTTTCACCTGGAATCTGTGACTGCTTTTGAACATCATCAACTTGGTCATAAACATCAGTGTTCAGGTGGAGAGGCTTTATAACTTACATTAGACTCTCAAGATGGTGAGTTCAAGAAAGGCTCATGGAGAACAGATTTCAGAGGTAGCAAAATGGAGACTAAGAGCAGTACCTGATTTATTCAAGGTCATGCCATCTTTTGTCTGCCTGGGTCCAGGTCCTACAGTTCAGATCTTGAGACCAAATTGCGAATTAGAAATATCTATATCATGGTAAGGTTAAATTAGGTCAAATGGTTTTGTCCTATATAAATATTAAACGTTTATGAATATGCAGAGTTGGCAACTGACTTGTTAGTGAATGGAGCGGGGAGCCGTTCTTTTTGCACGCTTTTTAGTAATTTGTAGTTGTGTCTATGGTAAGTATTGAAATCTGTTTAAAAAAAGGTTTAATAGCTAAAAAACTGAGTTCCTCTGTGTAGCCCCATTTCCAATGTTTACTGAAGTCTAATGTTTTCCAATGTTTTCAGAGACTTTGAAAGGATGCCCCATCCGTGTCTTAGGACAAAGAAACACTCTTGTTTAGATTTGAAACTGCAGGGTGCACCTGCAGCTGTAGCTGTAGTTTTCTTCATCAATGACTGCCAGTTCTGGGTGCTGCAGAATTCTGACCAGAGAGTGTCAGTTTTATTTAGGTCACCACATCCTTCAGGACAAAATTCAGATGTAGAGATGTGATATGTTAAAAAAAAATAGTATCACATTTCTTTCAATAGAAACCTGGCTAATTTTGTAACCTCTATTTTTAAGGTCTACTTTTCGAACCTTCTATTATAATTTATTTTTATATGATGAGTGTTGTACAATTTCAACTACGAAAGTTAAGCCTACTTTTCAACCTTGACAGCCTTAGAAATTGGCCAGAATTTTAAAAATTGTGCTTAAATCTAGAAGAATAGGGGATCAAGGCAAGATTAGATTAGATTTTTGGTGTCTGGGCACTGACTCTTTGAATTGGTTGTCATTCAGATAAAGGAGTAAAATACATCTTTTATTCAAGGTCTTTCAGATGGGCAGTTGGAAAATAAAAACAACTCCCTCCCCAGCTACCCTTAAATAACAGGCACATTGTGAGTGCTTAATAAACTCTTACTGAATGAATGAATTCATGTTGAAGGAACTGGCAAGTCTTCATTTTTAATTTGTGTGGATCTTTGGAAGCATCATTCCAAGATTCAAGCAAAATATTGCCAGAGAGAAACCTCACTTGGGTCCCACGTAGCTATTTAAGGATGCTGCTTTTGCAACAGTGTACCTGAAGGCTTTTGAGCAGGAAGGACATGTTCATTAACACTTGGGCAACTTGCGTTGTCAACCAGGGTAATTAGGACCAGCAATGCCAGTTGGAAGTACTGGTTTCTCTGATGTCTTCAGGCAAAATAAAAAGTGCTTCAGAAGATGCTTGAATAAAATTTGCATATGTTAAGGTCAGAGAGTCAGCTGAGAGAATGAGAGTAGGGCCAACTTTTAAATAAAGTCAGATATCACCATATCTGCAGTGTGCATGCTTGCGCAGGCTAGGTTTACCGGGCAATTAAGGTAATATGACCCTGACTCCCTGATCATAAAGCTAGAGGTCTTTCTAGCCTTTTTATCTGAGACTGATGAGCTGTTTGTGTTTGACTTCAGCAGCATTCTGTTCAATTCCAATTCAATTCACTGTTTTGTTTTTAATCTTCTTGTTCTCAAATCATTGACTTAGGGAAATTTTACATGTTTTTAAGACCTATAAAGAAGAATCAGTTTTTTAAAATTAATGCTCATGAAATTGCCTTGAAATGCAGGTATCCCTGAAATTTAGGAGGTTGCAAGCCTGACTCCTTCATCGCACTCCTGAATGGATTTCTCCCTCCAAATTTAGGAGAGCTGCTGGCTGGCCTGGGTACGACTGATTATCCACCAGGCAGGTATTTTAGTTCTCGGAGATGGAGAAGCTGCTGTGAGAGTCTGGACACAAGAACTAGATTGAAAGAGGTCATGTTTCCAGAAATTGCTTAGGCCTTATGTATCATCTTCTTGTCACATTGTATGGCACTGAGCAAACATTTGAATGAATGTTGACTATTACTTAGCTAATCAAGATAAAACATCTTGGAGGTAGATATCTTTAGGATCCTAATGACTCTCCTTTTGTTACTTATGTCATGTAGTGTTGAAATTGAAAAATCATGGTCCTAAAATGGTTTTTTGAGGAACTTCCATGTTGCTTATCTGTATCCCCATGTTCACTGCAGCATTATTTACAATAGACAAGGTATAGAACCAACCTAAATGCTCATTGACAGATGAATGGATAAAGAAAATGTGGTATCTATATACATTGGAATATTTTTCAACCGTAAAAAGATAAGGAAATCCTCCCCTTTGTGACCACATGGATGAACCTGGAGGACATTATGCTAGGTGAAATAAGCCAGAAACAGAAAGACAAATACTGCATTCTCACTTACAGGTAGAGTCTAAAAAATCAAACTCATAGAAGCAGAAAGCAGAACAGTGGTTCTGAGGGATGGGGAAAGGTGGAGATGTTGGTCAAATGGTTCAGATGTTCAGTTTTAAGATGAATAAGTTTTGGGGATTGAAGGTACAATATGGGGACCACCGTTAGTAATACTTTATTGTTTACTTGAAGTGTGTTGGGAAGATCTTGTGTGTTTTCACCATAACACACATATACACACACACGTGGTAACTGTGATGTGATGGTCTTGTTAATTAGCTTGACTTGGTAATCACTTTACAACATACATGTGTATTAAGTCATTATGTCATATACCTCAAATATATACAATTTTAATTTTTTAAGTATGCCTCAACAAAGCCAGTAAAAAAGAGAAAAATCATTGCCTTCATGTTTTTCAGAAAGTAAATGAATTACATTATAGTTTCATAGCTCCAGGACATTGAAATATCTCAAAAACACATTTGCTGAAATTAAACTCCTCCTGTGAGAATTAATGAGTTAGTGTCTAGGTGTGATAGTGGGAATGAAACTGATCATTTTAAGTGTTATAAATAGGAGTGTGGCTATAAAGGCACTGGAGTTATTTTAATTATTGACAAGAAGTGTACCAAGAATAACAGGTTCGAAGGGCTAGATGCTGGTTCCCTTGCAGTGAGCTTTTCCTGTCCTTGTCCTCCAATCCCCAGGCCCACCTTGCCATTGGCTGAGTTGGAGCTCAGCCCATGCTTGGTGGTAGGGAATGAATCTCACCATGTGTCTGCCCTGCACCTTGCACTTTTTCAGAGGTGATCCCATTAATTCCCAACAACAGTATGAGGTAGGGACTGTTTTTGCTGCCCACCTTTTTAGAGATGACCCTGAGGCACAGAGAGGTCAAGAAACATGTCCAAGGCCACACAGTGACTAATTGTCAGAATCTGGATTCAGCCTAGGTCTCTTTAATCTGAAAGCTTCTGCTTCCGGCCATGCGGATGATACCTATTTCCCATGGGACTGCAGGTCATATGTGGTAACTACAGGCAAGGATGGCTTTTCACAATTACTTCGTTAATGGCCAAGGTGCCCGTATTAATTTCCTAGGGCTGCAGTAATACATTATCACACGCTGGGTGGCTTAAGACAATAGAAATATATTCTCTTACAGTTCTTGAGGCCACAGTCAGGCGTCAAGGTGTGGGCAGGGCTGGGCTTCCTTCAGACACTCTAGGATCTAGGGAGGATTCTTCTTTGCTGTTTCCAGTTTCTAGTGATTTCTGGTATTCCTTAGTTTGTGGCAGCTTAAGGTGAGTGCCTACCTTCATCTTCATATGGGTCTTTACACGGTCTTCTTTCCTGTGTCTCTGTGTCTGTTTCCCTCCCCTCCCCTCCTTCTCCCCTCCCTCCCCCTTTCCCTCCCCTACCCTGCTCCCTCTCTTCCCCCCTCGCATACCCCTCCCCTCCCCTCCTTTCTCTTTTTCCCCCTCCCCTCTCTCTTCCCCTCCCCTCCCCTCCCCTCGTTTTCCCCTCCCTCCCCTCCCCTCTCTTCCCCTCCCCCTTCCTCCCCTTCCCTCTCCTTTCCCTTTCCCCCCCTCTCCCCTTCCCCCTCCCCCCTCCCCCTTCCCTTCCCCTCCCTCCCCGTCCCTTCCCCTCCCCCGATCCCCTTCCCCTCCCCCATCCCCTCCCCTTCCCTTCCCCTCCCTCCCCTTCCCTTCCCTTCCCTTTCTTCCAACTTGCCATTGCATTTAGAACCCATCCAATCTCGGGAGGATTTCCTGCAGATCCTTAATTTAGTCACATCTGCAAAGACCTCCTTTTCCCAATAAGGTCACAATGCATAGGTTTGGGGGTTAGGACATGGACATGTCATTTTGCGGGGGTGGTCACCATTCAATCTACTCTAAAACATCTCTTAGTTTCTTTTATGTATTCCAAATTCAACCAAGTTCTTTTTAAATGAAGGACCAAAAAACATTCACCAAATGATCACTTAGCTGTGAATAATATATAGTTTGTTGTCTTCATTTAGACCTTCCCAACTGGCCGTATTTGCCTCTGCACTCCTGGATCTTAGGCTTGTGAAAACCCGGTGAAATCGTCTCTCTTTTCCTGCGTCTGATGGTATTTAAATGGTGTCCTCTCTCACCCCTACAATTCCATTAGGTTTTAAAAGATGCTTTTCTGGTCTTAGTTATTGTTTCTTACATGTTATTTTCTTTTTTTGTGTGTGTTGAGACGGAGTCTCGCCCTGTCTCCCAGGCTGGAGTGCAGTGGCACGATCTCGGCTCACTGCAAGCTCCGCCTCCCGGGTTCATGCCATTCTCCTGCCTCAGCCTCCCGAGTAGCTGGTACTACAGGGGCCCCCCACCAAGCCTGGCTAATTTTTTAATTTTTATTTTTAGTAGAGACGGGGTTTCACTGTGTTAGCCAGGATGGTCTGGATCTCCTGACCTCGTGATCTGGCCGCCTCGGCCTCCCAAAGTGCTGGGATTACAGATGTGAGCCACCGTGCGCAGCCACATTTTATTTTCTATTTTTACTAATCCCTCTTTTGAATTCATTCATTCCTTTCATTTTCTTTATTTTTTTTAACTTAAAAATTATTTTTGTTATATATTTGTATATTTGATTTCATTCTTTTTGGTGCTTGTTCTGGATTGCACCTGGCCTAATATATAAAGATATTGTGCAGCTTTGAGGGGTGTTGGTGGTGGTGATGGGTCCACCATACATTTCACTGAGTGCCACGGCCTTCTGTGGAAATGTCCTGGGATTTGGCAATGTTTTAAAAACGAGATTAGTAAATTGTTCATTCTATTAGATTCATCTCAGTACCGATGAATTTTTTTAAAACATCTGAAAGATGTTTTAACAATTGTCAGAAGCTATTTTAATGATGCTTCTGGTATTTCTTTATGTAGATTTTTTTCTTGTAGAGTTTAAGACTATAAATAAACCAACACTTCTGATTGGGTCACCATTGACCTTTTGACTGATGAAAAGTAACGTGTCGGTGTTATCATTAATGTGATTTTAATAAAAGCGTATGGGCTGAATTTCAGGTAGCTCGTGAGGACATTCTGATTTGGAAATCAGAATTTGGAAAATTCTGATTTGAACAATCTGATTTGGAAAATTTGAAATGCGTGAATCTGATTATAGTGTCTGTAGCTAAGAACCACTTCCTCCTGTTGTTTCAGGGTTCTGACCCCAAATCTGAGACTTGTGTGACACATACGCATAGGCAATGCACGAAGGCCAGAGAGTTGGAATTTGGGACCGTCTCTGGAAAGGGCTCGGCTGCCACAACCATAGATAACAAGGCAGACAAAACATAACCTCTGAGATGGGATTTCAAAAATTGCTATTGTTCCCTTTAGGTATTATTGTTATCTTTGTAATACACACATATTGAAATAAGACAAAATCTTTACCACATACTTTCCCTGAGTCTCTCCCTAAAATAAGGACTTAAGACAACCTTGCTAAATGTCCTCATGACTTTTGTATTTTTCTTTGGCATTTTGCAGCATGGCTAATCTTACACCAAGGAATTTCAACTCTTAGCCTGTACTAAGCCCCATATTTTCCCCTATGTTGGGTATTTACTTTTAGGGTAATCAGATGGCACAAGGCTTACAAAGCACATGTGTGACATGAATGTGAGGCCACAGCAGGGAAAGAAGTCACAGCTGTAGCAGATGGATTCACGGAAACTTAATGGGAGCTGGTTTTACTCCATTGCCTTTAGCTTGGTGATGGAGGAGTTACTAGTTAATGTAAAATGAGCCCCCATTAATATTTTCTCATCAATTGAACTGCTCAGTTACAGCAGGAAAGAAGAAAAAAAAAAAAAAGGTGTTGGGCAGGGAGTGCTAGCTGAGGCTTGGTGCATATGTATTTATAAAAAGAACTCACAGAGCCCAAAATACTGGCCATCCACTGAGAAGAATTACTGTAGAGTGGAAAATTTGTATGCTTTTAATTTTTATGGCAAGTGGCTCAGGGAGAAAGGCAATGATCTTCTGCTGCGCCTGGGACTAATGGTTCTCAACTCTACCAAAACAAAAACCTGAATTTGCTTTCATGGCCGACTCTGGGAGCTGGGAGAGAGAATGCCTTTCTTACTGCTCTGTCCAGCAGAGGCGTCAGCCTCAACTCTCCATCTCCAGCAGGACAGGGCAGCAGCTGTCAGCAGCAGGAACAGCTGCCTCCCAAAGTCAAAAATGACTGGTGATTTTCTCCCTGAACCTCTAACCCAGGAGCTTCTAAGATACTGTGTGACACATGAAAAGAAAGCTTGGGTTTTTAGAGTGCAATGGGGAAGAGTACAGAAGCAAATGGAAACTGAGCCTAATGGAAATACTCACTGCTGTGCCCACTGAGATGCAGGTCCAAATTAGCATGCTGGCACCAGAGTCCATAGCTCAGACTGCTAACAGCAAATTCCGGGGAGAAGAAAGATTTTGTGTGAGCAATTGAGCTAATCATCCCCGACCCCACTCATTAACATACTACCCATGCCGCTGCCTCTCCACGCTCCCTTCTGCACGATGTGAACAGCTTTTCACAGCTTCTTTTCCATCTGCTGAAATAAACAATAGCCTTTGTAACCAATGGAAAAAACAGCAGCAGGTGAAGAACTATTTTTAGGCATGCTGAAAGCTTAATGTTGATTACTGTATTTCCACACCTAAAACACCCAAGATACGAGGCTGAAAAAAATTGATTTTTTTGCCTGCTTCTGAGTCTTCAGTATCGACTGTCTTCCACATTGCTGCTTCCTGCCTGACACTTTCTTCTGTCACTAGGGTGGACACTGAGGGAGAGCCGTCCGGTTGCCTCCCTTTATGTTATCTCTTTCAGCTCACCTGATGGCATTTTATAACAATTACTACTCTTTTTTTCTCCTACCTCTCTCTTTAACATCATATCAATAGGATTGGGATCATTTGCTTATGCATTTCGATGTGCACATGGTCCATGGTTCGTGTCATCTCTGTGAGGCCCTGAGAGATGCGCCTAGTGTGCTTGCTATATCTTACTGAGAACTTAAGTGTTAGTTGGTTTTACACGTTACCTCATTTATTTTGCGAATAAATCTGTTAGGCAGGGGTCTTACTCACTTTACAGAGGAAGGACGAGAACGAGAATGAGGACTCGGAGAGCTGAGGAGCCTGCATGGCCGATCTAGCTAGGCCCAGCAGAACGTGAATCTGAACTCAACTTCTCATTCAAGACCTCGCTCTTCCTGCTGCCTTTCTTCGTGATTTCATTTCAAACTGCTCTTGACTGCAGGGGGCAGGACTCCATTTTGATGTTCCTTCTAGCTCTTTGATTCTATCATTAAGTAAATCTGCTCTGAGTACAGTTTTGCTTTTTTGAAATGCTGTAGTAATGACGAGTGATAGCTAGGATTCAAATGCCTGTCATTTTTCCTTTTCTAATTGAGACAAATCCACTATGTTCCCCACTGACTTTCTCTCTACCACTGGAGTGCCTTGTTTAATTGCCCCCATGGTTGCTTTAAGGCTATGCTACTGAATCTTAAAAGAGTCGTGGTTGTTGGCCCTTGGGTTGTTCTGACGGATCGTGCTAACTTGCATATTGCTCCTTTGTCTAGACTCTGTTTGATTGCTAGTTGCTTCCTCATGTTCCATTTTGAAATCCAGGGACTTATTCTGAGATGTCACCTACCAAAGGTCCTTAAGGTCCCCTTGGCTAATATTGTGCTAATTAATTGTTTGGGAATAAAAGGATCCTCCATCTGTATTCTGTTCCAATGTGCTGTCTTTTATCCTCACTTGCTCCAGACTGAGTTATTTAAAACAGACCCTAGAGAGCAGCCCAGGGAGGGACTCAGCTTGAGAATGGATAGAGACCTGGCTGGGTCCTTCGGCACCCTCAGCTCCCAAAGAGCATCTGTCCTGCAATTCTGCTTTCTCTGAGACCCGGGTGATGTCTTGAGAACCTACAGAGGGCAAAAAAGAGAGTGATTCCAGGACTTGCCCATGGCCAGAGCTTGGGAGAGGACACGCAAGTGTTCTCTGAGAACCATAGGAAAACATCGACGATTCAGAAGACTTTCCTCCTGTCTACCATATCTGTCCACCAGTCATCTATAAGTGCATTTATGTCAATTAGAGTTCATCAGTTGTTAGCAAAAGAAAGGGACTCTCATTAATCGAAGCAAGAAAGGACTTAATTGGAAGCGGCAGGGCAGGTTGCCAAAATGAAGATGAAACTGAGCAACCAGCTGCTCAAAGAAGGGATCAGAGAGGCTCTGGGAAGCAGTAACCAGTGAACAGTCCTTTCCTGAGATGCCCTTGGTACACTTCAGCCTTTGTCCTCTCATCACTTGGCTCAACTCGAATTAGAGCGAGGCTGAATGACCCGGCTGTGTCATGGGCCACCTTTAGGCGTGCCTTGATTGATAGTTCCATTAAGCCTCCCAAAGAGAAATGTTGGTGCTCATCCCAGATGAAGGGCAAATGGAGGAGAGGCAAGCAAAACCAACATGTGTCCCCTACACGATGGGTTGATCCCAGGCCCCATCCACTCTACAGAAAGCACTTCACAGCTGCCCACCCAGTGCGTCCCAGGGCCCTTCAGAGCCAGCCATAAAATGACCCCTGGAGAGGAAGGGATTCGGAGACCAGACACCAGCAGGTGAGGCAAGCACCAGCTTGGAAATGACAATGCTCAGTGACTGGGTGACTTTGGGCAGGTAGGTAGAGCCCATTCTGGCAGGTGAGTGGTACCAGGTCATGAAAATACTACGAAAAGGAAGCCTGAAAGAAAACCGTGTGTAGGGGTCCTTGGAGTGGTGATTGTTCACGGAGGGGTGGCAGCAGGTGTGAGGGGCTGAGATTTGGCACCCAAATGCCCATTGTGCCAGTGAAAATTTGGTATTGGAAGTCTGGTGTTCTCTCAAGAGGGTCTGACCCTACCGAATTTGTGGGGTGAAACCTGCTTTTCAGGACTAGCCCTAGGCAAGATTGCCAAATCAGGGAAATGTGTTTTCATTTGCAAAACCTTTTCCCTGTCCCTGGTGATGGATGTCTCCTTAAAGTGTAGGGTACAGTACAGGATACTCTGTTTTCTGTCCTCTAAGGTGCCTTCAAAACCTGGGCTCTGATACTTTCTTCACACTGTGGTATGAGTGAAGGAGAATAGTTTAGTGAGGGAATATGCACATTTTTTTTTTTTTTCCGCTGGGAGTGGAGCCCAGAAGGGTTGAATCTTCAGCTGATGAAATTTCCTTAGTCAGGATGTACGGGATAGCAGATTTCTCGAGTTTATTTCATGGGGTGTAAGTTACACCTGGGAGTTCAGCTAATGATTTTGATTTTCTTTCTTTCTCTCTTTCTTTCTTTCTTTCTTTCTTTCTTTCTTTCTTTCTTTCTTTCATCACTCTCTCTTTCTTTCTTCCTTTCTCTCTCCTTCCTTCCTCCCTCCCTCCCTCCCTCCCTCCCTCCTTTCTTTCTTTCTTTCTTTCTTTCTTTCTTTCTTTCTTTCTTTCTTTCTTTCTTTCTTTCTTTCTTTCTCTCTCTCTCTCTCTCTCTCTTTCTTT
>NW_016811898.1:331679-406510 GCF_001698545.2 Rhinopithecus bieti
CTCCCTCCCTCCCTCTTTCTTTCTTTCTTTCTTTCTTTCTTTCTTTCTTTCTTTCTTTCTTTCTTTCTTTCTTTCTTTCCCTTTCTTTTCTTTTCTTTTCTTTTCTTTTCTTTTCTTTTCTTTTCTTTTCTTTTCTTTTCCTTTCTTTTCTTTTCTTTCATAGAGTCTTGCTCTGTCACCCAGGCTGGAGTGCAGTGGCGTGATCTCGGCTCACTGCAAGCTCTGCCTCCCGGTTCACACCATTCTCCTGCCTCAGCCTCCCGAGTAGCTGGGACTACAGGTGCCCACCACCATGCCTGGCTAATTTTTTGTGTTTTTAGTACAGATGGGGTTTCACTGTGTTAGCCAGGATGGTCTCAATCTCCTGACCTCGTGATCTGCCCGCCTCGGCCTCCCAAAGTGCTGGGATTACAGGCGTGAACCACCTCGCCCGGTGATGCCATTTCTTGAGAGAAGAGGTGAGAAGAGACAGCAGGAGAGGAGTCAAGAATAATTCTCATCCACTCTATATGAAGTCTAATGACCCCAGGTGTTGGAAATTTTCATCATCATGTTGTAGGTTATGAATGCAAAACCCTCCTTGTATCTCAATTGCTATAGTCCTCATATAATTTCGATGTCAGGTGTGATAGAGCCAACTCATACTGGCTTGCAAAAGTTGCGTGCATCTTGGCGTTCAGTGACATCATATTGGTAGCTGAGAACTGGTGGGACTATTTATAATATAGAAATTGGGAACCCTATAAATCAGGATTTTTTTTCTCCTAGAGTTGGTTGTTAAACATTTATCTGCATATCACTGGATATAATTCATTTCAAAGTAACAGGGTTGCATAGCTAATGCTTTCCTTTCTATGGAGGATAACGTATTTTAATATGTAGTACTGATGAGCGTATACATGTATAGTTAAAATTTCCAAAGCATCTTTGCAGTCAATCTTTGGTATTAGCTTACTTACCTTAAAGAAAAGGGAAAAAAACAGAAAAGGAATAGAAAGGAAAATGCAGTTTTCTGATTGCAATAGAAATAAATCCTGAAATGATGGTGAATTAGAAGAGCAGAGAGTACTCGCCAAGGCCCTTTGAAGCTGCTGCTGTTGTCCAGCCTTTTCTCGCCTCCTCCTCTCTTCTGGTTTCTGTTACTGGAAATAATTACAAGGGTCAGTGATCTGTTAAATGTAGTGACTTCAGCACAGCATATGCTTCATTCATGGATTTTGGCCTCACTAGACAGGTTAGCTGAGGCACATTATCACTTGGTAGGAAAAAACCTACTGTGATTGCAAGCACATTTTCAATAGAGGAAGAGTTTGCAAATTAAAAAAAAATGTTTGGAACAGTGAATATAGAGGTGATGAGTTATTCTGGGGCAAAGTGTACTATTCAGAGAAATGTCTATTAGCTTTTTGCATTTGAATCAGAGAGAAACAATGTGTCAGGTCATAGATAATCAGGGCACATATGTAGAGAAGTTTACCACATAGTATCTGTAATAACTTGCTTTTGTTATCATAATGACTATTATGCATATGCTTAGAAGTTCCAGTGCAAAAGTAAAGATTATTTTGAAAAAGAATTCTTTGGAAAACTAGATATTCTAAAATATCGAAGTCATTTGACATCTCTGAGGTGAAGTACTGCAAAGGAAAAGGAGAAATGCAATAGCTACAGCGACTTTAGACAGCTTCAGTTCGGCACTTCCAAGTGGTACAAAAAGCGTACAGTTATTTCAAGCACCCAAACGCTCTGCAAAGAGAAAGCTCTAAATAGTCAGAATGCAGAACATTCCTTAAGTGTTACTCCAGGAATAGTGTATGCTTTGAGTTAAATATGAGACAATTAATTTGTACAATGGATAATGGAGCTAATTACTTTGAACTCGTAACTTACATAATGTAGTTTCTTTTATTGAGCATCTACTAGGTACCACACAGTGTGCTAGACTCCTGGGATGCAAACATGATCCTGGTACAGTCCTGTATCTAGGTTAATGGGAAAGCAACAGCACCAATAAACAGGAAGAGAAAAATACAAACATAAGAATGAAGAAGAACTCAGTACCTCCCCAGTACATTAAAATGACAGCCCTAAATTTTACGGAGCACTTAATACATTTCTAACTGTGGCTGGCTCCTTAATTTTTTTTTTTTTAACATAAAAAGGCTAATGATATAAAAGTGTATATTCCTATTTCTTTAATTGTTTTCTACTGAAAAATATGCATCATGTCCTTTGTGGAACAGTTAGAACCTTTAGAGAAATAAAAAGTAAGTCACTTGTAATCTCCCGAATCACAGATGATTATCTTTAACCATTTCCCTCATAATATTATTCACATGTATATGCAAATATGTCATAGATTTCAAGTATATTTACATATAAATTTTATACTCTGCCTTTTCCCTTAAAATTCTTATGAGGATCTCTGCATGTCATCACATATCATACAAAAATTGCTTTTTAATCATTGATAGTTCACCATCCAAATATAATTTATTGAACATTTCTTCTGCTGTCAGACTTTGAAATTGTTTCCAATTTATTGCTAATGTAAGTTACAGATATCTTTGATGTGGATATCCAAAACTATCTTTATATAAATACCTTTGTGCACATTTCTGAATACATCTTTACCATATATTTTCAGGAAAAGAATTACTGAATTGAACAACTATGGTATTTGTATAGTTTTTGATATCTATTTCCAGATTGCATTCTACAAGCATTTCCGGGTTTATATTCGCACCTGCATTGGTGTGAATATTCTGAAAATGTATGTTCTAATATTAGTGTAATGAATTCAAGTGGGGAAGTTGAGTTCTGAAAATGATGTCAACCGATTAGTTTTCACCCAGTGAAATAGTTTGCCCTTGCCGTTCCCTTGGGCCTGACTTGTTTGTTTCCTAGATTGCTGCTCCCTGGTTACATTCAGCTCGCTTCTCCCACATCACCCTCTTAGGCCATCCTGGAACCCTCTGACCTCTTCTTACCCTGTATGTATGTATGTATGTATGTATGTATGTATATATTTGTATGTATGTATGTACTCTCTGACCTCTTCTTACCCTGTTATGTATGTATGTATGTATTTATTTATTTATTTTGAGATGGAGTCTTGCTCTGTTGCCAGGCTGGAGTGCAGTGGTGCAATCTCGGCTCATTGCAACCTCCTCCTCCTGAGTTCAAGCGATTCTCCTGCCTCAGCCTCCCTAGTAGCTGGGACTACAGGCGCCCGCCACCATGCCCTGCTAAGTTTTGTATTTTTAGTAGAGACGGGGTTTCACCATGTTGGCCAGGACGGTCTCGATCTATTGACCTTGTGATCCACCCGCCTCGGCCTCCCAAAGTGCTGGGATTACAGGCATGAGCCTCCACGCCCGACCACTCTGTTTTATTTTTCTTTTTACTACTAGCATTGCTTGACATTAAGTATTTATTATTTGCTTTTCTATTGTCTCTGGCCTCCTGCATGTAAGTTCCATGAGGCAGGGAGCCTGTCTGGTTCACTGTGGACCCTGAGGACCTGGCCTAGGCCTGGCACTGAGTGTGCATTCAGTAAACGAATGTCAGAAGGTTGTGCCAATAACACATGGTCAAATATACTTGTAGAGTTGGTTGCTTTTGCTTTTACATTGTTGATTTTTATTCCTGTGGAGAGCCTAAGTGTAATGTAGTGTAACGAGCATCTGTCAGATGTTTAGTTCATCCTATTAGTAACTCAGAGATGGCTGGCTCAAGCCTTTTTCTCTGTAAGTTCTGTCAACTGCACAACTGCATAGACAAGCATAATGTACTTGGTCAGCATCAGCGAAATACAAACGCAAATTTATGGTTGTTTGACTTACCAGTTTTGATGTTTGGGATTCTGCATTAAACCGATATAACATTATGTATTTTTGCATTGCAAGCCATCTGTGTTTACAATGCTTTTCCAAATCATTTTTTGGCGATTTTATTATTTATTACATATTTTTTTCTTGGCAATCCAAGCAATATGCTAGTCTGTGCTTGTTGGGACTTGTTTAGTCATTACCACTTCTTGTAATAACGCCTTAAAATTAGAAGTTGAAAATAATCACACTAGGGACAGGATTACTGGGTGCATACCCTCTGGTTTTATTTACTTGGTGCAGCTTTCATAGAAGGCATGGAAAGGAGAGAAATACAGAGAGGGAGCTGCCGAAAGTTAGATCCAGGCAGCAACAGAAAAAAGATTAGAATCCACATTGTCGGGGAATTGGTCCACCCCTTGGTCTCCCTGCAAAGTGGCTGAAGGAATAGATTCCCCCAGACAACTAGTTTCTGGTTGATTTCCTTGGGGAGGACTAGACCTCCTTTCCCAACTGTGGCTCTCAGGACTGTGTACATATAGTTGTTCGTATCTGCTCTGCTTGCACTTGACACCTGGACTCAGGAACGCTCCCGATGGCTTCCTCTGCATTCTAAAAGGAGCCCTGCAGAGTGAGGACTGACAGCTCCTTCATCACAGTTCTCCTCAGTGCCTTGCACAGGACTTGGCACAAGGTCAGAAAATGTTTTACTGAGTGGATGAATGAAAGAAGCTCAAAGTAAAACTGTTCCATGAGGCCAGATTAGGTTAATTCTCCACCAGTTTTTATACAGGGTGACCATATTCCTGATTCATCTCCTTATAATGATTAATAGCACCCCTTTTGCTCTAAAGGCGACCTGATTTGAAGGATAAATTACAGTCATCCTACATTTCAGGTACTATTGACAGATTGGTGAACATATTTGCAGTAGCTAAAAGAATGTGCAACTCAGTTTGAGCAAAATGCATGGCCTATTTCTAGGGCTTATAAGAACTTCAGTTGTCCCAGAAGGACAGATTGAGAGGGATCTACAGTGTTGTTCAGCACAACTTTGATCCTGTTCACCTATTAACTATGACTTGCTACGTTAGTAGCAAATATCCTGAGCTTCTGGCTCATTGGATATCTAATACAAAATGCGTTAGGTGCCTGTAGTCCCAGCTACTCGGGAGGCTGAGGCGGGAGAATGGCGTAAACCCGGGAGGCAGAGCTTGCAGTGAGCTGAGATCCGGCCACTGCACTCCAGCCCGGGCGACAGAGCCAGACTCTGTCTCAAAAAAAAAAAAAAAAAAAAAAAATTTTCCTGGGCCAGATGCATGTCTATAATCCCAGCAATTTGGAAGACTGAAGCAGGAGGATCCCTTGAGGCTAGGAGTTTGAGACTAGCCTAAGCAACATAGCAAGACCCAATTTCTAAAAAAAAAAAAAAATACAAATAAAAAAAAATTAACCGGGCGTGGTGGCTTGTGCCTATAGTCCCGGCTACTCAGGAAGCTGAGGCAGGATGATTGCTTGGGCCCAGGAGTTTGATCATGCCACTATACTCCAGTCTAGGTGAAGGAGTGAGACCGTGTCTCTTAAAAAAAAGTTTTTTGTTTTTTTTTTCCTACTAAAGGCACTAATGCCATGGCTTCTTCAACTCGGATTCCATGGACTAGTGCCATCCTAAGGGTCTGGATTTAGTTCTATTTGTATCAACAAACATCCTACAGATGTCAACAGTTACTGATTACTCATCTTTACTTCATAAAGCAATATTTACAGCTGATGGGTTGTGCAGCATTGTGATTGAAATGCCCATTAGAGTTTAAAAATTAGAGCCGTAAGTTCAGCATAAACATCTGTGCAGTCATTCCTGATGATCTAAGGAGCAGTCCATTCATCTTCTCTTGTCAGGATGAAAGAGTCTTAGAAACCTGCAGCTGTAACTCTCAGGTGACTCCTGAGTTTGGGAGCATCTATACCTATCACAATACTGAAAAATAAACTCTCCTCAAAAATCCCAGCACTTTTGGAGACTGAGGCGGGCAGATCACCTGAGGTCAGGAGTTGGAGACCAGCTTGGCCAACATGGCAAAACCCGGTCTCTACTAAAAATACGAAAATTAGCTGGGCGTGGTGATAGGTGCCTGTGATCCCAGCTACGCGAGAGGCTGAGGTAGGAGAACTGCCTGAACCCAGGAGGTGGAGGTTGCAGTGAGCCGAGAACACGCCACTGCACTCCAGCCTGGGAGACAGAGTGAGACTCCAGCTCAAAAAAAAAAAAAAAAAAGGAAAAAGGGAAATCAAGACAATCATCATACTTGATGGATGGAGGGTATTTAGGCAAAGTATAGTGACCATGCTTGAGGGGATGGATACCCCATTTTCCATGATGTGATGATCACACATTGCATGCCTGTATCAAAACATCTCATGTACCCCATAAATATATACAACTACTAGGTACCCACAAAAATGAAAAATTAATGAAAGTGTAGTGATCAGTGACATTTGGGAAATTTGGGGGCAGGTGCAGGATTGATCCTTGGGCTGGCATTGTTTGGGTGTTCACTAGTCTGCATCATGAACAGTACAGAGGGTGTGCTAACAGCTATGTGAGCCAAGGAGGCATTTGCTGAGTGTCTGCTTGGTGCAAAGCACTGAAGTGGTGATGAGGGGCATTTGCATGGTTCTTACCCTTCAAGATTCTTTGAGACAATGTTAGGCAACCATCATCTGGGAAGGTAAGAAGATAATTGACTTTGAGAAATTAAAAAGAAAATCACAAAATGAAGGGACTGCTTTGGAGCATAAACAAGGAAAGAAAATGATATAGAGACAAAATGTAAGAAAATGGCTAAGTATGGCAAAAATGATGCTGTATGCATTGTGATAACATAAGTCAACATTTACTGATGCCTGATTCTTTTCTGGGCTGTTAGGCGCTTTTCATGGATTTAAACTTAATCCTGACAACTCTACAAGGTGGGCATTGTTACTATCATGATCATCATCTCCATGATACCAGTGAGGAAACTGAGGTACAGGTAGCCTAAATAACCTACTCAAGGTTTGACAGCTAGACCTGTTTCAGGGCCTGTGCTCCTATCTGCTGTGCAACTTCCTCTCCCCATTCAAGACTGGGCAGGGATTATCCTGCTAATCAATGAAATCCATGTGCTGATTGTAAGTGTGTAATGCTTTCCAAACTATAAGAGTTCTTCACAAACATCTCCTCTGATTCAGACAGCTTAAGATAGGTGTCATCACAGTATTCACTGGGAAACTGAGGCCCATAAAGGATATAACTTGCCTGAGACCACATAGCTAGTAACTCTTGAGACCACTACACTATTCAAATTCCTTATTATTATTATTATTATTATTATTATTATTATTATGAAGACAAGGACTCACTCTGTCGTCCAGGCTGGAGTGCAGTGGCGTGATCTTAGTTCAACTGCAACCTCCACTTCCTGGGCTCAAGGGATCCTCTCACCTCAGCCTCCTAAGTAGGTGGGACTAAAGGTGAATGCCACGATGCCTGACTACTTTCTGTATGTTTTTGTAGAGATGGGGTTTCACCATCTCTTGAGACTACCCAGGCTGGTCTCGAACAAGTGATCTACCCGCCTTGGCCTCCCAAAGTGCTGGGCCTGCAGTCATGAGCCACTGTGCCTGGCCCCTTATTATTATTTTTTAAGCTTCCATATTCTATGTGCTTTCCTGGCCCTCCATGGACTCAAGTAATATGCAAGTAATGCTGTCACTACATTGGATCCTACTCAGGCCACTACTGGACTATTTTGTTCAATTGTTGGTTCTCTGCATTCATAGGGGATGTTTATACCCTAGAGAAGATTTGGTGTGACGTAGAGAGAAGCTTGATTTTATTGCAAATATCTGTTGAGGAAGTCCAAAAGTTCTGTCTGCAGAGGAGCCATACGGCTTGGGCAATTTTTACACAACCTCCTTACAGGAAGGGCAGTGGCTTGCTCAAGGCCCTGCCACTTCCGTGACTCACTTGGCTTCAGGGAAGGGCTTCTCTCATGCCTCTTTGGTCAGAAGCCAAGGGTCAGCCAGACTGCCGTGGTCATGTTTTTCTGCCATGTGTTGTCGATTCTGGAGTCACTGACCTTGTCAGACCTTGACGTTTATGCCCAACAGTCCAATCCAAACCATTTCACTTTGCTTTTTTCTCATAGTGTTTTCAGTGGGTGTCTGTCACTGCAGGGGGAATGGATGCCTCTTTGCAAAACTTTGTACAAACTCTGTCAAAGTGGCTTTCTCATTGTTAGAGAAGAAGTGCATTTCCTCAGGTGAATTGTTTCTCAGGTAAAATGAAAATAATTTTGGGATTGAAAAGCAGAATTTAGGGAAATATTAGTGATTTCTCTAAAAGCTACAGCAAAATGTCTTAGGTACTTTTCTCCTTTGAATGAAACCTTATTCCCAATACTCGGAAAATCAATTTAAAGACAAGTTAATAATTTAGCAGTATTTCAACATAAGGTAATAGACTATATTTAATGTAATAAAAATATCAAAAGTGATAGAAGTGAGACTTTTATAATCACATTTCTTCACTAATTTTTGCTGCTTCTTCCTTGTTTCTCCCTTCTCTGATTACTTTCTCTCTCTCTTTCCAATCCTGACACCCTAACGTTATATCTTGGTGTGTGGAAGGTTGGCCAGATCTCTAGGGTCTTTTGATTTCACCGGGCATGCTATAAAAATCAGTATTCCACCAGAGGGAGCTGAGAAGCAAAGAGGAGACCAACCTGCTTTCTTCACTGAAATGCAGAATTTTATTTTTTTTCCCAACTTCCATTAAAAGAAAATTTAAATGTCCCAGGGGTTGTCTTCATGTTTTCCTTTTGACTTTTATTTCTTTTCTTGGAAGTCTGCTTCATTTTTCCCAGTATGAAGGTTGTAATATTGCTAATGGATCAGAGGACCAACACTGTAGTTCTCTAGAATGGTCGTTTGTTTTAAAAAGTCCCTGAGGTCACAGATCTGGGGTATGAAATTAACTAGGTGAGCAATATGTGTGTGTGTGTGTGTGTGTGGCAGGGGGCGGGGGAAGGAAAATTCTTCTAGATTCCCAATATAGCTTGAAAATATTGCTCTTTTGCATCTGTGCACAAAATCGTACTCTTTAGGAGCTTTACCTGCCATAAACTCTACTCTGTCATATCCCCACATTCCTCAAAATCTGTCATGTCTGATTTTGTTTTCTTCTTCACCCCTAAGTCCTGGTTTCAATGTAACATCCTGTGAAAAACCCATCCAACTCTCCAGCCTCATTGTGGCTGTGTCCCCTCAGCTGCATCTAACCTCACACCCACTCCAGTTCAGTCAGCCTTGCTCATGATTGCGTCTTGGACAAAGTGATCCCTAGAACTGTTGACTTCTGAAATTTCTGTTTGCAGTGTCCTGTCCAACTTCTGACTCATTTATTCCTCCTGCATCTGTCCTTCAACTTCAACAAGATCTCTAAGGCCTCTAAGGCTTTGTTTTCTCCCACCTAGTCCCTCCCAGGCCCAAGACAACTCTTTTCCACCTTCTCTTCCTGCTTGCTAGGTGAAGCCACGTGCTCCATTGAGCCAATCTCTTGCCCATACTCTCACCTCCCTCACCCCTTTGGACATTCTGCTGCACCCACTCAGCAAAACCACAACTCAGTCCTGTTTAGGTGTTGACCTTTTCTATCCAAAACCCTGGAGCTCTGCCAGAGAAAACTGCCCATTCATGACACTAGTATATTCATGGTCTCCAACTTCCACTGGGTCCTCAGCACACTGTCCAGCAATCCATTCATGGTTCCAGTGAACCCTCTGCCATTTACTTCCTGACATTGCCTCAATTTTATTGTGCACACATTGTTCTGAGAAAATGTCAACCTCAGACGCATAGAACATGTTTTGATATCCTTCTCTTTCTTTCCTGGTGTACCATGATTGAGAAGAAGTTCGGTAAAGCTAAACTGATTTGAAATATTTTTTGATTCCAGGAATTATCACAGATATTTGGAATAGTCTCACATAGGCAAACTCCTCATACCACATGAGTAGAGAGAAAGGTATTTCCGTGACAGCTTTTTTACAGGTTGTACTGAGCTACTTTTCTCCTCCTGTATCATCTGATGATAATGTTTTGCTCACTATTCAGATATCTTTAAATAATTTGGCACATTTCTATATTAATCATTTCAACAAGGCTCTGACTTCGTGAGTGGGAAGTATTGCATTGTAATGTAATCCTGAAACATGCAAATCAGAGCTGAGAACTGAGGAGGCGAAGGCCTGCCACGATAGAGCTGAAATTGTGTTGACCTTACTTCATGAAAGCACACCTGGGCCGGTATTAGCCTTTTATGTTGTTTTTGTTTTGTCTTATAACCTTTTAAATTAGCCTCCACAAGGTGCTATAATTTCAGTGGTGCAGTAGCAGGACAAGTGCTCCTGTAAGCTGTGAAAAGAAATCAGTAGGTAGGGCTATGGGGGAAGGACTTCTGCTGATGTTTCTCTTTCTCAGTACAATTTTTCTTCAAGGGCTCTTTCATAAATATGTGCTCATAATTAAGATCCAAGTTCAAATGGAGAGCTGTCCCTTGGAGGACAAAGCCAGAACTTGCATTCCGGGTTATTTAATCAGTGAAAATGTGCAAGTCCTATGAGCTCCTGAGTCCAACATTGGACAATCATTCAAGGGCCTGCCCTTGGGTTTTTTGCTGCGTCCTGGCAGATTTGTGCTCCCGTCTTGACTTCCTGGTCCAGTCCTTTGGTGGTCAACTGCTCGATGTCTGTGGGGACTGGGTCTGAAGCCCCAGTCTTTTTTTTTTTGAGATGGAGTCTCGCTCTGTCGCCCAGGCTGGAGTGCAGTGGCCGGCTCTCCGCTCACTGCAAGCTCCGCCTCCCGGGTTCACGCCATTCTCCTGCCTCAGCCTCCCGAGTAGCTGGGACCACAGGCGCCCGCCACCTCGCCCGGCTAGATTTTGTATTTTTTAGTAGAGACGGGGTTTCACCGGGTTAGCCAGGATGGTCTCGATCTCCTGACCTCGTGATTCGCCCGTCTCGGCCTCCCAAAGTGCTGGGATTACAGGCTTGAGCCACCGCGCCCGGCCTGAAGCCCCAGTCTTATTCGAGCATTGTTCTTAGCTGGTTTTCCAGATGCAAATATAAACCTTCAAAAACTTAGTTTTATAATGCATTTAGGAATCATTATTTTTATTCTTTGTGGAATGCCCTTGAATGTTTCAACAAGATATTTCAAAATGTTTAAAATGGTTGGAGGAAGCCAAGTGTGGTGGCTCATGCCTGTAATCCCAGCACTTTGGGAGGCCGAGGTGGGCAGATCACTTGAAGTCAGGAGTTCAAGACTAGCCTGGCCAACATGGCAAAACCTTGTCCTACTAAAAATACAAAAGTTAGCCAGGCGTGGTGATGGACATCTGTAATCCTGGTTACTCAGGAGACTGAGACAGGAGAATCGCTTGAACCCGGGAGATGGAGGTTGCAGTGAGTCGAGATCTCACCACTGTACTCCAACCTGGGCGACAGAGTGAAACTCCATCTCAAAAACAAACAAACAAACACAAATAAAATAGTTGAAGGGAAAATAGTCTAAAATAATTTGTGCTTATGATAAAAAAAAAACCCCAATTTTCTCATTTCTAAAAGCTGGTTTCCCATAGCTTTGTCTGATTTCTAAATGCTTTTCTGTGAGTCCCACATGGTATGGTCACAGAGATGTGTTTTGGTATCACTTGAAGGGAGTGTTCAGGGTATAAATCTAACCTCACTCCCAGACACTGCCATTCCGAAAACTGGGGAGTCACATTTATAGGGATTCCCCAGGGGCTCTGCGGCAGGTGAGTCCAGGTGGTCACAGACACTGAGAAACCCACTGGATTCAAGCAGTGGAGCAGAAGCCTGGAGACCTGGCCTTGAGGTTTGTGGTGGTTTTGGATTAGGGACCTAATTGCTTTGGAATTTGTTTTCTTAGTCTGTGAGGTGGGTTTTACCCATATAGTTTTGAAGATTGCTTCTTAGTTCGTCTCAAAGAAATGACTGTATGTCTTAGTAGTGAAAGGATATAATTCTAAGTCATATTTTCATTTTGGACTTTTGGCTATAGGTTTAGCAGGTCCCAGTAGATAAATGAGTCCTGCACTTGATCAATTTATTTAAATAATTAGAGAGAAAATATCCTATGTCTTCTGATTGGAACTGAATTCATATAGTGAGGGAAGATAGCCTTTTTAGGTCTCTCTTTCTGCCCTTCCCCTCAGGCACACTGCGTGTCAAAATGTGCGGGTTGAAAAGGAGATTTGTGTACCAAGAGAATGTTTTTCATATAGGTATTCAGTTGTCCTGCGCCATTTGTTGAAAAGAGTATTCTTTTCCCATAAATTACTTTGGCACCTTTGCCAAAAATCATGCATTCGTGTCTATTTCTGGACTCTCTTCTCTACTGATCTATTTTGTCTGCCTTTAGGCGAATACTATACTGCTTCAATTACTGTAGGTAATCTGTACTAGACTGCAATTATGAAATTAGATAGTTTAAGTCCTCTTAACTCATTCTTTTAAAAAATGGTTGGCTTTTTAAAGGTTCTTTATGTGGTTCCACATACATTTTAAACTGTCTATAAAATCTTTTTTCAATCTCTATAAAAAAGCCTGCTAGGATTGTGAATAGGATTGCATGGAATCTGTTAGTTGGGGAAGAACTGATATATAAACCACTGTAATTTTTTCCCTCTCTCGTATTAGTATTGGTTTTAAAGGATTGCTCATAATTTAAGGAAGAGGAATCCTCATTAGCTCTGAGTAGAACATAGATAATGGATTCAAATTTCCACTAATATGTTTTCTGTGGTATCTATTCCAATTGTTTCCATGGTAATAGGAACATTAAATAATTTTCTTAAAGCAACTTAGTAATTTTTGAAATAAACCAAATTAAGTAAAAGGTACAAATAAAACATGATGGTATTTCCATATTAACAAAAAGGCCAAATGCCTCCATGTCTGTGTAAAATAATTAAGAGGATGATGTTCAAGGCTGTTTTTTCCTTAGAGCAGTGGTAAATATTTAACAGTTGACTCTCCAGCAGAAAGAAACAAATGCACTTGATTTGTAGTCTTTGCCAATTTCTATGTTGCAAAACGCCCAATACAGCTGATTTCAGGCTACCAAGGTGATGTCTCTGAATGCAGAGTTGAGAATAGATACACACTAGAGCACCATTATATAGAATTTCCATCGTATAGATATAATAGATGCCAAAAATTTCAGGAGTGTGGATGATAAACTGCAGTAAAATATTTAGGAATATATGGGTTTTGAGTATGTATTACCTTTGCTTTTAGTATACTTTAATGTTAGTGCTTACTTTAACTTTTAATAGTGTCTGCATTTAACAACAAGCTCACAAAATTCCTGAAAATTGGCTCACAATTGGCAGTGAACCAACTTCAGCACACTACTATGGACCAAGAGTAAAGACTAAAGCATATTTAATATCAAACTAAACTAATAGTTAATTGTCAAACAAAACAGAATGAAAGGAGGCTTGTTGTATTTTGTAACTTTAAATACCCCATTTGACAATTCTAAACTGATGGGGTTGGGTAGACATTGTATTACCATTTTATGAATTAAATGATTGATGACAGACAGAAGTATATGTGTGTGTTGAGGGGATGGGAGTGGGTCGGGGAAGACCAGCTGGAAGTTTTCCTTAGAGTGGGATGGGTGAGATAACAGATTGACCCAAACCTGTAATGGCTCCTCACAGAAGTTTCTCACTCAAATAGTGGTAGTCCAGGGCAGTTCCAGGTGACCATGGTGGATTTTTGTTTTATTATTTTTTTGGAGAGTGTCAGCTCCAGTCAGTCATTTCAGGGATCAAATTAAAGACAGCTCTGCAACTTTACTCAAGATCACACAGGGGTTTCATTCTGGTCAGTGCAAAGGAGAATGACCAAGAAAGAGTCAGTCAGGGAGGTTTGTATGGCCAGGCCTGGATCTGGTACCTGAACCTTCCTCTTCCATTCCATTGATTACCTCAGCCATGTGACCACACCCAACTGCAAAGGAGTCTAGGAAATGTAGTCTATAGCTGTGCCTAAGTAGAGGGGGAAAACTGATTTGGGGGAACAAGTTCATACCTTGCTAGCTGTATTGATGCAACATGACTTAGGGACATTTCAAGTTTCATGATTCAAGTCTCATGATTTCAAGGGACTTGAAATTTAGTTAAGTCTTACTGTTAGTGAACTACGCTTTTGGACAAGCCCCATCCTCTCTCTGGACCTAGTCAGTAAGATGCAGGACTTGCACCAGGTCCTTCCTCGCTTTGGGACTCTGCTCATTCACTCTGTCTTTCCCTCCTCGGCATTTCCTCTTTCCCCATCTATTCTGCCTTCTCGAGGGTGCCTTCTGTTCACCCATTGGTCCAGATATGACTTTTTGTGCCAGTGGAACACTGTCTTCCCTATGACTTGGCACCTGTGTGCCACTGGCTTGGCTTGCAACCAGGGCAGAGAGCACAGGGGTGCTTGTGACTCGGTTCTGAAGGACTGAGCACAGCTGTTGGATGTGGGGAGAACTGTGCGTGGAACAACTCAGGAGTTTGTTGGGAAGCTGTTCTCATTTTGCTTCAGTCAGGAAAATGCTGGGTTCGATATGCTGGTACAAACCGTGTGCGCCAGCAAACAATGCCTTGGAGGAGTTACAGTGGGCCACGGGAGGACGTGGCCCCTGAAGAAGACGGTCTGGGTTCAAATCCTGGTTCTGTCCTTTCTGAGTTTGTAACCGTGGCCAAATTACTTACCTTTTTTGTGCCTCAGTTTCTTACTCTGTAAAACATCAACTAAAATAACAATATAAAAAATACATATAATATAAAAATATTTTCTCTAAAATAACCCTCAGAATTTTTTTGAGGATTAAGTAAGTTAATGCCTGTAACATGCACAGAACAGTGCTCAGTATATGGCAAACACTACACAAAATATTTATTTTGCTTTTGTTACCAGTACATGGTAAATGCTGTACAAAATACTATTTTTGCTGTTGTTATCAATATAACAGTTATTTCCCAGTGCATTTAGGAAATGGTTCTCCTATGGACGTTGTGAATAGGAAGTAAAATGATCACTATCAGGTTCCTTCTGAACTGACAGTTGGTTCAGTTGATTGTGCAGTGCAGGCTGCTCTCAAAAAATACAAAATCGTTCCAATTATGTTATGGGCTACCTTCCTCTTCTCCTCCTTACTGCCTTTATGCTCCTCTTCCCTCCTTCAGTTCCTTTCCTGCGTGAGAGAAATAAAGACACTGAGACTTGTGTCAATACTAAAGTGCCAGCCTAAATGCTGCAGACGTTGAATCAGATCCACGTCATACAGTATGCTGGCCCTTCTTCCTCTTCGTACCCTTGGTAGACGTTGCTAATCAATATGGGAGTTTTTTTCCTGTGGGACCTTAGTGCATCCGTAGAAAGGGCCGTGGTCAAAACGTTTAACATGTGGTATTGTTTGACCAGTCAGAGTTGACCCTGGCCACAGGGCTGGAGTTCTCCTGCTGTACCAGGCATGAACCCCTTGGTTGCTGCCAGGGAGATAGAAGGAGTTCCCAGGAAAAAGCCAGAATATCCAGGGAGCAGGCATGGGGAGAGGGGAAGGGAGGGGTGCTCAGGGCAGTATGGAAGAACAGGAGTATTTCACTATGTTAACAATTGGAATGACTGTCCTTGAACAAACAGACTGAATATCAACCTTGCACAGAATTGTGTCAACACAGACACTGCCACCGGCCTCTCTGGAGCTTGAGATGAAAAATTGACAGTCAAGCTGTCATTAGATGTGGTTCAAAGAAGAGGGTCACAGCTGTTCTCGAAAGTTAAGGAAAAGACCTTATGGAAGAACGATTTGGGTTAGGCCCTGAAGGGTTTCTGTTGGTGGGGGAAAGGGCATTTCAGGTGCTAGAAGAGGACGAGTGGCCGGGTGCTGTGAACCTGACAAGGGAGGCAGCCCCTCCTTCCTGCTCGCAGAGGATGCTGAGCCAGGTTGCCATGGTGATGACAGACTCCTTTGGGCCGGCAGCCTTGTAAAGCCACCAGAGCAGAAAAGACGGGCAATTCCCCAGTTCCCAATTCTGCCCAGACTGTGAAATGGCAGTAAATGCCCATCTGTTTTCTTTTAGAAAAAGTGGTTTCTCCTTGAGCCTTACATTGTAAGTTCAAAATAGCTCCAAAAGCAAATTCCAGATGTAATTACATCCTTACAAAATGTAATGCTTTTGTTTTTCTCTTTTTTGAGTATATGTTTCTAGAATTCAGAAGTAAAATGATACTATTTTCAGAATTATTCCCAATACAACTTAACTGCATGAGAAAAATCATTTCCTCAAATTTGTTAAGTGAGAAAGGCTGCAGTAGTGTGGCGAGAGTACGGTGGAATTTATTGGGATATTTCACCCTCTGCCTCTCAATTTCCTCCTCACAGAATGAGATCATATCATTTCAGAGAAAGCTTGGAGGAAGGAAAGAAGGAAGGAAGGAAGGAAGGAAAGAAAAAAATTCGTAACTCAAACATAGCTATTTATAATTATTTTGCTTATTCTATATGCATATTTGTTCAACATTTTTAAAGAAAATTATAACCATGGTCTACATTTAATTTTATATTCTGCTTCCTTAAGCTGCCTTCTTTCTCATTTCCATAGGTTGTGCATGGGTGTCATTGTCCCTTAGGAGAGGATGAAGTCACAACCTGCTTAGTACCAGCCTACATAATTTACTCCTTAAACTCAGTCTTCACAGTGTTTTTACTTGGATAAATATTCTGGTATCCTATTTTCTAAGCCAGTTGCCTATGTGCTTGGCTTTAGGCCCTATTTGCTTCAGGCTGTCTGCAAGGTGCATGAATAAGATAGTGCTCCTGTGACCTGCGTTAAGAACCTCCAGAGAATGAGTGTAGAGGGAGGACGCCTTGCCCAGAGACGGTCCTCTATGTACTTGTGGCTGAAGCGTGCCTCTCTTGGATGTGGATGCTTTTACTCAGTGGTGCCAGGAACCAGGGTGGTTTGGGCGCCTGCTGTCCACTCTGCCCCTGCCCTTGGAAACAGGCCCTGAACGGCTGCTGCTGGACAGGCGTGCTCACCCAGGCTTGCAAGGAGCTATGCTGTTTTCTGTTCCAGCCTGCCCTACTAGATTTCACATTGTGGCTTTGTTTCACCTTTCATACTTGGGATTTATTTTTTTGTCTGCTAAAATCTTAAATCATTGTTTATATTACTTTGAATTCATTTTAACTTTTCTAAGGAAATTCTATTCTCTTAGTCGTTTAGTTCCCAAAATGTATTTTTTTATTTTTAAAAATAAGGTGGCATAACACCATTATGAGAAGTTTAGCAAGAAAGAGAAACATATCCATAACCCAAACATAACTCCAGTACTTTTTGTTTATTCCCTAGAGATATTCAAAATATTTAACAAAGTAGTAAGTGTGATAGGTGAATGATTTTTATATCCTGCTTCTTTCCTTAACCCACCATTATTCACATTTTCCATATTGTTTCAGAGAGGGATTCTGTTTTTTAACAGTTGCTATACTCCATGTGGTCATTGTACCAGGACTGGCTTAACCATTATCTAATGGCATACATTCAGTTGTCTCGAACATTAAGACATTTTTTGATGTTCAGCTTTGAACTTAGAGATTTTCTCATATGAAATTAAAGATTAATGACGTCACTTATTTACTTATTGTCTGATAGGTTTCCTAAAGAAGTGCACCAATTTACAGCGTCAGAGGTAATGTCGAGATCAGTTTTACAGAACAGTTGCTGACATTTGATATAATAATGATTATTAATTAATTTATTCTTGCTAATTTATTAGGGAAAGTGGTTATCTTGTTTCAGTTTGTGTTTTTAATTACTGGTAAACTTGAGCTTTTCCCCATGTTTGCTCACTCTAGAGCTTTTATTTTGTGAATTGTCTTTTTAGATCCTTTGAAAATTTGGGCCTAATATTTTCTTATTGTTTTAGATGAGAAAAATGTTAACACTTTGTTGCAAATACTAGTTTGTTTACTAATTAATATCATCTCTGGGCTGATACTTCTACTTTTGTGATCTGGACTACCTATATGAACACTGCAGTCTAAATAGTACTGCTTTATAATTCTTTCAGAACTTTCTTTACATTCTTATCCTCTCCTTGGTACATGACATTTATAATCATTTGGTGAGTCGCTCCAGCCTCCCACCCTGCAAAAAATTCCTGCCTGAACTTTGATTGTAAATGAATGAAGTCTGCATCTTGATTTTGGAAGCATAGATATTTGTGTCCCAGTTAGTGCTTTATTAAGGAGATAAGCCTTAGTAAATGTTTGTGAAATTGAGTTCTTAAGATACTCCATTGAGTCACAAAGATGGCTTTGTGAGCTGCTGGGTTTTTTAGTATGCAAGTGCTATATTATAGTTAGTGTTTATTTAGCTTTAGATTGAATGTGTCAGAGTCTCCTACTCAATGTTTTGTAATATGTTAATTAAAAACATGAATTTGGATGTGCAGTCTTCTTAGAAGCAGTCTTTCCAGAATCCTTAGGATGTTGGAATGCTTTCTTTAATAATATTTTGGCTGGTATTGAAGTGATACCATGTTTGACTTCTCATCCTTATCAGCTAAAAGTGGTATCTTATGTTCAATGGCACTGCGTTTGCTGCTGCAGTTTTAATTAAAGAGATATTCATAGCCTATATTTAGACAGAGTACTTTATATTAGCACTAAAAGGTCTATAGTGCACAGTTTATTGGGTTAGGAAAAATACTGGCAGAAATATTTTATTGGTTGATACAGAATTAATAATAAGAATGACCATAATGGAAATAATTCTCGCTGACATTTGAGCTCTGTGTGCCAGTTACTTTTGTTAGCTCATTTAATTCTTAATACAACCCTATGAGGCAGAAGCTGTTATGATTTCCATTTTCCAGATGAGGAAACTGAGGCACTGAGCGATTAAGCAAATTACTTCCATGTCTTCTCTTTTGCTCTTTCATGAAGATGTGGAGATGGAAGCACTGGTGACTGCCTGTGCAGCAGGTATTTCTGGTGCAGAATTTAAGAGCTGGAAGTGATATCTTCATATTATTTAGTTCATGGTCTGTGAGAAAATCAGAGCCCTGAAAGTTTCAGCAATTCTTTTTTTTTTGTTGTTGTTGAGACGGAGTCTCGCTCTGTTGCCCAGGCTGGAGGGCAGTGGTGCGATCTCAGCTCACTGCAAGCTCCGCCTCCTGGGTTCATGCCATTCTCCTGCCTCAGCCTCCCCAGTAGCTGGGACTACAGGGGCCCGCCACCACACCTGGCTAATTTTTTTTTCTTTTTTTTTTTTTTTAGTAGAGATGAGGTTTCACTGTGTTAGCCAGGATGGTCTCGATCACCTGACCTCGTGATCCGCCCGCCTCGGCCTCCCAAAGTGCTGGGATTACAGGCGTAAGCCACCGCACCCGGCCTCAGTAATTCTTAAAATATATTTTTTTAAATTATGAAAATAATAATGCTCAGTATGCAGAAGTACATAAAGTAAGAGGTCTTCTGTTTTCCCTTCTTCTGATCTATTCCACTCCCCAAGAAAGCTCCTTCAACAATGTGAAGTGTGCCTGCAGACATCTTCTCTCTATATTTTAAGAGGAAGCTGGAGCGGAGCTCATAGAGCAGAAGGCAGTCCTTCTAGGTCTTCTCTGATGGCTTTCAAAGACAATTCTGCCCCAAGGAATCACTGGGGGACAGGACAATGATCAGGACACACTTGTAGCCACAAACATTGCACCTGGGGCAAGCCCCATGCATAAGTTAGCTGGTCTTTTTCAGGCAAGCCAATGGCTTTAAATGTTTTTTTTTTTTTTTTTTTTTTTTTCCCGTTTAGGTAGAAAATAAAATAAGGTGCTTTCACACTAAAAGCGGAACTACCATTTGACCCAGCAAGCCCATTACTGGGTGTATACCCAAAGGAAAATAAATTGTTCTACCAAAAAGACACATGTACTCGTGTTCATCACAGTACTATTCGTGATAGCAAAGACATGCAATCAACCACAGTGCCCATCAGTGGTGGACTGGATAAAGAAAATATGGTACACGTGCACCATGGAATACTACACAGCCATAAAAAAGAATGAAATCATGTCCTTTCCAGCAACACAGATGCAGCTGGAGGCCATTATCTTAAGTGAATTGACACAGGAACAAAAAACCAAATGCCACATGTTCTCACTTGTAAGCGGGAGCTAAATACTGGGTACAGTAGACGTAAAGATGTCAAAATAGACATTGGGGACTATAAGGGTGGGGAGGCAGGAAGGAGGCAGGGGTTGAAAAATGACCTAGTGGATACTATGCTCACTACCTGGGTGATGGGATCGGTCATACCCCAAACCTCAGCATCACATCTGTCTTTGTAACAAACCGGTACATGCACCCTCTGAATCTAAAGTAAAAGTTGATTTTTCTTTTAAAAAAGAAAATGAGATGCTGTCAACAAAAAGCCTTTGTCCAGATACATATATTAGCTTGCGATCTCTGTGCCACAGGTAAGCGAGACATATTTTAAACATCTGCCAGAAGGTATTATTATTATTATTATTTTGAGATGGAGTCTCACTCTGTCGCCCAGGCTGGAGTGCAGTGACACCATCTTGGCTCACTGCAACCTCTGCCTTCTGGGTTCAAGCAATTCTCCTGCCTCAGCCTCCTGAGTAGCAGGAGGTGGCACAGAAATGTGCCACCACACCCAGCTAATTTCTGTATTTTTAGTAGAGACAGGGTTTTGCCATGTTGGCCAGGTTGGTCTCAAACTCCTGACCTCCAGTGATCCTCTCATCTCTGTCTCCCAAAGTGCTGGGATTACAGGCAAGAGCCACCATCCCTGGCCCAGAAGGTTTTATTTTTTTGTGAGTCTATAACACTTCTAGGGTCTCTTAGTATAGTTGGTGTTGAATGAATGAATAAATTCTGCTGAAGCTTAACATGCTTTTAATGTAATTATCCATTAAAATAGAAGATAGATAAACTGCCAACAAAAACATTGGAAAATGATTAGGGATAATAGATTGTGCCTACAGATGAGATTGCTAAAAGAGGCACACATTCTGTGTGCTCCTAATTTGAGACATATTTTCTGCCAGTCATAATAACCTAATATTGTGTTGGTTGCTTCTTGGTCACCCTTTCTGAAAATGCCCAAGTTACTGCATATGATCAAGAAGCAACCACAATAAATGTTGTTTTAAAGATCCATCTATCAAATATAAAGTCACCTACAGATGCGGTCACAGAGGGACAAATATTCAGAATGCCACATCACTGCATTTCTGGGTGCTGACTTTTCAAACATGAATGCTTTGATACAGGGTAAATGAATCAAAATTATGATTTCTTTTGTTTGTCGTTTTCCAAGTCTTCGTAACTAAGACAATTTTCATTTTGCTGGAAGCCCCACAGCTGACTGCCTCTCTGAGACACTTGACTCCATGTATTACTCAAGGATCTTTTATGGGCTGACTCACTCAAACTGGCACCCTGGAGTTGCTAACTTGGCTGATTCAAATGGCGGCAACAATTCAGAAAACTCTTGTTACCATTTCTGCCCAATGAGGTCTCCGCATAGTGACCACAGTGCTGTTGAGCCACCTAAGTAAGTCCTTCTTAATAAAATGTAAAGAGACCTGTATAGGTCTAATAATATGTAAGAGTTTTGCTCTTTAGGAGGCACCTCAGGCGTTATCTATAAATTCCTCCTTACTAGAATATTGGAAAGCAATAAGGTTTAGTTAGAAAAATAATGATGACTAACATTTATCCAGTGCTGACTATCACATATTAATTCATTTCAGTCTTACAATGAGCAGGTTTGCATGATGACTGCACCCAATTTACAGCTTGGAAAACAGAGGCACAGTTACCAAATTGGCAAAGTTGGGATAGCAATCTAGAGAGTTGAGATTCAGAGTCTAATCAGCCAACCACCAGGCAAAAACACTGTCCCATTTCTTTTTCTTGCTTCTTTCCCTGAGAGCAAAAAAGAGTGAGGGGAGAGAAGAGGAAGAAGCAGGGTGAGGGGGGGGTTGGTATTTTTAAACATGTGTTAAGATGAGGGTGAAAATATGTTAGGGGAAGTAGGCACACCGCGAGATGGAAACATCAGTGGTCAGATCCTGAGGCAGAGAAGAGACTAGACCAAGGGTAGAGCCTTTTTGATGTCCTGGGTTCCAACTCTTGATGTTAGAACTAGGTTCCCTCTGGCTGCAGAGGGTAACATTAAGAGCTGTTGACTTACATCTAGACACTGCCTCAGGAAGCTGGGTCACAGTGATGACTTCTTGGGTAAGGGTTGCAGGTCCTGTCTGTGGAGTTAACATGGTCAGTGCACTGGTCCTAGGATCATCCTGCATTCCACCACAGAGCTCCTTGACATTCCGGACACCCTTGTCCACCGCATCAGAGCAGCTCTGGTTATTTCTGTTTAATGTGTTGGGGTTCTTATATCTTTTGGACAAAAGGCCCAGTTGTTCAAAATCAGTTGAAAATGGCCTCTCTGCAACACTTAATTGTTACTACCATGTTCCCGTGTTTTTGGTATCTATTTCTGTGTAACAAGTTACTCCAAAACTTAGTTGCCTGAAACTGCCATTTTATTTTGCTCACAATTTTGTGGGTGGGGCATTCAGAAAGGGCTCTGTTGAGGAATTTGTCTCTGATGCGTGAGATACCAGCAGGAGTGCCTGAAACTGTGGATATATGACTTTGATGACTTCCTCCTTCCTACGGCTGGTCCCCTGGTACTGTTTGGTCTATTTCCCCTCCTCTGCCCCTCACCTCAGTATCTCATGCTTCAGAGCATCTCCATGTAGTGTAGGCTTCTCACAGCATGGTGGTTTCTGGATAGCCTCAGTTCCAACACAGTGGCTGTCTTCCAAGAGGCAGGAAGTAGTAGCTACTGGGCCAGGCAAGCGCCTTCCTGGACCAGGGTAGACCTGGCGTGATGGTCTACCCTGCTCTATTGGTCAGAGCAGCCACAGGCCTGCCCATGTGTAAGAGAGGGGAGAAAAGGACTCTACCTCCTGATTGGAAAGTGACAGTGTCACTCAGCGGAAGAGGACATGTGGTGAGAACCATTGTTGCGCAATGTTGGAAAATACCACGTGCTGCCTCTCACCATTGCAGTGCCCCTGGGGCTATAGATGCAATTTCACTGCCTAATCGCTTTACTCCCTCCAACCTGCCTGGGGTTTCTAGCTCTTCTCTCATTTCCTGCTTGTGAGGGACTCTCCTTCCTTAGTCACACTTACAACTTGCTGCTTACAGTAAACTTGAGGTCGCAGCTTGTTTTTACCGGGACTCTTGTTTTTCCAGCAAACAAGTTGCCATTTAAAAGGCTTCGCTTGTCAATCAGACCTCTTTTTTTTCCACATGGCATCCTGATCATGGTTTCATTGATGCAGTCTTTGTGTCTTTATTTCCTTCCTTGGTTTTGTTCATTGTTAATAGGTGGTAAATACCTGTTTAGTTGCTTCAAATATTTAAAAATTGTTTTCTTCTGGAGCTGTTGCTAAACCAGAAGGCTAGAAAGGTTGGGTACCAAGTGGTTAAGCTTTTAGAAAAATTAGGAAAAACCTTTATCAATTGAAATCTGTTATGTCTAAAGTTGTGAAATAAACAGAACTATCTGATTTTAGGTGACCTGTTGAGCTATTTTCCTTTTCTACTTTGTAACTAGTCATATTTATAAAATACAGGGTGATGTGTGTTTATTAGATTACAGATATTTGCAGTCTGCACTCTGTAGGTGCTTATTGTGAGGAAAGAATTGAGAGAGTGAAGCATTTTTGTGGGTATCTCACAGGGTCTTTGTCTGAGGCTGGCACCAGACATTGTTTCTGGTGGCTCATTGGAAGGGGACTAGAAGTACAAGTTGAGGTACCATGAAGATTTACACTGCATACAAAGAGACATTCTGATAAATTCACTGGGACCATGCACTTCAGTGAAAAGAAAAATGCGTTGCCTGCTCTGAGATTTGGGGTATGTTATTAACCTCCCTTGACCTCAATTTTCCAACGTGATTGATAACAGGGTTCGACCCCATGGTCTCTGTCGTCCTCATCAGCTCTAAAATGCCCTGGTGGTTTGTTAAAGGTGACTTGAGTTGGACATTTCTTTTATTCTCAAATGGATGTTTCTACATACTCTCTTCTTTACTGTGTGGACAATATGTTGTATGTACTGAATTCAAAAGCAGTTTCAAAACTTAAATGACTTGATATTTATTTAAAGTGAGAAGGCTTTAAACAAGTCCAGACTTTAAGATGACTCAATTAAAATATCTCCTACCAATGCTGCCTTTTTGTTGATCGTATTGATTTAGTGATTTACTTTATATGTGAAAAGCTGGTATGATTTCCCAAACAGGCGGATGGGGTAAAGGAAAATGTTGCTTCTTTTATAGTTTCAGCATGTTCCAGCCCTTTCGTTAGGCCCTTACAATGAAAGGAACATTGATTCTCTGTAATTGCTTGATTCTCTGTAACTACTTCTGATAATATGTTTGAATAATAGTTGTATAAGCACATGGGAGAACTGGTAAATTTGTGCTTTGTCTGTCTTTCCTATTTCTAAAATTAAAGAAAAATTAGCCTTTACAAATTTTTCTTAGATCATAAGAAACATCCTAGTTTCTGATCAGTTGTTTGGAGTTGCATGTAATGGTTCGAGCAGCGGATTGTTTTCCTGCTTCACTCGGTGTTTCTCCCTTAGCCTTTGGAGGCAAAAGAAATTTCTGCTCCAACCTTTGTCATCAAAATTGCATAGTAGACAGTCCTTTCAGCCTTTCCATACCTGTGAACTCTTTCAACTCTTCCTCCAGTCTAGCCGAACTGAGACTTTTTGCGGTCCTTCAATGCTACCTATTGCATTCCTGCTACCAAGCCTCATGGTAAGTGGTTTCGCATACTTAGGACAACTTTCCTGCCCTACCCCTATGCTCTCCTCTTCATTCAAACTCACATTCATTTCTTCCATAATTATGTTTCCTATTGATAACGTGCCCAACTTATATAACCTGTAAGCTTTTGGTAAGAGGCTCTTTGTTGGTTCTAGAGCCTAAATCCTACCTAGGCAGAAGTGGAGCTTTCCTCTGGTTCTTGAGCCCCCTCCCCTTCATCTTCCTTGTTTTCTAGCCTTTGACATCACTCGGTGATGGGGCCTTCATGCTGCATTCGGGCCATGACAGCTTTGTTCATCTGAGCAGTGGAGGAGGCTGGATTGATGGGGAAGGCGTCAGTAGATATTGGCAAGGATGTGAGAAGGTGGCAGTAAGGGAGTGGAGTCGGGAAGCAGGTGTCAGAAGGGAGTGTGGGATTAGATGGAGAGAAGAACAACTGGGAAGAGCGAGAGCTTCCTCCTGCCACCTCTCCCAGCCCCAGGTGATTTTCCATGAAAATAAAATATGAGAGAGTTACATTGTAAAATACAAGAGAGCTACACTGAGGAAGCAGATTCTGAATTTGCTTTATGTGATTTTCCTTGATTTGATTGCAATTTCTATTTAGCCTTGGGCTTAGGGGTCTATTTTAAAGAAATACCATCATCCTATAAAATCTTCTCATATTAACCTCAATATATAATAAAGTGAAATAATATAAAGAATAAAATGAAATAATAGCGAATTCCTCACCCTCATGTAGAAAGACTTTAGGAGATTTTGCTTATATATTTGAAATCTGAGGAAATTGACTAAAAAAGAAGTAATAGATATTGGAGTCCCAGAGTCCACTGAGCTAACCTCAGCAGGAAAATTAAGAGGGATGATTTGAAATGATAATTTTGTGTAGCCTCCAGAAATGTAGACAAATACAAAGGTGTTATGTAGCTCAACTCTGGCTCTGTCAAGACTGCCTGGGAGTGAGGGCAGAATGTCATAGCCTAAAAAATGCAGAGAGAAAAATAATTTTAGGTTATTTTAGTACTGGTGAAAACTGCTGATTGCATGCAGGCAAACATACCTGATCTTGTTGAAATCAGGACACGCTACTATTTAAGTACCATTTAAGGCAGGAACTATTTTATGCCCTCTTAATTTGCTGGAGGTAGGAAGACATTAGTGTATTTCTGATTTTGGAGAAAAGTTTGGAAAGTCTCTTAAAGCCATTATTTAACTTTTAAAAAAATTTACAATATTGTTCCAGAGACTAACCTTTTTACTTTTTAGTGCAAGGAAGATAAAATGGGTAAAGTGTTGAAGAACAGACTTTTAGGTTCCTTTAGTATTTTTCTAGCAGTGTCTTGCTGCAGAATATTTCCTGTCCGTTAATGAGAGGTTTGAGCTGCTAGCATGGGCTTTAGGACGCTTTAAGTTTTCTCGTGGCTCACTCCATCTTCCTGCTTTTTTTCTCTTTCTTAATTTCACTTCTAACTTAGAGTTGTGTTTTCCTTTCGTTATATTCTTACCTGCCTTTCCTGCTGTTCCATTTTCCTGATGCATCTCTTCGGCAGGTGCTCAGGAAAAGCAACTAGCTGACCCCAGCTTTCTGCAACAAGCTCTTTCACTTGCTCAAGAGACTTTTATAACCACTGTCTGCACAATGTGTATGAATCAGCTGGGATGGCTGGGGAGCTGGATTTTAAGACTTTTAAAGTCCAGTCCAACTCAGGACCTCTGTGATTCTGTGAAGCCCCACCAGGGCTGTTGGTGATTCACCTGAGGCCTGATTGTCCCAGTTCATGGATAATATGGGACATCTGTTTAGTCTTTCCTTTAAGCATTGAAGCGTGTGATTCTTAGAGAGGAACGTGTGCAGCAGGGAGAGAAGCAGAGGTGGAAGGAGCTGGGGGTTCCTTGGCTCTGGGATGGGAAGGAGCAGTGCCCTAAGGCAGCGCCCACTGCAGTGGGACCAGATATCCCTAGGTCCCTATTCACCTGATGCTGGTGACAACAGTGCTCACTTCAATGAGAGCAGCTCTGTGCCCACCTCCCAGCCCCAGCCCATGGAGTCCTTCTGTAGTCTGCAGTAGTGATCAAGGACTTGTCCAGCAATTTCTGTGTTCTTCCTTATTGTGGTTTTGAAACTCAAATGCCAGGATTCAGTGCCTGCCTTCTCGGGCTCCCAGTAGCAGGCCTCCCCTAAGGACAAGTAGCTCATGCCCAGCTGCCTGGGCTGGGGGTAGGGGATCTTGGAAAACAAGTAGGTATGGGGAGTGGGGAACACACAATATCCCTTTACTAATGGTAGACTTGGAAGGGCTCCTTCCTGCTGATGGGAGGGGGAGCAGGCAAGGATTTGAGGGGTAATGGCCAGGCAGGATGGCGGAAGCTAAGGTAAGTTGCAAAGAAGGTGGGTGGAGATTAGCTCGTGAAGAGCACTGGTTCTTAACCATTTATGGGCCATAGAGCTTGTCAAAAAAAAAAAAAAAAAAAAAAAAAACTGGTGGGCTTAGGTAAGGAGAGACTTCATCGAAAGGGCAATTGCCATAGGGCGAGGGGGAGCTTTTACAGTTAGAGGGGGCGACTATTGCAATAGGGAGAATGCTGTCACCATGAGGTCTGCAAGCGTCTCAAAGGTCAGGCAGAAAGGAACTTTCTTTTGTAGGGAGGATTAAACATGCTGGAAAGACCTAATGTGGAGGAGTAGGATGAACAGGTGGCACAAACCAGTGGTTGACCAGATGTCTTTCCTTGTTTGTAGTAGATTCCTGGGGCCTCTGTGCAAAGTGCCACAAACTCAGTGGCTTAAACAACAGAAATTTATTCTCTCACAGTTTTGGAGGCCAGGAGTCTGAAATCAACATGTTGGCAAGATTGTTTCATTTTGGAGGAATCTATTCCAGGCCTGTCTCCTGGCTTCTCGCGTTGCCTGCGATCCTCGGCATTCTTTTGGCTCGTGGATGGGCCACTCCCATGTTTATCTCCAGCTTCTGTGTCTCTGTCTCTTCTTGTCTTCTTATAAGGATGCCAGGCATCCATGACCACACTAATTAGTATGACCTCATCTTATCTATGTCCACAAAGACCCTGTTTCCAAATAAATCCACATTCTGAGGTACTGGGGATTACAACATCAACAAATCTTCTTTTGGGGGTACACAATTCAATTTGTAACACTTGCAATCCATGGCTCCTAAGGAGGTTACTCTGCATTCCCGTACTGACTCAGGCTGAGGGGGGATCAGAGTTCAAAGGCCCACAGGGGAGAAGAGACTCAAATTTGGTCAAGTCATATTAGCAGATGTCTTGCTCAGATGGGTCAGTGGGGATGAAGGGTTCACCTATTCATTTATGAGAATTTGAGGGGTCTGTGTCTGGCCTTTGGGGGTCGAAGGGGTCATTGGTGAGTCTTATCTAAGTCATATGGGGAAGTGTGGTTCTTTGCAGTAAGTCGTTTCCTGGAATACAAAGGGATGGTGATTTGACAACCATCACTGTTTTCCAGGTGGACAGGGCTCAGGTAAAACTCAGTGCTGTCAAGCTCTTTGAAAATCTGATGAGAATTATAGCCCTCTTTCTGGAAAGAGGTCAGATATAGAGAGGAGTAATTATTTATATGCAATTTCTTTTTTGTTGTTGTTTGTTTTTGTTTTTGTTTTTTTGTTTTTTTTGAGACGGAGTCGCTCTGTCGCCCAGGTTGGAGTGCAATGGCGCGATCTCAGCTCACTGCAAGCTCCGCCTCCCGGGTTCACGCCATTTTCCTGCCTCAGCCTCCCGAGTAGCTGCTACTACGGGTGCCCTCCATCACGCCCGGCTAGTTTTTTTTGTATTTTTAGTAGAGACGGGGTTTCACCATGTTAGCCAGGTTGGTCTCAGTCTCCTGACCTCGTTATCTGCCTGCCTGGGCCTCCCAAAGTGCTGGGATTACAGGCGTGAGCCACTGCGCCACGCCCTTTTATATGCAATTTCAATAGATTCTTAGACTCCTTGGGAGCCTTGTGAGCTCAAGAGGCCCAAGTGAGAAAAACCAAACAAAGGGCAAGGAGTGAGGGTCAGGCCAGGTGCATCCAGGTGGCTCCAGATCATCCTGCTGGGAGCATGTGGGAAGTGTGAGAAATATTGTAGTAGGCATGGCTGGAAAGGCTCTCTGAGCTCAAGTGGCCCATGGTTCCAGGTAAGAAAGAGGGCAAGGAGTAAGGGTCAAGTAGGTGCATCCAGGTGGCCTCAGATCCTCCTGTTGGGAGCATGTGGAAGTGTGGGGAGTGTTGTGGTGGGCATGGCTGGGAGCAGGTGGGAAGTGTGGGGAGGACTGTAGTGGGCATGACTGGGAAGTAGTGTTGGGGCCAGACTCCCCAGGGCCTCATATGAGACTTTCATTTGGTCGTCAATGAGAACCTAGTGGACTTTTCTCGGCAGGTGAATATAATTTTCAACGCTGTGCTTTAGGAAGATTCTACTTTGATGATGGTCTGTAGGAATTATCGAAATAGGGCAATGTTGAACCATGGGGAAACATGTTAGGAAGTCATTGCAGTAATTTCTGATGGTAGGCATACTCATGTAGTTATTATTTATCACTTTCATTTTAATATCTGCAGTATTAAAACCCTTAGTAAGAGCACTTAGTAATGAGGTCATTAAGGACTTGTTTACCCTTGGAAACGCACAGGAACTTTTTGTATGAGTTAGCTAAGGCCTCCATAACAAGCACCACAGATGAGGTGGCTTAAACAGCAGACATTTATTTTCTCACAGTGCTGGAGCCTGGTAGTCTGAGATTAGGTGTCAGCAGGTTTGATTTCTCCTGAGGCCTCTCTCCTTGGCTTGCAAACAATTGCCTTTTCACTGTGTCCTCACACGGCCTCTCCTCTCAGCATGGGCATCCCTGGTGTGACTCCTCCTTTTAAGGGCAGTAGTCCTGTTGGACCAGGGCCCCACCCTCATGGCCTCATTTTCATCTCATCACCCTTTAAAGACTTTATCTTCAAATACAGTTGCATTCTGACATACCGAGGGATGGGACCTCAACATATGGATTTTGGGGGGATGCAATTCAGCTCATAACTTCTCAAGGGACGGATGCCCATCCCAGTGTGGGGTTGGTGTTTCTCTGAGGATTTTCAGGGATCTCTATCAGGAAAGCAAAAGAGAATGTTTGTGTCTGCAGAAGCTACCGAGCACCCCAAACCACAGAGGGCTGCTTCTGCCTCGAGGCTGCGGCTCATCTCATCACACACAGTGAGGTGATGGACAGGAGCCCTTCTTGAAAGAATGATGATGGCTGAAGCCCAATGCCTGACATTTAATTTGTTGAGGGTAAGGAGAGTGCCAACTGTGAGGCCAATGGCTTGTAGTGATATCCAGAGTTATAACTCTGATATGAAAGTAATTTGAGTCAAAAAGATACATGAAAAAAGATTACATGGTAATTTTGATATCTGGTTTTGCTCGGCCCTTTCTGTTGACAGTTCCTTAATTGCTTTCTGAATTTCTTTCCTTTCCATTATTATTTCTATCCATTGTGTCTCTCGGGAGCGATGCTCTTTTTATATCACATTCCGGTCCAGGATGGAGGGTGATCCTGTTCTTCCGCGACACCCACAGGCTGAGAGGGTGCCCATCCGAGTCGCTTTGGTTCCGAACAAACTTCCCGTGCATCCCGTATTAGCTCCGTCAATCTGCTTTCTCAAGTGTGAAGAAACTTCACCTGGTGATTTTTCACTTCCTCTCAGCTTCATAATAATAAAAGAACGCTTAACTGCTTGATCTCACAAGCCTTTTCCTTGTTCAAAAACAAAGGTGAGGATGGAATAGTAGTGCAGGTGGAGAATGACCCATGGGATGAGAGACGAGAAAATTAATTTACTTATTCATAAACATATTGCCATTGGATTGAGGCATTCTTAGAATTCATGGCAGCATTAATGTTGGCTGGCATATGCAAGTGTACTCTATAGCAGACACCTTGCTCAGTGCCTTATATGCACTCTCTCATGCAATCTCCAAACAACCTTAGAAGTTCAGTTCTGGCATTAGCTACATCTTGATTTAAGGAGTTGGCAGACTTGCCTGGTGTGATACTACTATTATGTTGGTGCAAAATTAATTGTGATTTTACCATTACTTGTGATGGCAAAAACCACAATTACTTTTGCACCAACCTGATAGAAAGGGAAAGCGGCAGAACTGGAACCCACGACTGACAGATTTCAAAACCTGGGTCACATTTCTTGTGTAAAATCTGGTTTTGATCTTTTGGACCAGGTTAACCTGCCAAATGCCAAGCCAGCAAACACAGCAGGTCTGTCAGCCTTGCTGTCACTTGTAGGCAATCTGGACGAGAGGCCACCAAATGATGAGAATGGCCAGAAGTAGCTTTGCTAATTTCTCATAGCCAATGTAAAAGTATTATTAACGATTCCCATTTTCTTATTACATTTTCTTTAAAGATGCTGAAGGCTAGGGTAAGGTTTTAGAGTGTACCACATTTAAAACCCTGAGTAGTATTGCATCTCACTTCATTCATTCAGCTATTTGCTCATTCAATAAAATATATGCAGATACTCTGTAAACTATCAAGGATTGTTTTAGTCATAGGTCTTAGTAGAATGTCCACGACTGCATATCCACCAGATGTGACCTTCGTGACCTCAGCTGGGGTGGCTTTGCTCTCCCTGGACACTGTGGAGGCTTTCCTGGTGCCCCTGTGGTGCTTCTCTTTGAGTATGCACTACACTTGTCCTTTATGAGTGACTGCGGGCTACAAACCACATGAATCCACAAAGGCCACGGGGACAGATTCAGAGATGATCAAACTGCTCATTTCTGAGTAACAGAAAACTCAGGCATAGAAAGTTTTGCTAATCTTTTTTGACCTAGTTAAAATATTAGCTAATCTCAAGGTCACTTTGATGTTTATATTGATTCAAACTTTTGAGGAAATGATTTACATATATCTAATTTAAATTGGTGTATGAAATTACTGACATTATAAAAAGCCGACTGGGTAGAAATCCTCTGAGGTTGACTCAGGACTAATATTAGACTATTGTGACTCAGGATTATGTTATTATCACTATCCTGATGGTAATACTCTTTCCTACTAAGTAAAATTTGTGGTAGTTGACGTGTTAAAATATCTCAGGTGTTATTATTAGTTTTATATATGTGTATGTGTGTATATATATATATACGTAGACACACACACACACACACACTTTGTTTCCCCTTGTAGTTGTAAGCTGAGGCAACCAGCTATTTTACGTGTAGGCAAATGGGCTGTTAGCACCCATTCATGCATTTCAGATATTCTATGAAATAGCATAAAGAAATAATATATGTAAAAATAATCCAACTGGAAATCACTGTAGTAAATTTATATTCACTATTATTTAATTATTTAAAATATAGTACCAGCTCCTTTACCTAGCATTTGATAAATTACTTTAAATGAGTTTCCCAGATACCTGAAGTTTATTCTTTAAATTCTGATATTATTCTTTGCAGTCATTTTTAAGAAATGGTCCCTCAGTACACCGTATGTACCAGCAGAGCACACAGAATATAATTTACCCTCTCTGTTGTAACTGAAGAGCATTATCTTTGTCTTTAATTTAGAATCAGGCAGTAACTGAATAGAAGCCGTAGGACATTGCCCTCTCACCCCCAACCCCACCCAGTGGCCTCCAGTGGCCAACTTCTTGACTCCAGGTTTCTTCCTTTCATATATTTTTCCTGCTTCTTTCTAAGCCAGATGTCTCTCTGAGCTTGTATCACTAGCTGGTTTTTAGTAAATACTTTTCTTTCTAATGTGTAGCTTCTAATTTATTTGGGCTATGCAACCAGGTAATGAATTTTGTTAGATATGTGTTCAAAATGAAAATAAAATATCCTAACCAAAGGCCTTCTCCAGGCATACAGTACATAATTATTCGATAAATTTTACCTACTTGAGGATTTTTTAGCTTTGTTCAGTGGCATATGCTAGGTAAGTCAATTATTTTATGTGTGTGCGTGTGTAAATTTTTTTAGAGACAGCGTTTCACTTTGTCCTCCAGACTGGAATGCAGTGGTACAATGTGACCTCCAACTCCTTGGCTCAAGCAATCTTCAGCCTCCTGAGAAGCTAGAATAACATGCACAAGTCATTGTGCACAGCTAACTTTAAAATGTTCTTGTAGAGATGGGTGGTGGGAGTGGGGTAGAGGGGTCTTGCTATATTGCTCAGGCTGGTCTAGAACTCCTGGCTTCTAGTGATTCTCCTCCCTCACCCTCCCAAAGGGATTACAGACATGAGCCACTGTGTGCTCAGCTATATAAAATTTTGATTGAGCCATGAGGCCATTTTAAGAGATGTTAAAATAAAAGCAAAGAAATTTAAAAAGAGGAATATCATTTTATTTAGCTTATATAAGTTACTGAATTGGCATACCTAAGAATTATTAAATTCAGCCAGTTTACTAATTTTGTTGACTTTAGTCTACTCACAAATAGGGTATGAAATTTGCAACATAACAATTTGGAGGGCAGCTGAGACTCGGTGCCCTGATGGAAGAACGAAGCCTTGTTAAGGCAGAATTCACTGGGGTGGGCTGTCCGTCTGGGGCACCAGCTTTGCGAGGCTGATGCTTGGTGAGTTACATCACATGCTGTGTGACAGGCCCTTGGAAACATCTTCATGAAGACATGAGTTTGAGTTGAGAATTATGGAGCCCACCTTCTGGAGCCACATAGTATAAAGCGCAATAAAAAGCATGTAGTGCGGTTCCATTTTTCCTGACTATATTTTTTACAGGGAGGAATTGGGAAGAACTCTTATTCAAAGGAATGGTGTTGGCCTGGTGTCAACCCCTTTCTAGACCGACAATGTTTTCTCCTGTGGGGCCTTCACAGCGTGAAGCTTTTTGTGTAGTAACACTATGTCTTTCCACCTACCTCCAGACTCTTAGGGGAATTTTGGATTCACTATTTCCTGGCCAGTAGTACCTGTGATTAAAAAAACAGCTGTCATGCTCTATTGCCTACATTATATCTATGAGAATATAGGACTGGCAGGCTCTGAAGGCCGTTGGGCACAGCTCTTGCCTCTGTGCCGGAAAAGGGCGGTTATCACCATTGGATGGATGTAGCAACAAAAGCCTAGGTGACTACATTTCTTTTCTTTTCTTTTTTTTTTGAGACAGGGCTTGCTGAATCACGCAGATTGGAGTGCAGTCATATCAGTGACATGATGTTGGCTCACTGCAGTTTTGACTTCCTGGGCTCAAGCGATCCTCCCACCACAGCCTCCTAAGTAGCTGGGACCACAGATGTGTGCTACCACACCCAGCTAATTTTTATATTTTTGATAGAGATGGGATTTGCCATGTTGTCCAGGCTGGTCTTGAATTCTTGGACTCAAGTGATCCTCCTGCCTTAGCCTCCCAAAGTGCAGGGATTACAGGCAAGAGTCACCATGCCCAGCCTGAATTTCTGACCTGGGTCTCTTTTCATGCTTATAACAAAAAAACTCTCTTTCCTTTGTCTTCTTTATGAAGTATAGAAATAAATGACTTACAATATCAGCAAAAAAATATAAACTCCTTTTTTTGTGTTGAAAAATTGAAATAGAAAAGGATACAACAAATGTGTTTGGTGGATCGGTCTTTAAGAGCCTTTTTCAGAGGACTAAAAGTTATTGAGAACAGTGTATCTAAGCAGAGCTAATTTTCAAAATTATAATTAATATTTCATTGTCTAAATTATAAGGAACATATTTGGAATAATAGTCACAGGTGATGAGGTTTTAATTTAAATGGGAAGCAAATCAGTATTTAAAATAGCTCCACACAATTAGGTTGCAATTATTTGAGTAAATGGGATCTAAATACTGGAAATATAACCATGTCATAATCTCTGTTCTAGAATGTACGTTTACTGTTACGGAATCAAGAAAGGGAGCTCTTTTTTTTCTTATTTTAGTTACCATACTCTCCATCCTGATTTTTACTTGTTGTAGAGCTAATGTTGGGTTTTGATACATAAAATCAAGTGTCATAAAGGATTTCCTATTTGTTGAATTCATTTTGCATGTTTTGAAATCAATGCAAGGTTGAAATGCCAGCTTTTCATCTTTTGGATCTTCTTCAGTGGATGTGCTCTGGTGTCTGCCAGAATTAGCCATGTTCAGGACCTTTCCAGGGCAAGTTGTCACAGCGTGGCCAGAGCAACCTGTAGCAGACCCTCCCATCTGCATAAGCATGCCAAAGGCCTCACCCCAGAGACCAGGACAGGCCACGTGTCCAGGTAAACACCATGATTTAAGATACATTAGGATTGCTCACTTAGCCTATGTGAGCCTTTTGCCCAGAGATGGTCCTGGAATCACCCCAGGGTATTAGAGATTAATGGCATTATAGAAGGTGGACCTTCCAAGAGCCCTAGAGATGATCTAGATTCGAGACAGCTCCCTCACTTCACCCATGACACCCAGAGCGTGGAGATGATGACCACAAGTGGATAGAGAGTGCCATTGTTCTCGATTCCCCAGTTAGTGTTCTTTCTTCTACAGCAATGTTTCTGAGGGCAGAAAGAGGAAAGAGGGACACACACACTGTCTGTGGGTGTCTTCTCAGGGAGGTCTGTGAGTTGGCTGAGATAACGTGTAATGTTTGTGTGCTCTCTGGTTACCATCACCTTAGATCAGAAGCGACCCCTTGATGATTGAGTACCACTCTGAGACATAAGGCCTGCTTGGGTTGATCATAGAGTTGGCCAATGAGAAAAAAATAATCAGTAATAAGTCAAGGATGTATTTGCTCCAAGTGAAGGTCCAAAGTCACTTGGAACCACAGGACAAGTTTCGTGGTGGGTTGAACGAGGAGAGGATGTGGGAGGATTCAACATCACATGGCCCATGGTGGCCTCATAGCCCGTGGTGGTCCTTGGAAGTAGCATCAGTGGCACACTCCAGAGAAACTTCATGAGCACGGTCACCTACGAGCAACCAACTAGCTGCAGCAAAGTAGTATTTTCTACCACATTATATTAATTTAAGTTGATCAGTTTTGCGATTTTTAATAAAAATATACTTGTATCTATTTGAGCAGCAACTTTAATGGAGGTTAACATTGGGTGTTTGTGAAACTTGTTTTCCAGTAAAAGGGGTCCCTTCACTTTAGAGCTTTGATAAAGTATTCCATGCCATGCTGGCCTTATCATTCAGATTCCTACATGCAGGTCCACGTCTGCCTGGGGAATTAAACCCTCAGAAACCCAGACTCTTAGCTGGATCCTAGCTACCCTCACTTCTTGTGGCTGTTTGCTTTGCAATAGCTTTAGATAGAATTTTTTTTTTTTTTTTTTTGCCACTAGTCTCATAGTGAAGGGATGACCACCAAAGAAATGTGACACTTTGTCCTCTACAAAACAATTCTTTTTTTTCTTCTTTCTTTCTTTCTTTTTTTTAAAGACGGAGTTTTGCTCTTGTGGCTCAGGCTGGAATACAATGGGGCAATCTCGGCTCACGGCAACCTCCGCCTCCCAGGTTCAAACGATTCTCCTGCCTCAGCTTCCTGAGTAGTTGGGATTACAGGCAGGCGCCACCACGCCCGGCTAATTTTGTGTTTTTGGTAGAGATGGGGTTTCTCCATATTGGTCAGGCTGGTCTCGAACTCCGTCATGACCTCAGGTGATCCGCCTGCCTCGACCTCCCAAAGTGTTGGGATTACAGGTGTGAGCTACCACGCCCAGCCTCTACAGAACAATTCTAAACCCTTTGGACGACTTGGAAAATGCATCGTTGAGTGGGGGTGGGGAGGCGTCACCAACTGTCCTGCCTGGACTCTGTCGTTGTTGTAAATTCCCATTTACCCTTCTAGGAATGAAACTTTGGTGATAAATGGTACTGCTAATCTTAGCAGATAAAGTCTTTGTAGATTAGTTCCTAACCCTAGCAGATAAAAGCAACTATACATATAGAATGTTAGACCTCAAGTAACTGTATCTTGGGTAATGTGAGGTAAATATTAATACAACTTTATAATAATCACTTAAGATCACATTGCACTGTACATTTGATTTCTCTAACCAGCCATGAGGAAAGTGGGCACTGGTCTTTTAGATTTTGTGTAAGGAAGCTGCAATTCAGAGTCACCATGCAGTCTGCAGAGGAGGCAGGGCTGGAGCCCAGTTTCTCATACCCAGGTTCATAGCTCTGTTCTTTGCCTCATTCTGTAGCCTCAAGATAGCCCTGTCTAGCTCCAGTAAAAACTGCAAGAAAGTCTTTGGGGAATACAGAGCTACCTCCCTAGCCCAGGAAATTATGACCCTGTAAATAAAAATGTCCTGTACGAGAGTCCGGGAACAGGCTGGCAAGGAGGACAGAGTTAAGGCCAGGAGACTGGGCTTGGAGCTATCTCACATGTTCCCAATGACAGAGGACTTCAGAAAGGCTGGGCGACTTGAGAAACAAACATTGCATCTATTTGTGTTTCAGGTTTTTTTTCTGATGGATCTTGAATTTTTAGATGCTTTTCTTCAGATGTAAATCTCAAACTCTGCTCAGTGCCAAACAAAATTACTTTTGCCTCACTCGTAACTTGCTTGTCTGTGCCATGACGTCCTTCAATTAGCATGTATGATTAGGAATTTAAAGCTCGACAGTTATGAAGGGTGGCTGAAACAAAGACTAATGATCTGAGGGCTTGATACTCTATGTAGTTACTTGTTTCTAAATGTATGCTAAGATTCACCCAGCTCAAACTGTCTTTCCTGAAAAGTCAATGATTAAAAGAAAAAAAATGTCCAGGAAACTTAGCTCTTAATTATTATTATATTTTTTTTGGAAATGTAGAGTATAGTAAAAACACTCTGGCATTGACTCTTCCCTGCACCATATATTATGTTTGCAGTTTGTGAACTTAAGTCTTAGATGTCTCACCTCTAAAATGAAGTTGGTAACATTTGCCTTACAGGGTTATTTTTAGGTTTGGAAATCATATTTTCAACGCTTATAGCACTGCTACAGAACACTCACTCAATTATATGAAAATTTATCATGAATTTTATTTTCTACACAATGTACTGAGTGTGTTACTGTTCATAAATTAAGTTGCTATTACTGTAATTCAGGTGATCTGCCTCTTTTGCAGCCACATGTTTGAATGCTTGATTTTGCTTTCTACAGTGGTTCATACTGATTGCCAAACTACTAAAAATGCTGCTGTAGTAATTGGTACTGGTGTTTGGATTTTATTTTTTCTGTTACCAGCAAAACTTCTGTTTTTAGAAGCAATATTTATAGAATGAACTGGCCGTTAATCTGTATTCTATTCAGCAAAATTAGATTTTTAATGGCTGTTTGCTGAAAATCTTCCCCGAAGAGCTGGGCACAATAGAGATCCTGATAACTGTATCTCATGTTGGACGTTCTACAATGCAAATGTTTTAATGAGGATGCAAGTGCGACTGAATTTTAACTAGAGATAAGCTATTGTTTTATTTTAGCAAGTCACTTGTACATTTGCCTTAAATATGCAAATACGTATTTTGGTCCAAAATAGTTTTGTGTATTGGAATAAGTTCTTGCTTTCTAACACATAGTAATAGAACTTGTCACTTTAAGATTTCTTATTAGTTCATCCGGTTCTCTCTCCCTACCTGTATAGATGTGATAAGGAAAGTAAATAACCGAGTCCTTCATAGAATTATCGCAGACTCTAGATGTTAGGTCAGAAGACCAAAGATAACCAGTTTGGAGCTCACTGTGCCTACTATTGGTCAAAGCGAAACCTGGGCCAAATAGCCTGGTAACTCCAGGCCATTCTGGCAAAGTGCAAAAAACAGTGAGTCCAGCATGTTCCACCCAGCTTTGGGTCCGCAGCGAGGCTTCTAGAATCATAGAACTGCAACTTTCCAAGGGATGGCTCTCTTCGTGGACAGCTCTCATGCACAGCTGGGTCAGTCTAAGTTAATATCAGTGGAAGTTTTGGACCCAGAGCTGTTCTGCCTCACCTGAGGCATCTTTACTGGCTGTGGTTGGCTCTACCAGATACCTTCTTCTTTTACAGTAAATCTCCCTCTGGGATGTTTTGTTCTTTTAACAGTCGGGCTTCCACCAGGGTCCCCCAGTGTATCCAGGATGCCCACAATGTCTGATTCCCCACAGTGGACTCAGTTGAAGCCTTTCTGACCTGGTCAGTTGATATTTATGAGGGTGACCAGAACTCCCAATTCCCCCGATTAGAGTTTTGTACCTGAGTCCTAGATTCTCTCGGATAATCCTCAGCAGTCCCTCAAAGAAAGTACTATCCCCATTTCAAATATTCAAAAAGTGAGGAGTTGATAAGTTACTTTAACTCCTCAAGAACTAAGAGGTATTATGTGGCTGTGCTGGGATTTGACCCTAGTAGCGCTCGACTCCAGAGTATGGTTGACTTCAGTTTGCAACTAATGCCTTAATCCACGTTCTGATTGACCAGCTGCCAAAACATGGGAACAATAAGATAACAAAAAGTGACAGACTACCAACGCAAAAGCTTCATACTCCTCACCTGCATATTGAAGAAAAGGGCTTCAAAGAGACTCAGGACTGAGTGGTTATGGAGACGGTATAACATGCCACCGACACTATGTGATGAAGGTTTCAAGGTGGTTATTTATGATTTCCTGTCAGTACATCTTAGAGGAAGGGCTGGTGGAGACAGGTTCAAAGAACTGCGTTGAAATTCTTCTCTGTCACTTAGGGAGCCTAACCCTGCATGTAACCTTGTAGGACTTTGGTTTCCTTCTCTGTAAAGCGAAGGTGAAACCTCACAAGGTCAGAGTGGTTGTGGGGATCTTTCAGAGCTGTGTCAGTTGCATACTTTGCTAACCTAGTTGATTTCAATCAATTTGCCGATAAGCCTGTTCTGTCTATGGTCTGCCTACCAGTCTCCTGAAATTCCAGCTATTTGGTTCTTTTAGAAGATGAGGACTGATTATTGAGATTTCTACAATTGTTAAGTGGCAGAACGTTGTAAATTTACTTCTTATGTAATTTATAAAGTGACCCATTTTATGAAAAACTTTTAATGAATTGTGTCACAACAATCATTTTCATGTAAGCCAGGGATTCCCAAACTTTCTTGGTTCCTGGTGGTCTTAGCATCCCGGTAAATTTCTTATAGTGCTTCAGGTCAAAAGGTATTGCTAATGGTTCTTTTTATTAAGTAGTTAGATCCCAACAACTTACGTGCAAACAACTTTGTAGCTGTTTGAAAAAAAATACACATAAATTGAAAGAAAAAAATACATTTGCTTTATTCTTAAGTAATCACAGTTACATTCTGCTGGGACTGTGTGCCTGTGGGGCACTATACAGCTGCTTAGTTGATCACTTCCTTTCCTGTTCACATCGACTGTCAGGGAGTATTTGCTTTTATTATCCCAGCAATTGCTGAAAAACCCAGCTTTGGTAAGATATGATATCATCAAAATGTAATGGGATCTAATGTTGAAACAATGAACTACTTCTAGCTAGTAGTTTGTGAAATGTCTGACAGAAGTTGTAGATCCTGTGTTTCTCTTGAAAATTAAAAACATATAATTTGTGGTGCCCTGTGCCTTCAGCTTGGCACCCTGTGGCACTTTGGCACACAGTTTGGGAACTGCGGATATAAGCAGCATATACATTGCCATATTGGCATTTGACAGGCATGGACACAGCTCTTAGTGTTCTCTAAGATGCATAAGTATCACGAAAGGACCGCAGCCTGGAACCCGGTCCTGGTGAGTGGTCTTCCAGTACACTGTCGGCGGTTGAGGAAATGGTACATTTCTGTGCATTGCCAAATGGAGCAAGTGCACACCCATTGATGGTATTCCCATGACCCTGAGCCATTCTCATGAACGTCAGCTGCAGGCTCCCCCCTGGATAGAACTGGCCATCTGAATGCGGGTCTCAGTTAAGAATGTGGAACAGTTGCTTTCTGCATAACATTCTTCTAAGTGCACTTACTGCTTTCCAGGAAACCGTTCTCTTCTACCGTGTCCATGGGCTGGGAGGCCGTTTAGAGTGTTTCCTGTGATTTCTGCAGCATGACACAGTGGGCCACAAATGCTCCCTTTTCTGTGTCATTTGCTCTCTTCATTGATAAAGGACACTCATCCTTCCTGTTTATTTTCAGAATTTGTTCTTAGGTTTATTGGGCGTGGCTCATTCCAAAGTCCGAAAACCTTCCATTGTCAAAACAAATGGTACCAGGGCATGATGTTAATATTTTACGTCGAACAGAACTTAAAGCACAAACAACATTAAAATAATCATCTACAAAGTTATGCCATTGTTTAAATTCCTATTATATTTTTTTGCAGGATGGATTGATTTTTCTCATGACAAAAACTTTTATGTGTTAAAATTTCACATTCTGAATATTTCTAGCCAATGGGCTGAATCAGTGATTATAATCCTGGTGGAAGAAGAGGAGAGTAAAAATATTACAATCCAGACATTACTCCTGCCTCACTGGGAGAGCTCCACAATTATTTAGCCATTTTATTGAAGCTATAAAAAGTAGAATGTACAATCCATGCAAAAAAATCGTCCTTGCCTTTTTCTGCATTGGTCATACACATAAGCAGCAATGTGTGACAGTGTTGCTCTGTCTATGGTGTTTGTCATTGTGTCCCTCCACCAGCACTTCAGGAACAGAGGCTTTGCATGTTTACAGGGCCTAGTGCAAGGGTTAGCAAACTTTTTCTGTAAAGGGGCAGATAGTTAATATTTTCAGCATTGTGAGCTACAAGGTCTCTGCGGCAACTGTTCACCTGTGCCGTTGCCATGTGAAGGCAGCCAGATAATACGTAAAATGCATGATCGTGGTTGTGTTTCAATAAAGCTTTATCGATGGGCACTGAAACTTGAATCTTATCAAATGTTTACGTGATTATTTGGAATATTACTCTTTTGATTTTTCAACCTTTAAAAGCATAAAATCATTCTTGCCTCATAGGCTGTACAGACACAGGTTGCAGGTCACATTTGGCCTATGGGTTAGAATTTGCCAGCCCCTGGGCTACAGAAATGCCTGGAACAGAGAAGGTGCTTGAATGATGAAGATCACGTTTTTATTTATTTATTTTTGAGACAGAGTTTCACTCTCGTTCCCCAAGCTGGAGTGCAGTGGCACAGTCTCAGCTCACTGCAACCTCCACCTCCTGGGTTCAAGTGATTCTCCTGCCTCAGCCTCCCAAGTAGCTGAGATTACAGGTGCTTACCACCACGTCCGGCTAATTTTTTGTATTCTTAGTAGAGATGGGGTTTCACCATGTTGGCCAGGCTGGTCTTGAACTCCTGACCTCAAGTGATCCACCTGCCTTGGCCTCCCAAAGTGCTGCGATTACAGGCATGAGCCACTATGCCTGGCCAACATCACGTTTTTAATTAAAATCTTTATTATGAGCTATTTTAAACCTACAGAAAAGCACAGAGAATAGTATAATTAGCATCTGCCACTGAGATTCAACAAACATCATTCTGCCATATTGGTTTCCAATTATTAAGAAAAAAATAAAACAGGCAAATACAGTTAAAGCCCGCCACCCCCACTGCCACTACCCTACTCCTCCCCAGCCCACTTCCCTCCCTCTCTACCCAGAAACAATGATTGTTCCGAGTTGGGTTGTAAGCTTCTGTCTTTTAAAATATTTTTGCAACATAGGCATAAAATATGCATAGACCACGTGTGACACTGCAGCATCCTTTCACAACTTGCTTTTTTCCACTCACTACGGTGTTTCTGCGATGTGTCTGTGGCTTCCAGATGTAGCTCTAGTTCATTCATTTAAATTTCATGCGGTTTAATTTATTCACCTTTTATGAGTCTTATTCAAGAGATTATTTTCTATCTTGATGTCATCAAGATATTGTCCTATATTTTTATCTAAAGCAGGAATCAGCAAACTTTCAGCAAAGAGCCGGAGAGTAAATAGTGTAGGCATTGTGGGCCACTTGTCTGTTGCAACTGCTCAACTGTGGGGAAGCAGCTTTGGACAATGGACATGCTGATGGGTGTGACCGTGCTCCAGTAAAACTTGATTTATTAAGATCAGGCGACGGGCCACATTTGGTCTGTGAGCTGCAATTTGTCAACTCCTGATTTAAAAGTTTTGAGGTTATATTTGTAACATTGTCATACAAAATCCATCTGGAATTCATTGTGTGTGTAGATGTATGGTATAAGTTAGATATTTATGTTAGTCTCAGGAGTCAGCAATTAGCAATTATTTCAAGTATCACTTACTAAAAAGTTGAACTTTCCTACACTAATTTTTTTTTTTTTGAGACGGAGATTCGCTCTGTCACCCAGGCTGCAGTGGAGTGGTATGATCTCGACTCACTGCAACCTCTGCCTGCCGGGTTCAAGCAATTCTCATGCCTCAGCCTCCCGAGTAGCTGGGATTTCATACATGTACCACCATGCCTGGCTAATTTTGTATTTTTAGTAGAGGTGGAGTTTCATCATGTTGGCCAGGCTGGTCTTGAACTCCTGGGCCCAAGTGATTCGACCACCTCGGCCCTCCAAAGCACTGGGGTTACAGGCGTGAGCTATTGCGCCCATCCTTCCTACACTAATTTTTAATGCCTTCCCTGTTATATTCGAAGTTTCTCTACATGGCAAATCTCTGCTCTCTCATCTGAAACATTGTTCAATGTAGTTATAGATTTATAATAAGTTTTTATTTCTGGGGGGAATAAAGTCATGTGTCTTTATTCTTCTTCAAATTATCTTGAAAATATTTGGTCCTTTCATCTCTCATTTGTATTTTGGATCAATTTGATAAGTCAGAAAACAAAAAAGAAGCATGGGATTTTGATTGGAATTGTACCGTTCTACCTGGATTAGTATTCTCATTATGTTACTAGCTGAGGGACCGTGAACAAGTTAGTTTCTGAGCCTGAGAGATAATATGCAGATAACAGTACCTGCCTCACAGGGTGATAGTGAAGATTAAGCGGATTAATATAGGGAGCACGCCAAGAACCATGCCAGATATAGCATAAGCACTCAGAAATCTTAGCTATTAATATCTTTAGTAGAAGTCTGCTTATCAAAGGTATCAGGACAGTTAATCAGGTCAGTTAATTAAAGAAGTTGTGAGGAATTATAAAAACGTTTTAGATCTCCTTTAAGCATCTTACATATCTTAAAATGCATAAATACATATTCATGCAGGAGTGGAAAAGGTTTTCTTGACCCTTATCCACAGTTCTAAGTGCTGATGGTGGCTTCTTTCCTTGTATGGTTTGTAATTTTTACTGTGCGCTGATTATGATAAGAGTCTGTGTGTACACATGCATGTGTGTGAGTCCCATGTGTCCTGTATTGTGAAAAGTGTCACTCCACTCCTGTACTGATCCTAAACACATTTTGTTGTTGCTGTTGTTCGAAATGGAGTTTCGCTCTTGTTGCCCAGTATGGGGTGCAAATGGCACCATCTTGGCTCACCGCAACTTCCACCTTGTGGGTTCAAGTGATTCTCCTGCCTCAGCCTCCCGAGTAGCTGGAATTACAGGAGCACACCACCATGCCTGGTTAATTTTTGCAGTTTTAGTGGAGACAGGGTTTCACCATGTTGGTCAGGCTGGTCTCGAACTCTTGATCTCCAGTGATCCGCCTGCCTTGGCCTCCCAAAGTACTGGGATTACAGATGTGAGCCACTGTGCCTGGCCCTAAACACGTTTTTAATGTGAATTTTTGGTTTAGGATGTCCACATGAAGGAGATGTTGTTAATCACAGGGGACATTCATGTGGGAGGTTTTAATTATTCATGGGATTTTTCTTTTAATCCAAAGACTGTAGAGATTTCAGTTTTTCTGCTGTTACCCCAGGCCTGCTGGTGGATTTGTCTAGTGTCCCTTCTGCCCTCTCTAAACAGACATGAGGCTCTAAGAGGCTTCATGTGTGGGGTCAGTTATAGTTGCCTCTCCTTTCCTGTGCCCAAGGCCCCATTTCCCATCCCCATTTGAGTGTGTGTATGTGTGTGGAGGGCGGGGGGCTTCCTGTAAAAACCAGAAAGCCTGCTAGACAGATTCTAAAAGAGCTAGAACACTCCCATGTGATTTTTAGAACCCCAGTTCCCAGAACTGTAGGTCTTATTTCCAGCTCTGTAGGCTGTGTGGTCAATGCAGTGTCATCATGTGCTGAGTTCTCTGGTTGTGAATTTTCTTATCATTCCTGAAACTTGAGGATCCCCCCTTTCTTCCATCCCTTTTTAAAGTTTACCTCCGAATCAAAGCATGTTTAATTTTATCTAATTTTTTTTTCACTGGAGAAGGGCCTGGCCATCAGTTCAATTAAAATCCTGAATAGTGAAATTTTCCATCGAAGTTTTTGTTGTATGAATGCCTATGGCATTTGCATATGCAAGATAAGTCACGTGTCTATGATCTTTTTTTTTTTTTTTTGAGGCAGGGTCTTGCTCTGTCACCCAGGCTGGAGTGCAGTGGCGCTATCTTGACTCACTGCAACCTCCGCCTCCCAGGTTCAAGCAATCGTCCCTCCTCAGCCCCTCGAGTAGCTGGGATTACAGGTGCGTGCCACCATGCCCAGCTAGTTTTTGCATTTGTTTTTGTAGAGGGGGGTTTCACCATGTTGCCCAGGCTGGTATGGTGTCTATAATCTTTATACACTAACAATTCACATAGTTCAACATGGAAAGCATTATTAAATGGGATTGATTTCATCAACATTCTGAAACAGTTCAGAGGATCCTCTGCTCAAAAATTGTTTGCTTGAAAAGCCATTAGTTCTATATGGCTATACTTTTCTGACAGTTTTCCCAGTGGGTTCTTCTAGCCTTCTAATTTTATGCCTTAATTGGAAATGCTAAATATTTGCATTTAAAAGAGATAATTGGAATGATCAGTATTGTAGAGTGTCTTCAAAGCTACAGTACCTTTGCCATACTACCTCATTAGATACAATTGTACAGGTTTCTTCTGCTTCCCAGTATAGCTGTCCTGTGTCCACAGAGCTGCACAATTAACGTGGTGGTGGGTTTCTGCCCTCATCCCTTTGCTTTCTGTCTGAACTCCTAGGCTGCAGAGACTCGGGTCTCTGTTGTGACCATCCTTGTTTCTCTGCTTCACAATCCATGACTGTTTCTAGTTGGTAGGGCTTTTACGGATGACCTCTTCCACTTTCAGCCCTGTTTTTTGTTCTGTTATTACTTTTTTCTTTTGTTTATTTTGTCTTTCACACCTACAAAGGTCCTCTCAGCTTCCTCATGGAAAAAAATAAAATAAAATAAAACAACCCTGGCCTTTGAGCAGATTTGCTAGACAACCAAAGATCCTCTTTTCAATCTTGCAATGAGACAGTCTGAACACACGTGCAATTTGGAGGTCTTTGGCTCTTATCGATTTTAAAACAATTGGTGCTGGATATCTAGGGCCCCCTGCTCTGTTGGTGGCTTGAGGTTTTACTCATTTTCCTTTTAGTGTTTTCTTAGTGTAGCTGCCTATACGAAGCCTGCTGTATATAGAAGGCTTATCTCCAGATAAATGAGGTTGGATACCCGAAGACTTTAGATTTATCTGCAGAGCCACTGATTTTTGTCCTATTCCCGGGAGCAGATGGCTATTAAAATTAGAGCAGCTGTTTCCAAGTAAGGTTAGAAAAGCTGAAAAGAGAGCAGAGGGAATTTTGTGTGCCTGCAGAGAGAAAAACACACATCAAAGTAGTCAAGAGGCCAGGCAGGTACACAGGAACACTTGGCACTTGACGGCTCAACCCAAAGCCTCCCCCCCACTTTTACTAAACAAGGTGACCCTGATTTTTCTGCTCTTGCACCTGGTTTCACAGACACTGATAGATTTCTCTGTCCGACTTCTCTTAAGGATCCCAGGCCACCGAGCCTAGCAGATACAGAAGAACACTCTTCCTGGTAGGAAATGTTCTGAATAAAGAATGATCTAGAAAGCAGTGGGGTCTCTTCTTTGTTTCAGACAAGAAATATTTTTTGAGAGCCTACTACGTGCCTGGTTTTCCAACTTTCTGCTACCCCACGTTGGTGTCATTTGTTCTTTATTTATTCTTTAAAAATAAAGAGCATGTCATTTGTCCTATTTAAAAAAAAAAAGAGAACATTTAAAATGTTTGGGGTCCCCAACAAAAGTGAAAATTTCTTTTCAAAGTGCTACTCCGACTTGAGTTTCCACCCCTGGCTGGCATGTTTCATTGGCTTTCTGTGTCTTCTAGGAGGAAGGTCAAACTCATTAGAGGGGCACAGAAGCTGCTGGATTTTGGCTTCTGCTGGCTCTCCTGGTCCCTGTGGCTTCATGTGGTCACTGTGCTGGAGGGAGAGTCGCTCTGGAATCTGTGTGCCATTCTTGCCTGGGAGGAAAGTCAGGAAGGAACCTTATGGTTACTTCTGGGTAGAGGCAAATTAGTTTCATCATCTTTGTTAAATATGACAATCAAGGAACAGACAGTATGTCAGATATGTGTACATGGTAGGTGTTTTAAAGACAGTTTTCAAAAATTGCAAAGCACAAAATATATACAGAAAAGTGCCCCCCAAAATATGTACAGCTCAATGTATTATCATAAAATGAACACCTGTGTAACCACCACTCAGATCAAGGTTGACCATGTTGCCCTCCAGCAGCTTCCTCATCTCCACCTCTCCCAGCTCCCCAAAGTTAATCACTCTTCTGACTTCTCGCATGGGTCACTTTTGCTGTTTACAATCTTTACACAAGTGGAAAAAGCCCTGTGTTTGGGGGAATTTGTTCTACTTGTTGTATAAGGCTATAGTTCTTTCTTTTTCATGGCTGTGTAATATATTTTATCAGTATAAGGTAACTGTTGTCATCCAGCTCATTAATATTCTTACAGTTAGTGCTCTTTGTGTTCTGTTTATTACATATTTGTTTACTATAAGGTTACACAGATATTCTCTTCTATTATCTTTTTGAAGCTTAATTTTTTACCTTTCAGTTGAATCTACAATCCAATTGGAGTTTATTTTTGTATATGGCTTGAGAGAGAGAAAATCTTCATTTGTTTTTTCTCATTGGATATCAGTTTATTGAAAAGACTCTATTCTAGAAGTCAAGTGTCCCTGCGTGATCCTTTCTGTTTCTTGTCTCTCTGTTCCATTGGTCTATTTGTTCATCTTTCTGCCAATATCATGCTATCCTAATTACTATAGCTTTAAAATTCCTGCTTTCTAATAGAGCAAGCCCTCCCACATTGTTCTTACTCAAGCGTGTCTGTGCTACCGTGGGCCATTTTACAGAAGCACACAACTGTTGTGATTTCTGTTGCAGCAGCATTGAATCTTGTAGCTTACTTTAAGAAAAATTTGAGTCTTTCTAATACTGAGTTTTCTAATTCATAACTAGAATATTCCCCTTTTACAATTCTCTTTGTTGAGATCATGCACTTTTAAAATTTGATTTATTACCAGGAATTTAATTTTTTTCATCTATTATAAACAGCCCCTTTGAGAAAATTATCTTTAGTTTGCTGCTGATACATAGAGATGCAAAATATTTTTATTTTTTGGTAAATTTTGACCTTGCATGCAGCAAACTTGCCGAAGTTCCATATTTTAATAATTTATCTGCATAAATAATCATATAGTCTGTAAATTGACAGCTTATTTTCTTATTGGATCCTTATACTGTCTTTTTAGTTTTGCCTCATTGCACTGTGTAGGACATTTAGTGCAGTGTTCAATGGAAGTGGTGTTAGCAAACATCCTTGCTTTCTTCTCAATTTCAGAGAGAAACTGTTCTCCCTTTCACCAATATAACTATTATATTTGCTCAAGGTTTTTTGTAGACACTCTTTATTGGATAAAAGAAGTTTCCTTCTATTCCTAGTTTGCTAAAAGTCTGCACTCTACCTAGATGTTAAATTCAATAAGTGTTTTTTCTGCATTGGTGGAGATGATCATACAATCTTCACAGGAAGTTTAATTCCCTGTTTGCCTGCAGACTTCTTTTCCTGCGTACAAAAGAGGCAGAAGTCGACATATTTCCTGTATTGATGGAATTGTTGTTTTGTAAAAAAGAGTTTGATAGGATGTATGAGTGTCTCTGATGAGAGGCGAAACAAAATGTATGCACTGGAATTGTTCTGCAAGTTTTAATTCAAGAAACTGGTCTTTGAATGACTAAAAGTAAAAAAAAAAAAAAAAAAAAAAAATAGCATTTCATTTGAGGCTGGTGTGCCTATGTCAGTAAGTGCAGTTGAGTGCTATCTCTTAGGACTTAGTTAAATATGGAAACCAAGGGACAAAGGGCAGATCAGGTTTTTGAAGAACAATTCATTTAATTGTTGATATATCTGTAGGTGAGCAGAGCTTAGAGATTCATCACTATGACTTATCACTATGTGTTGATTAGACTAAAGCGAAAGTACTGAGATTTCAAGGTAATTTCCAAATGCAGTATGTTTTAATGAAATATGAAAAAGTATGAATGCAGCATGAAAAAGTAGGGAAACAATAAGTAGGAATTTATTTTTAATGGATTCATTTTATAGCCACATGTTTCAATTCTGCTTATAATTTCCTTTTAGCCTACTTACAAATGTGACTCAACTCACATACAAAAATCAGGACAAGCTGGTTTCAAGAAAGCTGACTCAGAATTGAGGGGAATAATGGACTGACCAAATTAATCTTGGAATTTTTTTTGAATTGATGTAGAGTTTCTAAGACAGGAGTAAAGACATATCAAAACATGGAATGTGTATTTCACTAAGACATATAGTTCTTGTTTCAGTAAAATGAATGAGCAGTTTTATTATTTGGATTTGGAAAAAAAGTCTTGGGATGCATTTCTTGGCTGAGTCTACCACTGGCATAAGCATTATAGTGATTTTTTTTTTACATTTTTATTCCCAGTGAGTAAGCAGTTGGTGTTGGAATATAGTTGAAATCCTTATTAAAGAAGGTGGGAAAAATTTCATTTTGAGACAAAAATACTGTGACAGTTGGACCCCAACATTGTTCATTTGCGTTTCAGAAGGAAGATGACATTTACAACCAGTGCAATTCCTATTTCGGACATAGAAACACAATATTAAGAACTTAAAGGCCTTTAGAACGTTCTAGTCCCATCCCTTCCTTTTACAGTTGAGGGTGCTGAGCCCCAGGAAGCTTTCTTGCCTAGTCCAAAATCACCTGCAAATGAGACTGGAACCCCAGTCTTTCTCTCCCCTATCACGGTACCTCAGGGTGGCAATTGTTCATTCTCATTTCTCCAGTAACCCTAAGCTCTAAATTCTGGAGTCATCTTTGTTTTAGTCTCTCCAATTGGCAGACATGGACACTCTCCTGCTATTTCAGTATCCCCTTAGTCTGTGTGACCTTTCCCCACCCACTGTCTTCCATGGGTCCACCTCGTTCTATATTTAGCCTTGGCATAGGTTGCTCATCATTCATCTCCATTTAGTTCAGCCGATGGATGGAAAGGTTGAGGGAGAATTTCCATATTTCTTCTAGTGAAGGAAAGGTGGGGGTATGACCCTTCATTGTGTTCTTGCTTCAAGGTGGACTATCTAGATGAACATTCTTTTCATAGTACCAAGATTTATTCTGCAACCTTCCTGCACAGAATTATGACTAAAAGAATGTCTGGTCCTTTACGTTGTTTTGCCAAAGGTCCTTCTGTTATTTAATCACTTGGTGCCCACCAGTCCAATTAGGGAGTTGCATGGGGGGAGAAAACAGATTTTATTGCTATCAAACTTGTAGGGCGCTGTTCAAGATAGTTTTCTTTTTTGAAGTCTTTCCAGGTGACCCCACCTACCTGTTTTCCTTCTTTTGTGAACCCCAAAGTCTGTACTGTCTAGATCAGGGATTGGCAAACTAAAGGGACAGATAACAAATATCCTACAGGCTTTGTGGGGCAGGTGCTCTCAGTTGTCACTGCTCAACTGCTGGTGTGTTGCAAAAGCAGTCAACACACAAACAGGTGGCTGTGGTTGTATTCCGTGGTTGTATTCCAATAAAGCTTTATTTACAAAAACAAACTGGATTTCACCTGTGGTTGTAATTTGCCAACCTCTAGTTTATATTTACAATTTCTAAATTTTGGTTTTGGGACCAGGTACATCAGAATCATGTGGGAAATGCTGAAAGATACAGGTTTCTAGGCTTCACCTTTAGAGTTTCTGATGAACAGCCTGGAGCCGGGGAATCTGTGTTTTAAAAGTTCCCTGATTGATTCTGCTGCTTAGATAAATCACTAAAACAACGGCCCATTCTAGTTATCTGCTTCCCTCCTTCATTCTTTCCTTTTCTATTTTCCTCACTCCCTCCTTTCCATCCTCCAGTAAATATACATACAAATAAATATATAACATTTTATTTGTGTTTAAGATTATATAAAATGACATGATTCTGTAGATTGCTTATTTTGTAGATTGCTTGTTTATTTCTTCGCCCTTTTTATTGAGGCATTTATCTTGTATTGATCCTAAAAATTCTTTCTATAATAAGGGATTTAGTCCTTTATAGTATGTTGTGCATTTCTTCCTTCATGATAGTGTTGCCTTTTAGATTTATTCATGGAGTTGCATGGTTTAAAAATAATTTTGATAGTGTGAAATGCACTGTTCCCCTAAGGCAGTGGTCTCAATCAGAGATGATCTTTCCCCAGGGGATGTTAGCAATGGTTTTGGTTGGCATAACTTGGAAGGTGGGATTCTATTGGCATCTAGTAAGTAAGGATACAGGATGCTGCTAAACATCTTACAACATACAGGGGAGCCCCCCACGACAAAAAATTATCCAGTTCAAGGTGTCAAAAGCACCACAGTTGAGAAAACCTGCTTTAAGGCTATTTCTTTGTTTTACTTATTGTATTTTTTATTTATTTATTTTTTTTGAGACGGAGTCTCACTGTGTCGCCCAGGCTGGAGTGCAGTGGTGTGATCTCGGCTCACTGCAAGCTCCGCCTCCTGGGTTCATGCCATTTTCCTGCTTCAGCCTCCCGAGTAGCTGGGACTACAGGCGCCCGCCACACTCCCGGCTAATGTTTTGTATTTTTAGTAGAGACAGAGTTTCACCATGTTAGCCAGGATGGTCTCGATCTCCTGACCTCATGATCTGCCTGCCTCAGCCTCCCAAAGTGCTGGGATTACAGGCGTGAGCCACCGTGTCCAGCCTGTTTTTTTTTTGTTTGTTTGATAAGACACTCCCTCTTCCTGTAATACTAATATCTCTGTTAAAATCTGTATTAAAACTTTTTAAATTGACTGCTACTCAGACAAATTACTAACATAATAGTCAATTTTACTTCCTTCTTAACACCAAACACGAATTCCCCCCTTCTTTCCCTTCCTTGCCTGTGTCTTCTTCTCCACTCCTCTGTAAGTATCACGAGTCCCCTGTGTCCCCTCTGTGGCCAGCATGGTGCTAGGTCATATAATGTCCCCTACCCACTGCCCAGAATTTGTAAGTTCTCCTCTGGGGCTTTGTCGCATTTGGGTTCCTCAAGCACCCTCCCATTCCCCCTGGATGCCTTTGCCCACTTAGCATGGGTATTAGTGAGGGAGGGGCTGACCTCTTGTCGGCTCGGTTCTTCCCTGGACCTTCTGAAAACTGCCAATGCAAGCTCAGTGGCCGTCAATAGAATCCTAAGTCTTCAACCTGGAGGAGGCCTTTCGAGATGCGACCTCATCTCCTCCCTTAATGCATGAGGGGTGTGTGTCCAGAGCAGGTGAGCAACTTGTCCCACCCACCTGCAAAGAACAGGGCCAACACTAGGGTGATGCTTGCTCAGCTGGCTCCGTTTCCCATTGGAAAACTCCCAGACCAGCTCTTCCTGGTGAAGACATCCGGAATTGCTGTCTTTGTTTTGCCGAAAGCTGCCACTATCATTCTAAAAGAGGCTGGTCCCAACACCTGCTCAAAATCTCATTTCCTGTTTTCCATGATCAAATCCATTCTCTCCCTCAGCACTAAAAAATGTAAGGGAGTTTAATATAAAGGTGTTGGGGTGGGTAACCTCAATCAAACAAAGGATCCTAATAGCTGACATGCCTACCAGCAGGGCATGTAATTGATGAGCTGACTGCTCATGGCAAGTCCAAGTTAACGTCTCTGACTCTTCGATTGGACTGTGAGCTTTTCAAGGGCCAGATAAGGCTTTATTCATCTTCCTGACCCCTCTTATGGGCATCGTGCCTGGCACATCATAGGTGCTTGATAAATGTTGCATGAATTGCTGATTGGCCATATTGAGTTTTCTGTAAAAGTACAGAAGCGGCAGGGCTGAAGCCCATACATTTTCTAAACTAGTATGGAAGGGAAGTTAGTTACCTGGGCCCCACCATCATCCAGGTAATACTGATGCAGGTGTCCACACTTCAAAGCAACCCTATTAGCTTTGACTTACTATATCTAATGACCCTATGAATGGGCCTCTTTCATGCCTTTTAAAGTTGACATTTCATCCTTCTGTTTGTATGCTGCAGAGGACATGGGCATTGCCAGGGACATGGGTGGCAGAGAGTTTAAGGAAGAAAAACAGGCCATGGCTAAAGCGTCACACTGCTACTGCCTTTGAATCACAAGTCCCAGGAGAGGCTGGTACCCTTGCTCAGGTCTGGCCTCCCATTTTACTCAGTCCATTCCCCCAGAGCTGCTCTTGGTTCGAGTAGACATTATTTGACACGGCTGAAAAGTCTAAAATAAAATGTGGAAAATAGTTTCAGGTTAGTTCTATGATGTGAAAAAATATGGCTTAAGCAGATGAATTGATCTGATGCAGCAAGCATACAGCGTTTAATAAATGGGCCTGCTGGTTCACTGTAAGCAGAATACCATTAGCCAATGGGCTTTCTCTTTCCTCTTTATTATAGCTGGTATTACAAAGGCTTAATCATTTCTTCCCCATCATTAGAATCTAGAAATTATAGCTCGGAAAATATCATGTATTACATTTTATGCATTGCCAAAGTTAGGTCTATTAATTCTGATATTTTGCCTCGTTATGCATTTTGGCAGTTTGGTTATTACCTGCTTATAGTTCAGATTTAATGGGATGCAAGAGCAGAAGCGACCTCTGCAACAGGACCTTTTCCTTAATGAGATAAAATACAAATATGAACTTAAAATAATATTGTCTGTATACAGAAGCATAGGACTTATGATAAATATTTATGATTTGCTTAAAAGTTAATGATTGCACCTTATCTCATATACGCTGTTATGAGTTGAAACAGATAGCTTTCCCAAAAAATAAAACTAGTCTGATGTATTAGAGAAAATAATGGCAGAAAGCTGCCATTGTTAATGAAACAACTAATATGCACGCCAAGAAAGTAGCATTGGGATAAAATTATTTTTAAAAAGGGCCCAATGACCCTGCAATGCATGTAATTCTCTGTCTTGTACCCTGTGTGTGTGCATGTGTGTGTACGTGCATGTGTGCGTGCATGTGCATGTGTGTGTGCTTGTGCATGTGTGTGCATGTATATGTGTGCATGTGCATGTGTGTGCATGCACACTCCATCACATTATCCACTGCCTTGAATCCCTGTAGAAATTTATTTTACTGACTGTTTAATTTTTAGCTTTTGTCGTCTCTTCTTCACTAAGAGTGTTTCTCCTGGCCTTCCGTGTCAGTCATTCATTCTTCACCCCACATGCTACTTGTGCATTCCTCTCATCTATGAAGCTCAGACAACAGCGCTTAGGGTATTATTGATTCTCATCATGTTTTCTTTCTGACTCTTTATCCCCTTACCTGATGGGACTGACTCCTGGATGGCAAATTGAGCATTGCCATGGGACCTGCCCTTTGCCACCCAGCTCCATCAACCAGCACCTCTGACACTTCCCAGTGGGGTGAACAGCTTCACAAAGTAGCTCATAGAGATGGTCCCCGAGGACCAGAGAAAGGTGGCTTGGCTCACTGTGTTGAAAGCCACTTGTGAAGTGGGTCTGTACTCTTCCTGCCCTCATCAAGGCCGCGGCTGCAGGTTGTGCTGGTTCTGTCTTACCTCTCAGGTCGACAGAGCTTTTACTCCTTTTAAAGAAGACTTAAAGTTATTTAATCACTTTAAAACACCACAGTGGGACATTTCAGCCTCCCACTTGGCTTATGTTCTCAAGACCTGAGACTGGGCCTTGGAGAATCCTGATCGCATTTAACAAGGCAGTACACTTCACAGGCTCTGGCAGCTGCTGGTGTATAACATCATTCACTTTCATGCTCTCGCTCATTCATTCATTTAGTAAATGTTTATCCAGCAGCTCCCATGTGCTGGGCACTGTTCTAGGGCTGTGGATACACAACTAAATTAAACTGAAAACAGAAATTGGACCTCAAAAAGCCTACATTCTAGTGGGGGAAGAAAAAAATGAATGTATTAAATAATTTAAAATTTATGTGAGAAGATGATGGATATTTTAGAAAAAATAAAGCAAGGAAGGGAGTCAAACATCAGCATCATACAATATACCCAGGCAAGAAGCCAGCACATGTACCCAAGTGAATCTAAAATAAAAATTGAAAAAAAAAAAAAAAGAGGAGTTGACATTGTCAGAGGGTAGAGACCTTGCTCTGTTAAATAGGGTCCTCATCAGAAGATGGCGTTGGAGCAAAGACTCAAAGGTGGCTCAGGAGCAGTCTTGAGAAGCCAGGGCATTCCAGGCAGAGGGAACAACCGGTGCAAAGGCCCTGGGGCAGGAGAGTGCCTGGAGCATAGGAGGAGCAGTGAGCAAGCCAGTGTGTGTGGAGCCAGTGAGGGAGGTCAGGGGCAGGAGGTGAGGTCAGGGAGACTGGGGCAGGCACATCACAGAGGGCTTGTAAAACTTGGTGCATACGGGCTGGGCACGGTGGCTCATGTCTGTAATCCCAGCACTTTGGGAGGCCGAGACAGGTGGATCACCTGAGGTCAGAAGTTTGAGACTAACCTGGCCAACATGGTGAAACCTCGTCTCTAATAAAATACAAAATTAGGTGGGTGTGGTGGTGGGTGCCTGTAATCCCAGTTACTTGGGAGGCTGAGGCAGGAGAATCGCTTGAACCTGGGAGGCAGAGGTNTGGACACTCATTTACCCTGATGTGATTATTATGCATTGCATGCCTGTATCAAAATATCTCACGTACCTGGTAAATATATACATCTACTATGTATCCAAAATTTTATTTTTTTTTAAAAAAAAAAGAGTATATGGTTGGGCACGGTGGCTCATGTCTGTAATCCCAGCACTTTGGGAGGCCGAGACAGGTGGATCACCTGAGGTCAGAAGTTTGAGACTAACCTGGCCAACATGGTGAAACCTCGTCTCTAATAAAATACAAAATTAGGTGGGTGTGGTGGTGGGTGCCTGTAATCCCAGTTACTTGGGAGGCTGAGGCAGGAGAATCGCTTGAACCTGGGAGGCAGAGGTTGCAGTGAGCCAAGATGGCACTATTGCACTTCAGCCTGGGCAACAAGAGTGAAACTCCATCTCAAAAAAAAAAAAAAATAAATAAATAAATAAATAAATTAGTGAATACTTTGGCTTTTATTCTGGGTAAAAGTCATTTGTGTAACATTGCTAAGCCTCAACTGTAAAATTAGAATAATAAATGTACAAATGTACTTACCAAAAGAGTTGTAGTAAGGATGAACTAAAGTAAGAAATGTAACATGCCCAACAGAATGGCAGGCGCACACATAAGTATTGGGAGGACTCAGTGCTTTTAGTGCTTGTACTAGGTTACTAGTTGTAAACTTTTAGTGCTTGTACTAGGTTACTAGCTGTAAACTTTTAGTGCTTGTACTAGGTTACTAGATGTAAACTCTCTAGGGACAGATTTAGGTTTTTTTTTTAAAAAATTTTTTTAAACAGCATTTTATACCCAGACCTGGTACAGTTCTTGTCATAGTAAGTCCTCAATCAGTGTTCATTGAGTGTTACCGTTATCATACATTTTTCTAAAAAAAGCATTCAGGCAGTCTTAATTGGCCTACATTTAATACCTACTTGTTTTCTGTTGCTTACAAAAATATAACCCTTACCTTCTCTACAGGAATTTTTTTTTTTGGCATGATAATAAGATGATATCAAAGTTGTGGTGCTATGTTATGGAAAGAACTCTTGGCTGAAAATCAGAAGACGTGATCTGCTAGTATGGTAGCTGCGAGAGGTCATTCAACTCCTCTGCCTGTTTTTTTTTTTTTTTTTTTTTTTTTTTGAGGTGAAGTCTTGTTCTGTTGCCCAGGCTGGAGTACAGTGGCACAATCTTGGCTTACTGCAACATCCGCTTCCTGGGTTCAAGTGATTCTCCCGCCTTAGCCTTTCTAGTAGCTGGGATTATAGGTGCCCACCACCACGCCCAGCTAAATTTTGTATTTTGAGTAGAGACGAGGCTTTGCCATGTTGACCGGGCTGGTCTTGAACTCCTTACCTCTTGATCCGCTTGCCTTGGCCTCTGAAAGTGCTGGGATTACAGGCGCGAGCCACCACACCCGGCCCTCTGCTCTTCTTTTTCTCAAAGTGATACGGGTTCAGAAAATCCTTCTCCATTTCAGTGTTGGTGTGAAGAGAAGCTACTCTATGTTCTTTGAAAACTCGAAACGTCTCTCTGGGGGAGGGTAGGTGTCGTGCCTGTTACCGTGGGAAGGGTGTGTACATGTGCTTAACTGATTTCTCTGAAGGAATGTGGACTTCTGCTGTGCTTGGCGCCCCTTTTGAGGAGGCCCCTGCCTCTCTGAGGACTGGTGGTTGTCAGCTGTGGGCTGTGGCAATGGAGCTGAAGCTGTGAGGCCTCTCAGGCCACCAGATAGGTGGTCCTTGCCTTAGTAATGTCATTCTCTAAGCTGCACTATGGAGGTTTGGACTTTCAGAATTAAGTTTTGTATTGATCCCTTGTGGTTTAAATGTATTTCTGCCTTTATAATGCATGTATTGAAATTCTTATTTGTGACTAGATCAACCTCAGATGTTTTAAAAGTTGATTTCAGAAACATGACTTTGAATGTCTCCTTTGTTCAAGTGAATAAAATTCTTCTTGTTGCATAATTCTTGAGGTGACAGCCATTCCACAAGGCCTTCCTAAAAATAAATCAGAAACAAGATAACAACATCGTGACTAAACAAGAAGTTCACATCCCTCCCTTTTCACGTGTTGCCTTCCAAATGTTGATCAATCTATCGTGTCTACTTTTTCCAACAATTTTTTAAAAAGTCCCATCATACAGCCTATGTTCCTGGACAGGCTAGGAATAGAGCAGTGAACACAGTAGATAAAATCCCTGAATTCATGCAGCTCACATTTTTGTAGGAGAGGGGTAAAGAAGAGATTACTTTAGATTTCACAGTGAGGGAAGGCTTCTCCTAGAAGGAGCATTTGAGTAGAGGATGGAATGAAATGAGGAAGAGAGCCATGCAACGTCTGGAGAAAAAGTGTTCCAGGCAGGGGGCCCAACAGGTGCAAAGGGCCTGAGGTGGCAATCAACTTGGTATAGTCCAGGGAGAGAGACAAGGTGAGGATGGGGAGGCTACAAGGGAAGAGGAAGGTTTGTGGGAGGAGAGGAAGGGGCCTGACCAAAAAGAGCTTTGTCTGCCGAAGAAGGAGTTTGGATTTTACTTTGAGTTGATAGATTGTAAATACTGTAAATTAATTATTGACAGTTGAAATATTCTCTTCAGACACAAATCCATTGACTCTGATCTGAGCTTCTGTGAAGGAATTGCCAAGTGATAGCATAGAATTAATGTGGTATTTTTAAAGCTTCATTTGATTCAAGTCCAAATCCCTTAATATTCCTTAAGGAGTCTGTTGGAAGTTGCTTGATGGGAATGATTAGCAGAACGAGGAGCCGTTTTGCCATGCAGAATTCTCTCCATGTATGTTTAAATGTGTGAACTCATTTTAACAAGAGAGTGAGGGTCCCATTTCTCTGTCATTTATTCTGTATGGAATTCTATTTTGCAGTCAGCCCTGAGCAGCCAGGGGTATATCAGCTAGAGATCTGATTTTCTCTTTATCACAGAAACAAATCGTAATTGAATCGGTGCTGAGAACATGACTGAACCTTTGCGCTGTCTCCAGAGGAGCCGGGGATTTCTTCACATTGTTTTGTAGCGTGTCTCCGACTACCAACAAATGGCCATTCAGAGGTCAACAGCGAAGGACTCTCAGATAAACACCTTCCCCAGACCTCGAACATAATTTAAACACATATAACTGAGTTCTCATCTTCCATATCTGGCGAGGGAAGGGGTCACGTTTCTCTGTAATCACCCTCCAAAATAATGAGATAAAAAATTTCATAAAATTCTGCTTAAGTCCCCACCACAGTCTCTTCTAGCTAGCAACTGTCATGCAAACTGATCATTTTGGAAGTCTTTAATTAAATAGTACAGTATCACCTTAAAAAGTATTGTTGACCAGTTAGGAAACTGAGAGATACAGGTAAGCGCATCTGCAGGGCAGATAAACTGGGCAGTCTTTTCTCATGAGGAAACCTTGCAAAGGCGCAGAATGTGGAAAAGGAGATTCCAATTTAGATTCCTAATATCATTTCGCAGCTGAAAATGTCAAAGTTGGTATCTTCCTAATGAGTTTTAACTATTTTTGCCCTAGAAAATTCCTCTAAGTAATTGGTTCCTAAAATCAACATTATTGGGCGTTCTGGGTTTTGAGGAGGCTGCTCTCCGCTTTGTGTTTCCTTGCTGGGTGCCTCTTATCTGTGGTAAAGTTAATGTTGGGATGACCTTGGTGAACATCCCCCTGCAACAGCACAAGTAGTTAAGACGTATATTCCGCAGGAACAGCGTTTCCATTAAAGCAGTCGCTCTGAGACACAGAGCTAATTTCCCAGCGATGGCACCACTTTTCTTATGAGGGAATAATTGACCCATTTATGGTCTCATTTCAGCTTGTTGCAGATCCTTGTGCCAGCAACCCTTGTCACCATGGCAACTGTAGCAGCAGCAGCAGCAGCAGCAGCGATGGCTACCTCTGCATTTGCAATGAAGGCTATGAAGGTCCCAACTGTGAACAGGCACTTCCCAGTCTCCCAGCCACTGGCTGGACCGAATCCATGGCACCCAGACAGCTTCAGCCTGTCCCCCCTACTCAGGAGCCTGACAAAATCCTGCCGCACTCTCAGGCAACGGTGACATTGCCTACCTGGCAGCCGAAAACAGGGCAGAAAGTTGTAGAAATGAAATGGGATCAAGTGGAGGTGAGAACGTTATATCGTGTACATTTTTACGTTAGAAACCAGAAATCTTAAAGTGATTCCAGTGGTTCTAGTATCAGCAATGAAAATTGAAAACATTTTAAGTTAAATCACGAGCAAAATATGTCCCTAAACTTATTCCTATCTGCGTTTGTGTGTACGATGGTTTTGTAAGTATAAAAAGAGTAAACAAAAAAATGCATAAACCCGGGAGGCGGAGCTTGCAGTGAGCTGAGATCCGGCCACTGCACTCCAGCCTGGGCGACAGAGCGAGACTCCGTCTCAAAAAAAAAAAAAAAAAAAAAAAATAAAATTTTTTTTTTGGAATGGTATCCACATGTATTTCTGTGTGATAACCTTAGATTTTGGGGCAGACAACTCAGTGTCATCATGTAAAGGAACATGTCATAGGATCCTCCATTGCTGACCTTATTTTCCTTCCTGGGAGTGTGTCTTCGTCTGTTAAGGCTGCTATCACAAAAACACCACAAACTGGGTTGCTTATAACCAACACACGGTATTGGTCCATTCTTGTGTGGCTATACATGAGGCTGGACAATTTATAGAGAAAAGGGATTTATTGGCTCATTGTTCTTTAGGCTGTACATAAAGCATGGCACTAGCATCTGCTTCTGGTGAGCCTCTGGAAGCTTACAATCATGGCGGAAGGCAAAGGGGAGCCAATGTGTCATGTGGTGAGAGTGAGGGCAAGAGAGAGAAGGGAGATGTCCCAGAAAGCAATCCAATCTCACATGAACTCACTTATCACCAAGGGGATGGTGCTGTCTTTCATGAGGAATCTGCCCCCATGGCCCAAACATCTCCTACCAGACCCCACCTCCCACATTGGAGATCACGTTTCCACATGAGATTTGAAGACACATATCCAAACCATATCACAGACATTTATTTTTCACAGCTTTGGAGACCAGGAAGTCCACGATCAAGGCAGATTCAGAATCTGCTGAGGGCCTGCTTCTTCACAGCCCACATCTTCTCACTGTGATCTCACATGGTGGAAGGCGCTTTGGAGCTCTTTCAGGCCTTTTACAAGGGCACTAATCTCATTTGCCAGCCCTGTGCCCTCCTAACTTGACCACCTCTCAAAGGCCCCACGTCTTAATACCATCATGATGGAGGTTAGGATTTCACTCATGAATTTAGAGGGGCGCAAACATTCAGACCACGGCAGACCACAATGCTCAACTATTTTTTCTTTCTGTTGTTATTTAGGTTCTATTTTTTGTACTTTGAAGTATTTCAATGGGGTTTAGAAAAAAGAAGCTATCAATGATTTTGACATATTTTTAGAATGAATTTGACAAAGAAACTTCCAAGTTTTATTTATTTTGGCAACAGCAAAGTCTGTTTGTTGGAACTTCTCCTATCTGAGCTTGAGTTTGGCTGTTTTATCTTCAAGCTCTTCAAAAGTCTTTTCAGTAGACTCCTAGAAGTTGACATAAAATAAATTTGCTGGCTAGAAGAGTTGGGGAACAAATCCAAACCATGAGTTTGAAGTGACATTGGGGTGTGTAATTCCATTCTGTATCTTATCCTTTATATGTATGACATCCAATTAAACCTGTGTCGGTATATTATTATTACAAGTTTCACAGTTTAAATGAAAAAAAAAAAAACATAGATTTTTGCATAGCATGTATTAGAGTCAAGGAATGTGTCTAGAAATTTCCTTTATTGTTTTAAAAGAGATAGTAGCATTTCTCCTTTTATTTTCTTGAGTAATTCTTACCAGTTGGCCCACTTTTTTTTTTTTTTGGCATTACCGCACAGCTTATGAAGGCCACATTCAGACTGCAGGGCAATGTTTTTAGCTTACCTAAAAAACTGTGAACTTGTTCTGATTTCAGACTTTTAATAAATGCTTTGAAGTTATGATGTTAATGCTTCTTTGCTGGCTGACTCAGTTCTTAAATGTGAACTAGATTTGATTCAAGTTTATCAAAGAAGTGCTCTTTAAAAGAAAATTTTTCCCCAACCAGCCATTTCAATCTATTTATTTAAAGTCATGTTATTTTACAGTTGGTAAGTGTAAAAAAGAAATGCCTCATCTTCCTGCTGGGCGCGGTGGCTTACGCCTGTAATCCCAGCACTTTGGGAGGCTGAGGCGGGCAGATCACGAGGTCAGGAGATTGAGACCATCCTGGCTAACATGGTGACACCCTGTCTCTACTAAAAATACAAAAAATTAGCCGGGCGTGGTGGTGGGTGCCTGTAGTCCCAGCTCCTTGGGAGGCTGAGGCAGGAGAATGGTGTGAACCCGGGAGGCGGAGCTTGCAGTGAGCCGAGATTGCGCCACTGCACTCCAGTTTGGGTGACAGAGCCAGACTCCGTCTCAATTAAAAAAAAAAAAAAGAAAAATGCCTCGTCTTCCTATATTGTGGGTTATTTCTTAGGCTGTTCATGAGGCAGGTTTAAAGTGCCAGAGGAAGACATATTAATATGTATGCCTAACCTGATGGAAACCAGGAGGCATATTATTACCGCCTTTCCATGAAGTAATGATGCTTTGAAAGCATAAAGTTATTTGGAGCCTTAGAGGCTTGGGTATCAGCCATCTGGTATACAAATTTAACAAGTTATACTCACATCTTTGAATATCAGTGGTGGGCTTTATCCACAGAATTTCACTGTAGGGCATTCTGGAAAATAATATCTAAGTGCGGGCTGTGGAGTGAAATCGCTGAGAATTTCTGCATTGTTCTCAATTAATTCTGTGATGATGAATACTTTTAATATTGCTTCATTTTCATTGACACGGGGGAGGACAGTAACTGTGGCATGAGGAATAAGTGCATAAACTGGCCAGGAGTATCTCACTGGACATAGCTCAAGGTTTTGGAATATGCTTTTTGATGAGCACAGTCCTCCCCCCACCAGTTGAACTTCTCTTTTAAAAAATACACATCCATGTAATACTTCTGGGAAATAATTTAAAAGTGAAGGTATAGCTTACAAGGAAAAAGGAAGGCAGCGTTCAAGCTCCCCAGCCTCAGCATGTGCTCCTGGACCCACCAGCACAGAGAAGAGTCATGAGGCCTGATACTACGTGCCCTTTGCAAGTTGAAGGCTGACTTGCCTACTCATTAGGCTTTTACCTGCTGTTTGTAAGTTAGTCCTTAAAGTTGGCCTCCTGGTTACCATCAGGTTAGGCATCGTGCAAGGGTCAATGACTGCTTGTTAAATGAATGGAAAAAGAGCAGGGAGTGACATCTGCTTCCCGTCCTGCAATATCCTATTGATCAGTTTTAACAATCCTAGGAATTTGTAGATTGCTCTCAGGGAAGCTGTTGCATTTCAGAACATCGAATGACAGAGATTTCATTTTCTTTTGAGTTTGTAAGGCTTCACTTCTTCATCTCTTCATCTCCTCTCTAGCCCTACCCCCGTATCATCAAAAGGGATGAAGGAAATTCAGCATGGAATTGTGCTTTATCATATTGTGTTATACTATAAACAGCCCCAATCACATGTCAGTTTTTTTTCCTTCCCAGGTGATCCCAGATATTGCCTGTGGGAATGCCAGTTCTAACAGCTCTGCGGGTGGCCGCCTGGTAACCTTTGAAGTGCCACAGAACACCTCAGTCAAGTAAGATAATTCTGAGTTACAAACTGTTAAGAGTGATGCTGTGACCTATATGTGGGGTTGTGTCCATCCATGGACCTGGTGTGTCAGTGGCCAGTCAAGTGAGAATTATGAGCAGATTCCACAGGTAGGTGTGGCCCCTGCCATTTGAAAACTAGAGGAAGCGATTTCAGAGATTACAGTGAGGGTCGTCAAGCTGGAGACGTGGAATTGAGAAATTGGACTGGATGAGTCTGGTGTGAGGTGACAAACCGTGAGGCCTTAGATAAGATCCCAGCCAGATTCCTTGTCTTCTAAATGCTTTGCTTCCCAAATTATTGGCCTCTTAAGGTTTTAAGGAACGATCAGTTACATTAAGATGCATAATTTGCCCCAAATTAAAAATCTACATATTACAATTTTCTCTTTATTTTTTATTATTTTTACTTATTTATTTTTACAATTTTCTCTTTAAAAGCAAGCGTACAAAGAGAGTGTTTTGTTTTAAATTCAAGCTCTTTCAAATGGCAGGGTCCACTGTCACCGGTGGGGAAGAGGGAGAGGCATAGGGAAACAGTGCTGGCTGAGACCTGGTATGTGTGGTGCTTTATGTGAGGCTCAAGTCAGCAGGTGCCCAGGAGCACAAAGCTGGGGGTGGGATATGGGCCAGTATTAGGGTGCCCCAGGCCGGCTGACAACCCCGCACTGCCCATCCTTCTCTGTTGCCATTGACTGCCGCCCTCCCACACTTTCCATGCAACCTAAGGAGCATTTGCTGCCCAGTCTTTGGGGATTTTTAGAAGACTGGGAATATGTCCTGGTTAACCAGATGGATGCATTGGCTCCCTTTTAAGGGACCTGTAGGCACTATAGGTCTCTTCCACGTATCCATGGCCATTTTTGTCTACCTGGCTTTCTAAACAATGGAGTCCCTGAACATGTTTGGAAGAGGGACTTTGTTACATTGCTCTTGCACCCTGGCTCTCCACAGCCTTGAACTCACTCTGACAAGGCAAGAGCCTGGAAGGGCTGCTTGGGAACCCCTTGGGCTCAGGAGGAACGCCCCCATCGGGAGAGGAGGGAGAGGTGGAGTCTGAGGCAGCTTCCAGCTCTACCAGCAGGGGGACCCCGCTCCTAAGTGTTTCTTTCACTGCTCAAATGACAGCTTAAATCCCGGTGGTCCTGGTCTAGTTTTAGGAGCAGGATCTCTAGTTTCCTTTACTCTTATGAAAACATCTCTCAGCCTTTTCTTGTCTAGATCATATTATCTTACCTTAATAAAGCTTTCCGAATTTTCTGGTCTTCTATCTCGTTAAATGCTTTTTTTTTTCCTCTCGACAAACGTGCCATTCTCTGAGACTCCCTTAGGCTGCAGAACGGGACAGAATTAGCAGAGTCTGACTCAGACCAAGTGAGATGGGAGTGCCGAGTGACCTGTGGGCTCTGAATTCACTTGTGGGGGTTACTAGCTCCTTACACTTTCATTTCCTCATGAGTTTAGTCACGTATCAAAGCTTTACTGAGCCCCTGCTGCCTGCCAGGAGCTCTGTGCTTGGGGAGCGGCTCTGCAGAGTCTACTGTGATCTTCTCCAGGAGCACTGGGGAGAATGGGCAGCTGTTGGGATGTTGGCAAGTGGTCAGGGGTCTCTGGGAAGAGGTAATATGTGGGCTGGGAACACATTTCCAAGGTGGAGAAGGAGACAAAGCTTGGGAGCTGAGAAAGAACAGGGTTGGGGTAGCTCCTAGTAGCTGAAGTACTGGGGTGTGGGGAGGAAGGCACAGGAGGGCAGCTGGGGTTGGGGTTGGGGCTGAGGTTGAGGTTGATGGGCTTTCTATGACATCCTATTCTCTGTGGGGTTTTTTTGTTTTTTGTTTTTTGTTTTTAACCAAAAATGAGCCAGGGGAGGCCTGAAGCATTGGGAGGTGGATTGTATGTGATTGTGTGTGTATGTGTGTGTGTGTGGGGGGAGGGGGGGTTGGGGAGGGGTGACACACTTTTGCTTATTTTGGCAGCATAACTCAGGTGGCTGTATTGGGTTGCAGTCCACATTTATGACAAATTTAAGCAAAACTCTTTATGTTGTGTGGCTATGGACGGATTTGTCTGAAAGAGAACCCAATGTACTCTTTCACTGTTCATCAAAGTGGTTACTCAAAGGTGAGTTACCAGTGACTCATTTTGTGGTACACTGTGAACAAGTGGGAGTGCGCACGGTTATACTGGACGCCTGCGTATCTGTTTATGCCATCGATTTCCTGGTACCTTGGTAGATGCATATACCATCTTTATATTCATTTTTAATTTGAAGGACTGGTTCTAAGATGAATTTTTCTGAAAGGAGCTTTCTGTTTACATCATTCCCATTTCCAGGATTCGGCAAGATGCCACTGCCTCACTGATTTTGCTCTGGAAGGTCACGGCCACAGGATTCCAACAGTGCTCCCTCATAGATGGACGAAGTGTGACCCCCCTTCAGGCTTCAGGGGGACTGGTCCTCCTGGAGGAGATGCTCGCCTTGGGGAATAATCACTTTATTGGTGAGTTACCAAAATCTACTCAACACTGCATCTGATTCAACCCTACCTTGGTTTGGTGTTGAGACAGTAAGAAGGCAATTTTGCTCAGATAATCTGAATTCTAGCCATCAATGCTATTTCTTCCACTTTGGTAAGGTTTTAGAATAAAAACTGGATTCTAACATAATATTTCTTCTTCTTTTTTTTTTTTTTTTTGGTATTTTAGTAGAGACAGGGTTTCACCATGTTGGCCAGGATGGTCTCAATCTCCTGACCTCATGATCCGCCCACCTTGGCCTCCCAAAGTGCTGGGATTACAGGCCAATTCATTGTTTTCTAATTTCTCTGCCTTGGTATAGAAATGGCCACCAGAAAGACAGACCCTCAGTATTCCCTCCCCCACCCACTGCCTCTTGCTTGGACACTTGGACAGTTCCCAGAGGACCACCTTTCCCCTAGTTTAGCGTTCTGTGTCCTTTCAGTTGTCTTTGTTTCTCATCCAGCATATAGTACCTTTGGGGTTGGAACTTGGAACTCTGGTCCCTTCATGGGCTGACATAATGTTCCATCTTGCATCTCAATTCAAAGACCCGAGCTCAAGTTTAGAATCTACCCATCCCAGTCCAGTGCACCCAAGCAGCTTCTTGCATACTGCTGTTAATTCCTTCTCCTGTCTGACTATATACTGCAACCATCCTCACCTGGAGGATGGGGTAGGCATCCTCCTAACAGCACCTGTCTCTCAGGGTTGTTGGTCAGGTTAAATTAGATGATGAATGTACAAGGGTAATTGACACATGTTAAGGATTATCCTCGGGCATTTTATCTATTTTTTTTCTGTAGAATACTAAACATTTTGCTAAATGGAAAATATACATTTAGACTCACCTGCTAAAATATGATGCAAATATCATAATGAAGATAAAGGGATATAAGAAAATGCTCAGGTCTCTATAATTTATATTGCATTTTATGTTTGACTGACCCTATTCTGATGAGAAGGTCTGTCTTTAATCTTTGGAAGTCCAGCTGGGGGAGCAGGAATTTTACTGGGTGAAAAGAAGGTAAAGAGAAATTTGTCTGGGGAATGAACATGGCTTGACAAAGAGAGGAGTGCGTTTAACTTCAGACTGGTGCTTGACTACCAGGATGAATGACAGATAATCAGAAATTGTGCGATTAAGTCTTGTCAAGAATCAAATCTAAATTTCACTCCCCAATACATTTCAAGTAACTGTTATTTGCTTCCATATCTGCTGTAAAGATTTATCTAAAAGGATGTAGTTTCTATATTTTGATAGTTTTATTTTATATTGAATTTAAGTTTTTCTGTTTAGTATGACATGGAGCTAATATTTCAAGAAAACAGATAAAGTATCACTACTCTTTAAAATGTCCTTAACGTTACCAGAAGATACTTATTTGAGATACAGACAGTCTCTGACCTACGATGGTTCCACTTAATAACTTTTTGACTTTACAATGGTTTGAAAGCTATTAACATTCAGTAGAAACTGCATTTCAAGCACCCGTACGACTATTCTGTTTTTTACTTTCAGTACAGTATTCAATAAGTTGTGTAAGATATTCAACAGTTTATTATAAAATAGGCTTTGTGTTAGATAATTTTGCCCATCTGCTGGTCAATGTAAGTGTTTTGAGCACGTTTAAATTAGGCGAGGCTAAGCTGTGAGGTTCAGTAGGTCAAGTCTATTACATGCGTTTTTGACTTACAGTATTTTCAGTTTACACTAGGTTTATTGGGATGTGATCTCATTGTAAGTTGAGGAGCGTCTGTATAAGTTCACATTTTATACTACTTTTGGTTGTAACATAACTATGACCTTAGACTGACATTGGGATTGAGGATGGGGATTAATTGAGATGGATTTTCCAGTATTAATGTAAATTTATTCTTTTGGGATAGAAGAAATCGCTTGAACTCGTACATATTTTGAGCTCATTTTGCTAACCAAAAATTTTGTGGCAAAAATTATCTTAGATGAAATGTATTATTCCTTAGGGGAATAATCTTTAAAACTTTGATATATTAATAACTATGTTAAGGAATTCTTTTCCCCCAATTATACTTTAGATTATGAGGAGAAGGCAATGATTTTGAGTAACATCCTTTATTTTGATAAACTATTTTTTTTTCATTTTGAAAATTTGATATCTTTCTAAATTTTCTATTTAAGGCTTTCTGGGTCTTTCATGTGGTTTTGTAAGGAGATCACGATCTTTTGGTGTTATTCTCTTCAAAGGTAGCCAGCAGTCCTGTCCCGAGCTCTTCCTGGGGACGGATGGCCAGGTTCCTAACCATGATAAATCAGCTCCACCTCCACACTGCCAGCTGCTTCTCTTGCAAAAGTTTTTCATCCTTAAGAAACAAGATGTATCTTTTGCAATCTTTGCAGAAGCCTGATGCTGACTATGTTGATATGTGTTTAACGCTCTTTTGTTTTATTTTTAAAAAGGAGCTTATTAAAGCAATTTAGTTTTACAATCTGGACTTTCCAGACCCAAATACGTTTTAGCTCAGGCTATTTTTAAGAGTACAGTGGCGTTCATTTAACAAACAAACCGATGCTAGGGTGGGTGGAAGAAAACTTCTACAGTAGAGGAAGAGTAAAGTTTCAGAATTATGTTGCTGTGTTTCTGTCCCTCCTGCTTGCTTTTTAGAGAGAAGCTTGAGGCACTTTCAGGAATTGACTGTCTCCTGCTTTCCCTTCGCTCTCAATAGTTTGCATGTGCATAACTAAGGACCACAAATATTAAATTCAGCTGGATAATAAATAAATAAATAAATATAAACATAACTGATAGCCAAAGGTATTTTCCTGTTTCTATGCAACAGAGCAGAGGAGTCCCTTCTGTGTCTTCAGGAGAGAAACTTGGTTGCTGTCACCAGATTTACACAAATACTCTTCAAAAGTTTGTTGCCGAGAGCCTAATGTTCCTCATTCCAGATGAAGATAATATACTTACATTTGGCTTATTTCCATGTTATTACAGTTCATTTCTTTATGGTTTTCCTTCATGACCACTGCCTTGTTAATATTTATAGTGTTTTGCAGAGAGAAAGAGATGATAGAACATTTTACCAGGTGTGTTATTCTTCTCTCTGTGCCTCAACTTCTTTCCTCCTGTGTTGCCACCACATGTCGACTCTTCTGTCCTCTCTTTAATTATCTGATCTGTTTTCCCTAAATACGTTACTTCCAAATATGTTGTTTGCTTGATGCCACGCATTGGGGTACATATCTAAATTAGCCTTTGTTTAACGTTGTCTGTCTCACGGGGAGCATCGGAGGCGCTCATTAGTGTCCTGAATGATTCATTTGCTGGATGTTTCGTATTTTCAAAGAGTCAAATTCATTGCTCTAGTCACATTTCCATGAAACAGCTATGGCTTGCCTGTCTTAAGTATGAGATACATATGTATTTTTAAACTGGCTGTTGCTTAGATGTGATGGCCGATCTCAGGGCTGAGAGCCAAACCAGATCTCTGGGGTGTGGCTTCTGTGTTCGGAAGCTGCTGAAGGTCACCATTTCCTTTGGTGAAAGCCCCTTTGGGCCGCTTTTAAGGCTTTTCCCCATCTTGCCCCCTGCCCTCAGGCATAGTTCTCCTCTATTCTGCGCAGTGGACTTCTCCCCTCCAGCTCACTGCCAGCCCCATCCCCACTGGGGGTGCAACCCTCTCCCACCCCCATTCTCTCTGAGCCTCAGACCTCTAAACGCAACTCATTTCTTTTTTTTTCTTTTTCTTTCTTTTTTTTTTTTTTGAGACGGATCTCGCTCTGTGGCCCAGGCTGGAGTGCCTGGAAGTGCAGTGGCCGGATCTCAGGCTCAACTGCAAGCTCCCCACCTCCCCCTCCCGGGTTTACACCATTCTCGCTGCCTCAGCCTCCTGAGTAACAGGACTACAAGCGCCAGCCACCCTCGCCCAGCTAATTTTTTTTTTTTTTTTTTTGCATTTTTAGTAGAGACGGGGTTTCAACCCCGTGTTTACCAGGATGTCATCTGTCTCCTGAACCTCTGAATCCACCCGTCTCGCCCCTCCCCAAAGTGCTGGGATTACAGCTTGAGCCACCCGAACCCGGCCAACGCAACTCATTTCCTAAGGCTCCATGAATCCCCCTCTTTCTAGTGGTTTATGAAGAAAATGGCTGGTTAAAATTCTATTCAACGTGCATTCTCAGATCTCCTTTAACTGCTACATTCTTACAAACACAGAGGCACCCTGGAATATTCTAACAGTTATTCCCCCCGGAATATTCTCCTTTGAATCAGAAAACTCAGGCAGGGCCTGTCTGCTTTATCCACATTCCCTGCCTGCCTCAGAGAAACCCCGATTTTTTCCTGCACACTTTTCTTTCTTATGGTTCGTGTTGTTACCTCCATCTGATATTTTACCCCTTCTCTCTTCTTTGAAGTTATTTTCATTTTGATCCAGTCTGTTCCTCTCTCCATTGTTCCTTTGTAGTGGTCTTTCTAGCTTCTTATATTTGCCTTTTTCTTTTCCTTCATTCTGTTCTCCTGCCCATAGCCTACTATTTTTCCAATCGCTTTTATTAGGTACACATTTGTACCATCCTTTCTTACAGTTTCAGTACATTTTTTAAAATGTCTAACTTCTAAGTGCACATTACTGTTTAATCCAGACCATTGGTATTTCATGTGTGGCCTCCTAAAATGCTTCTCTTATAACTTTAGATCTGCTGTAACTTCCAAGGCGTGAATGGTACAACCCATGGCTGATAAGAATGTCCCTGTTGGAGCTGAGGTCATTTCTTCAGGATTGACCTCGGAACCCTGGAAATTAACCACGGAACCCTGGAAACCAACAATTTGCAGGTCTTTGTAACTGACATCTTAACTGGATTAGAACGTTTCCCAGTCTGCCCATGACTCCTTTGAGCCTCCTGGGAGCTCTCCAGAGAGTGCTTTCAGTTGCCTTGATTCTACATTTCTAGCCTGAAAAGATTCTTGTTTTGAAAATGGTTCCTACGTCAGTCGTTTATAAAGGCATTCACTTTATTTGTTTGTTTGTTTTTCTCTTGAGAAATAAGACATGAATAACTAGGTACTTTGGGAGGTATAAGGAGGAATAAGACTTTTCTTTTACCAAAGTAGTAAGACTGTCCTGGTGCTCTGGCCCTTCACAGCCCTCAAGGTTTCATTCTTTATGGACTTACCTAATGCTCTGTCCTGACTGGCACAGTGATGCTTCCTTGGAGATACAGTGTTTTGTAGCCTAACAGTTTGTACTATGTTTAGGGAAAAAACATGGAATTCTCAATACTCAGCCAACTAATACCATTATTCTTAGGCAAAAGTTCCTAATTTGGGCTCAGTGGGCCTCTGGTTTTGAGATAGTCATAGGAGTCAAAAGTCCACTTCATATATCTCATGAATCTCCTGGAAGTGTACTTTGGTATATCTGTGCATCCTTTTTAGGAGAGAGTCAAAACCTCATTGGATTCTCAAAGATATCTGAGTACCTAAAAATTGTAGAGTACCACTTAAAGCTACCTGTGGGAGGATGTATGTTTTTCAGCATTCTCTGCTCATCCAGTGACATTTCCTTTGACAGATGTACCTACTTCCTAAGTCTCCATATTGAGGAACTTAAATTATTTATATTTATCTATAGGCAGCAGAGCTGTGGGAAATATTCAGTTCTGTATTAGTTTAGAAAAGATGCATTGCATGCCTCTCATTTTGCAAGCACTGTGGTAGTCTGGACATGCAAAGATGATTTAGGTGGGTCTCTGAGTGAATGGGGCAGCAAAAGCTTAGACAAGTGCCCAAGACAGGGTTGTATATAAGTGGCCATGGGATTCAGAGGAAGGAGCAGCTAACTCTGCCACAGGGAGGGAAGGCAGGCCAGTATTCTCCTTGGATGTACAAAGGGCAGTGTGCGTGTGTGGCATTTTGATGGCACAGTAGTCTGTGCTAGTAAGATCATTTGATAATAGTGCTAGAAATGGACTAGTGGCCATCACAACTGGAAAGAGAGTTACATGTCAACAAGCACGTAACAGAACCTTTGAATATGGCACCTGCCTCCACCCAGCTGCCTCTTATCTTGGATATGAACACATTTATGTAAAGGTAGGGCTCAAGGTGCGGATGATATTTCTTGAGTTCTCTGTTTATCTTAGGAAAAAGAGGGATCTTCTAGTCTTCGATGTGAATTTCCTGGTAGTTCTTTGGAATTCCTTAGTAAAGCTCTGTTTTCTTATTCTTGAACTCTGCTTCCCTCCCTTCTGGGTAAACTATTCCTATAAGCCTTGTCCTTTAAAATGAAAGTCTCAAAAGCAACTGGAGCTGGAGTACCTCATTCTGTAAATTTGATAGAGAGAGTGATTTTGGAGAATGTCTTCCTGAAAGGCAGGGGACACCACTGGGACTATATCAGCTGGGGTAAGGGCTGCTGGCAGTATTGAAAAGGGGGGAAAGTTTCAGTAGAAAAGTAGGAGTGGGAGATGTTGCTAACATCTCAGCTTGGCTGGAGGGCTTCCTGAAGCCAGGAATGGTGGCCAGTGTTAATTTTCTGTGTGTGCCTGTTTTAGCCATTTAGGCATCAAGTCGCTAGATGTGTATTCCTTATTCTCAGCCATTTCTTGATAAATCCTTTTGTTTGCTGCTCAGGAATTAAAAGGAATCCAGAGATAAAAAGGCCAGATCCTGCCACTCCCTAACTGCCCTCCTGTTCCATCTTGTTACTGACTACCAGCTCCTGTGACTACTTTCTGGCCATGTGGAGCAGCCAGGACCTGGCTCCCTGTGGAAGACTCAGGGTTACAGGAAAGAGATGGGAGGAGACGGGGTGAGTGACCGACCAGGACATGTCAGAAGAAAGGACTCCCATAGGTAGTGAAAGATCCTTAGCATATGTTTTTCTGTTGTCAGAAAAGCCCACAGGGAGATGTAGAACCAAATTGGTAATTCACCTCTTGATACTGTGAAGAGCTGAGGGTCTGCCTGTCTCTTTTCTGTACACTCTGACTTTAGGTGAGGTTTTCTCTGCCTCTAATATTCACTTAAGTTGAATTTTACTCTTTAATCTTATGTATTTCTATGAGCCTCTCAGATCTTATAGAGTAAGTTAAGATATAAAGAAATAAGATAGTCGGCAGGACACTTAAATTTTTGGAATATTTTTTAACTTGATAGTGTCTTTATTGATTATATATTTTTAAGGATCTTTGTGTCCCAGCTCTGATACACTGAAGCTGGGTTGATTCTCTAAAATGCATTAACTCATCTTTTGTAATCCATCTTTACTGAATGTAAATTCTTACTAACACACTGGCACCCTGGAATATTCTAACAAGTTGTTCTCCCTGGAATATTCTCCTTTGGATCAGAAAACTCAGGCAAGGCATATCTGCTTTATCCACACTTATTTGTTTGTTTGTTTTTTCTTTTGAGACAGCATCTCTCCTTGTTGCCCATGCTGGAGTGCAATGGCGTGATCTCTGCTCACTGCAGCCTCTGCCTCCAGGGCTCAAGTGATTCTCCCGCCTCAGCCTCCTGAGTAGCTGGGATTACAGGCTCCCACCACCATGCCCAGCTAATTTTTGTATCTTTAGTAGAGATGGGGTCCTGACCTCAAATGATCTGCCTGCCTCAGCCTCCCAAAGTCCTGGGATTACCGGCATGAGCCACGACACCCGGCCTATCCACACTTCTAGAACTGCCCATTTTCTATCACCTCCCCTATCATTCTCATGTCAGGCCCTGTATTCTCCAGACCTGCCTAGTTACATGAAACCTCTAGTCTCTGGCCAATTCTCAAACAAGCCTGCAGTACTTTATTAGCTTTTATTGCTGGAGGGAGTTCCCATGTACATCTTACCATTCCAATCAAGTTTCCTGGGGTCCCTGGCCCCTTGGTTGTACATTGAACTGGAATATTCTCCTCTAAATGCATAGACACTAAGCTTCCTCCAGCCTCCTGGAGCAAAACCTGATTTCCTTATGCATAAAGTCCCACTGCCCACAGTCCCAGCTTCATGACTCTTACCCTGACCAGCTGCTGCATCTGTGGCAGGTTCCCCTCTCTGTGGTCTGGACCCTGATTTCATGATAGTCCCAGTAGTTCTGCCTTGGACCATGACTTGTTCTTAGATACCAAGGCCAGCCCAGGTTGGGGCTGTGTCTTTCCTGCCTCTGAACCCTGTGGTTTGGCTTGCTGGCCAGCCTTCCTAGCTGTTCACCTAACTCAGCTCTGTGGGTTTCCCACTGGTTCTTCTCCATACAGCTGGCATTGTTTCTCCCCACTCTGACTCCCTTCCCCTTCTTCTATAAAATCTTTGCTTTACCAGTCATGAGTCTCACATTTCTTTCTGCTAATCACATTGACAGCCAGTATCACACAAAGTAGCATCAGAATGTTCTCCATTCCCTGCCAACCAACTTTTTTTGGCATGATGATTTTATATGTTTAATTAAACTGTAAACTTCTAGAGAGATTGGACCACGCCATAGCTTCTTGCAACCATGATGACCACATGGTTTTCACTTGACTGGTTAAATTTTGTTCCTATGTAAAAGTGATTCTGCCATTTCCTAATGCCACATGAAGAAAATTCCCAACTGCAAAATGTCAACCTTAAGAATTCTTTGTAGGTTTTCACAACCCACCTCTGTGACATTTAAATCCTCATTCCCCCTTTTTATTACATTAAAAGTATTTTAGAGGATCAAATGCAAAAAAAAAAAAAAAAAAAAAAAAAAA
>NW_016811898.1:410299-431131 GCF_001698545.2 Rhinopithecus bieti
AGAGAGAGAGAGAGAGAGAGAGAAACTTTTCATCATTCTTTTGGGAATGTTACATTTTGTCCTCTAAGATACCTTGCTCTGGGGGCCAGGGGTAAAACAGTTGAAGAAAGTTTAGAAAAGATACCATCTATAGAATCATTAACATCTTTCACTGAAAGCTTAAGATTTTTTAAAAATGCAAATATTTCACCTTTTCATGGTCATTTTAAAACCACAGTTGAGTAAGGTCTGTTGAGCTCCCTGCGATGATGGGGTGGGGAGTGTAGCAGGGAGACCCATAGGAATGGTCAGAGCAATAGTTCGAAAAGAACAAAAGCAGAGGAAATATAAAGCTTCCCTGAATGGCATAATTTACATCAAATTCTGATAGCTCACATTTGCTTCGTTCAGAGATTTCTATGAAATTTGAGTTTTACTTAAATTGAGACCTCATATTAATATTCTTGGCAATCAAGATTATTCTTTTTGATCTTCATTTATTATTTAATGGATTTTAGGATTTAAAACAATTAGTTGACCTGAACTCCATGCCCTATTTCTATATGCCCCACTCCTAAATATTGTCATGGTCAGCATGATTTACTTATTGGTACCTATTGATTGTGGTGATACCCTGAACATTCCATTCTGGACACATCTGTCCCTGGAGCTGGCAGTCTAAGGTCCAGTGGCCCCGCTGGGATGGGCTTCCCAGGCTGCGGTGGAGTTGGAGCAGGTGATCGCAGATGGATAAGATGTTTCTGTTCCTACCAAGGCTGTCCCTGAAAGCAGGCTGGTTGGAAAGGAAGATCCCTGATTCCCCCAATGGACCTGGTAGTTCCTCAGGAGACTTTCACAATGCTCTCAGCCAATTTTTTTGAACACTAAACATTAAGCAAATTCTAGGAATTTATCAAGAAGTAAAGGACAACCCTCGGTAGAGTAAAGCCAGTCTGAGTCCATGTGGAAGGGCACTGTCATGAGTTACGAAGATGCTTCTGCAGTTTTTGAGCATCAGTTTCAGAATTTAATAGAACAGAGCAGTTGCAGATATTCTATAGTTTGGGCCTGATCCATTGTGTGGGGGATTGCCTGGTTTTGAGAAGCCAATTGAAGATATGTCTTGAAAGCCATAAATTCTCCCTTTCTCTCCTTCCTCATTCTGCCTCATTTTCTCTCTCTCCCCATCAACCCTCTGTTTAAAAAAATAAAGCGAGTGCAGTTTATTTACAGGATAATTTATGAAAATTAAATAATAAGTTATTTTTATATTTTAAAGCATTTCTTCTTAATTCTAGAAAGAAATATTTTATCTCTTAATACTAATGAATTTTAACTGAAATCTTGTCTGTGGAATTTGATGACGTATTTCTTTAAGACTTTCCCTTTTTCTTTTAACTTAGAGACAAACTTTCTCAGGGCTTTGCCAGCTTACTGTCAAAAGCTTTTCTTAGCTTCTGTCAGTGCAAATTTCAACTAAGAAAGTAATTGTTTAAATTGCTTTTTTTATACCAAATTTCTGCTCCTTTGTAGCATCTCTTCTCTTTCTTTGGAGAGCGGAAGAAAGAGAAAGGGAGCAGGAAGGAGAGAGAATTTCTTAGGACAAAATACATAATCCTCTGGAAATATGCTTTTCTTTCAACAAGGTAATTTATTTTCTTTTGAAGAATGAAAAAGACTCTATTGTCTATTTATTATGAAAGTAATATACACAAGAAAGATAAGAAAAACAGGTTTCTTCTCCTATAACCTGCCCCTCTACTCATAACCAGTGTTTATATTTTGTGATATTTCCTGTTCTTTGCATGACGGTGCACGTATATAGACATACACTTTTTTTGGAAAGAAGAATACATTCATTTACTGTCTGGTTATTTGTTTTTTTCATTTAATGTTTCACTGACAATCTTTTATGTTAATAAATATAAAGCTCTAACAGTTTTCTTAATGGTGGTATAGGGTTCAATTGAATCAATGTACTATAATTTATTTTCAGTAGGCTATTGTTACACAATTAGTTCCTTCCTTTCTTTCTTCCTTTCCTCTGCTTCTTTGGGCAGAATTTCAAATGTTGGCATAACCACATCTTTGTGTCTTCTTTGATAATTTATTTGGGTTAAATTCCCAGATATGGAATTTGCTGGATCACAGGGTTTGCATATTTTAATGGCACATTTGATACACATTATCCCATTGTCCTTAACTTTCTTCCAGTTTTCGCTCAGGACAGCCAGTTTATCTTCAGAATTCTGCATTGTTCCTCTTCCATCAACCTTCAGGTGGCATTCAACTTGAAATTTGCGTCTACCTTTTAGCAACTTCCTTAAGAATCTGAGACTTTTAGGGATCTCCTCAAGGAAAAAACAGTGATCATTAACAGTTTTCAGAAAAAGGACAGTACAAATCTCCCTAAGCAGAAGATATTTAAGTGGTTTCATCATAATATTGCATTTATACATCACAGTAATGGTAAATGTAGTGGTTTCATTGTATTACTGCATTTGCACATCACAATCAATGTGGAATGGCCAGGAAGGGTAGGAAATAAACAAGTGGTTGCTGCTTTCATGGTCTTTCATGGACGCTCTCACATTGTCAAGTTCTAGTGACATTCCTCTCATTTAATGTTATGCAGAGAACAGTCATATTCCAGAAGATTACAATTCCTGATTTCGTTTCCATTTCCTTCTCTGTGATCCTTTTGCTTTTCCACTACAATCTCCTGTAGGTAGATATTTAAGTACCTTTTATCATAGACTTTTTATGAGGCCAGAATGAGTGCATGAGAGTGGAAGGAAGGATTTTTCAGAAAATGCAGATGTTTTGAAAACCCATCAGAGAGGCATTAGAGATGATCATTTACTTTTTACATGAAATCATGGTAGTTGTAATTGTTTCTCACAAAGATCTTGGGTATAAAACTCAGAGCATCAAGAAAATGGACCAAAGTCAAACATGTCAGCAGAAGAAAATTGGCTAGTTTTTGAAGAATATAAATAATTGGGTTTGCATTTTGAAAATGCTGTCTTGCTTTCTCATCTCAAATGCTCTCTCTGACATTTGGGTTTTGAATGCCATGATATTTTTGGTATTCACGTGCATCCTTCACAAGCAATCCTCACATGGTTGTCCTGTTTTAATGCCATAATTGTGAGTTTGACCTACAAAAGTTATATTTGCTTGGTAGACAAATGGATAATCTCCTTAAATAAATACATGACAAATGCTGTTTGGCTGCATCGCTAATAACAGATGACAGCCTCTGGAACATTCCATGATAAAAAACAGGGACCACATCATCTGCTCATTTATCTGCATCCTTGTTTATCATCAACTAACATTTATGGATTAATGACTACGTGTAGGACACTCTTCCCAGGACTGGGAATACAAGAAATAACAGGTCCCAATCCCTGACTTTACAAGATTTTAGCCTCCAAACAAACATGTTATACTCATTATGTAACTCAGATAAATCTTGGTGTCTCATGTCCTAGTCTTGTTCATAAAGTCACATTCAAGCAACCCCCCCAAAAAATTAAAACATTGTATCTTTACTCATCTTTTTTTTTTTTTGAGACGGAGTCTCACTCTGTCGCCCAGGCTGGAGTCCAGTGGCACGATCTCAGCTCACTGGAAGCTCCGCCTCCCGGGTTTACGCCATTCTCCTGCCTCAGCCTCCCAAGTAGCTGGGACTACAGGCGCCCTCCACCTCGCCCGGCTAGTTTTTTTTTTTGTATTTTTTAGTAGAGACGGGGTTTCACCGGGTTAGCCAGGATGGTCTCAATCTCCTGACCTCGTGATCCGCCTGTCTCGGCCTCCCAAAGTGCTGGGATTACAGGCTTGAGCCACAGTGCCCGGCCTTTACTCATCTTTTTGAGGGATTATGAATAAGAGTGGGAAAAATGTATTCCTGTTGTGCAGCAAAAATTGCATCCATCTTATCCTGTCCTTTCTCTTCTCTTAATAGTCTCCATGTGTTTGGCACCTGCTTTCTTAAATTCTCTCTTCCACTATCAAAGTCTGCTTCCCAATGTCTCGGCCTTTGAGGCTTTCCTTTCCTTTCTCTTCTTGTACTGTTCCTTTAACATTGTGCTTTATATGTCTCTGTAGCCTCTCTGTTTGTTTTTGGTTCTTCTCTCTATTTCCTTCATTACTTGGATTCTTCACTGCAAAGAATTTGACTGGGAGATGACCCAGCAAGCTGGTCTTTCTGCCTTTCAAGCTGAAGTGAGGGGCAATTGCTATCATTCATGTAACACGTAATTGTTACTCTTGTTAGATGTTAATGATTTTGAGATGATGTTGCATATCAGGAGATTAATCAGAAGATCAAGGAGTGTCTATTCAATATTAGATGAACTGTACAGTCCATTTAGGGTCTACATGAATTCACATTGCAAGGTAAGAGTAGTCACCAAGGGACAAGTGAAAGCTTTAGACTCGAGGCATATCTTGAACTTGACCTTGAACTGAAGAGGAGCTATGAGAGGGAAAGGCATTCGGGGTAAAGGAGAACCGTGTGAGCAACAACATGGGAGGGAGAATGCTCTGTTCAGAAATAATAGGAGAATTTGGCTAGGGCAGTGGAAAGTTATGGAAAATTAACAAGGGGGTAGGATGTAACAGCCAGACTGCAAAGGGGGGTGTGTGCTGTGTTGAGATCTGTATTTAGCTTGTAGGCAGTGGTGATGCAGGGTTTTAAGCAGGGCAGGGGGCTTTGGTGGTGGCTGTGGTGGAGATATAACATGGGGAGTGTTATGGAGTAGCCTTTGGTGAAATGAAGAGCCAGAATCGGGTGGGAAGTGGGAGAAAAAGCAGGCCTATGAGTGTCAGGACCACTGTCAAGGTCGACACTAGACGTGCTCATGTGTGAGAGAAGCACTGAGAAACAAGGTGGCAGAATCAAGAGTGACAGACATCAGGGTTTCAGGTGGCGAGGTCTCATCAATGGGAATATACTACGTTAGAAAGAAAGGCTCTTTTCTGAAAAGAACTGCTGCAGTGCGTTTGGATGTGTTTTTGGCATTCAGCAGGCGGTTAAAAGTGCAGAACCCCAATTCAGGGGGAGGCCAGGGCTAGAAGTTGAGTGCAGGGGTGGCAGTCTTCAGTAGGGAGGTTAGAATGAAAGCTGCTGGGGAGGAAGGAACACACAGAGAGAGAAGACGAGGGGAGCCGAGAGAAGGGATCTGGGTAAACGTGAGTGTTGAGCTGTGTGTAGCACATGGGAGGAGAAAGTGAGCCAGCCAAAGATGAGTAAGGGAGAGGTGGAGCTGGAGACAGATGGTGAGAGGGAGTAGGAGGGGAAAAGCAAATCCCAGAGGGAATTTCAAGGTTTGAGATTTTAGCAGTAAGTAGATTTCAATGGCGGTAAACTCAGTGTGGCTTCCCTCTTCTGATGAGGCAGTTTCCTCCTTCCTGCCCATCAGGCCTAGGCCTGGGCATCATCCTTAACTTTATTCTTTTCCACATCTATTTATCAGAAGGACACTCGGGCTCAAACTTTAACAGATCCCAAATCTGACCTCATTTCTCCACCTTCACTGCTGCTAGCATGGCCCAACCCCCAGCCTCTCTTGCCTAGGTTATTGCAGAAGCTGCCTCACTGGCCTCCCTGCTTCACCCCAGGCCCCTACAACTGGGACCATATTTGGGGAGGGCCATTTTATGTCTCATCTCTGCTCACAATCCTGCAGTGGCACTCATTTCCCTCAGAGCAGAAGCCAAGACTTAAACACAGACAAAATCTGCCATGTCTGCCCCTTAATTCTCTGATCTTGGCTTCCCCTTCTCTCCTCCGTGCTCCCATCACTTCCAGAACTTCCCAGGCATCTCTGTGCCTTGGCTTTTGCACTGGCCACGCCCTCACCTGGACCCCTCCCCCACCTGCTTTGACTCTTTGTTTACTCATCACCTTCTCCCGTCTAACTTCCACTCTTGTGCAACTGCAACCCCCTCTTCTCCTCTCTCCCATGCCCCTAATGCTCCACATGCCTGTGACCTGCTTTCTTTTCCCCCATAGAATATATCACTCTCGATTTATTTTTTTTTTTGAGATGGAGTTTTGCTCTTGTTGTTCAAGCTGGAGTGCAATGGCGCAATCTCAGCTCACTGCAACATTTGCCTCCCAGGTTCAAAGGATTCTTCTGCCTCAGCCTCCCACGTAGCTGGGATTACAGGCACCCAACACCATGCCAGACTAATTTTCATATTATTAGTAGAGACAGGGTTTCACCATGTTAGTCAGTCTGGTCTTGAACTCCTGACATCAGGTGATTTGCCAGCCTCAGCCTCCCAAAGTGCTGAGATTACAGGCATGAGCCACCGTGCCTGGCCCACTTTCTCATATAGACTATAACACCTATTTATTACCTGTCTCTCCTGCTGGAATGTAGGCACAATGAATGCAGGGAACTTTGTGTGTTTTGCTTACTATTGCATCACAATCTCTTATTTCAGTACCTGGTTCATAGTAGGTATGCAATAAATGTTTACTGAGTAAATTCAGTGACTATTAAATTCCTGGTAAATAGTCAGGAGGAATTAGTTTGTAAGTGTGGAAACCCAACTCCAACTTGCTTACAGGAAACAACCAAAAAACCAGCTAGCAAAGGTGATAAGCGAGAGTCTTATCCGGTTGAAAGTCCAGGGACAGATCTGGTTTCAGTAAGTGTTACAGCCAGCTGGAATCACACAGATCTCTGGAAGAAAATTATGGCCCTCTGAAACGTTTGGTTTGGACTTGTTTTAGATTTTGTGCATCTGATCATATTTTGTAGAATACATTGTCGAGATGCATCGATGCACATGGACACATTCATCCATCCATCATACACAGAGGCACGCATCCATGGGAGCACTTACTTGAGTGCAGTGAGCCCTCTCTATCTGTGGATTCCACATCTGCCAATTCAACCAACCATGGATCAAAATATTTGAAAACATAAAAAATAAACAATAATAATGTGACAATAAAAATAACACAAATAAAAAATCAATACAGTGTAATAATAATGTACATAGCACTTACCTTCTATTAGGTATTATAAATAATCCAGAGATGATTTAAAGTATATCAGAGGATGTGCATAGGTTATATCCAAATACTACTCCATCTCATATAGAGAACATAAAAATTTTTATTTTTTATTTTTTTGAGATGGAGTCTTATTCTGTCATCCAGGCTGGATTACAGTGGCTTGACTCTCTGCCTGCCAGGGTCAAGTGATTCTCCTGCCTCAGCTTCCTGAGTAGCTGGGACTACAGGCGTGAGCCACCATGCGCTGTTATCTTTTGTATTTTTAGTGGAGTCTGGGTTTCACCATGTTGGCCAGGATAGTCTCAAACTCCTGACCTCGAGTGATCCGCCCACCTTGCCTCCCAAAGTGTTGCGATTACAGGCTTCAGCAACTGTGCTCAGCCTCTATGAAGAACTAGATAATCTTCAGATTTTGGTATCTGTGGGGGTTCCTGGAACCAGTCTCCTGTGAATACTGAGGGATGACTGTATACACAACCACAGATGCACATTCATGTATATGTACACACGTATATATGCATCCATCCATAGGCACACACATAGATGCACAGACATATATATGCATACACATGGATACACATCCATCTATAGGCACACACATACAGAGATGCACAGACATGTATATGCCAACACATAGATACGCATCCGCATCTATAGGCATACACAGTAGAGAGATGCACAGACTGTGTATGGCATACCATAGATACACATCATCTATACGGCACACACATAACAGAGATGCACAGACAATGTGTATGCATACATAGATAACACTCCATCTATAGGACACACACATACAGAGATGGCAGCAGACTGTATATTGGCACACACATAGATACGCATCCATCCATAGGCATACACATACAGTGATGCACAGATATGTATATGCACATAGGTTGTTTACAAGATTTGATAGCTCTAATAGATCATTATAAAAGAATGATCTATTGACTTGGGGCCAGGCGTGGTGGCTGATGCCTGTAATCCCAGCACTTTGGAAGGTTGAAGCGGGAGGATTGCCTGAGCCTAGGAGTTCGAGGCCAGCATGGGCAACATAGAGAGACCTCATCTCTACAGATAATAAAGTAAAAAAAAAAAAAAAAAAAAAGAAACGTATAGCTTGGAGCACGCAAAAGTAAGTGTGTAGGTCAGTAGGGATGTGTTAAAGAAACAATTGGTTTGCAAAGAAGCATTTAGAATTAGAAATAATGCTATAATTACAATAATGAGTGTATGGTATAAATAGTTAATATCCATGAATACAAAGCAATTGCAAAATAAAAAAATTATTTTCTACTAGTGCAATATTTGTATTTTACAAATCATTTCCTTTAGAATATTAAAGTGTGATTGACTCCTACAAATAAGCCTGAATCCAAAGCCTGTATTTCCTACTGCGGAGTCAGGTCTCTCTCCTATGCTGCAGGCAGCCCTTCCCAAGGCAGGGGCCTACAAATGACATTAGAAATGGAAACTTGAAGCTGGGCACAATGGCATGCACCAGTAGTGCCAGCTACTGAGGAGGTTGAGGTGGGAAGATTGCTTAAGCCCAGGAGTTCAAGTCCAGCTTGGGCAACATAGTGAGACATCATCTCTAAAAATATTAAAACAGTAAAAAATAAATAAAATGAGAGCAAGGGCATCTTAGAACACTGCTTAAAAACCAAAAAAGAAATGGAAACTAGAAAAGCATGAGATCTACTTGATATGTTTGATGATTTTTTCTTTCTTTGGAATGGGAACAAAGGTTCATTTTTGTTTAGTTTTGTTTTCAGACCTCCGTCTTTTATGCTGTGATCCCTGTTAGATATGCTAATAGTGAAGGTGATCTGTTCACACTCAGATTGGGATTTTGGACAGTAAAGACTGTAAGGGAGAGGGATTGAATTTTTAATTTGCTTCATTGGCTATTACAGAAAGAATTGATGATCAGATAGCAGTGCAAGACTTTTGTAGAGACTGAAGCATAAATAAAATCTGTTCTGGACAGATAAGGGAGACTCTTTTCAGCCTACTGAGCTGATAGTCACACTGAATTACAGAATTTAATTTCAGGAGAGAGCTGATTGGGAACACGGACAATCAGTAATTCATTATTTCTTGGTGAACCCTCAAAGCAGGATCGGTGGCCTTGTTCATGGTCTGCAGCAAGGCACAGTTTAGAATGAGGCCTTCTACCTAAGTTGGCTTGGGGCTCTGTGCTCAGGATATGTAATCCTGGTTAAGGTTGAAGTTACTTTGGTCCATGGTCAGAGCTGTTTTTGGTGACTGCCTGCACTGAAGCCATTAGCCAGTTGGTTCTCATCACTACCAGCTTTCTTTTCTGGGTTCCTTGTTTCTCTCTGCCACTTTGCCTCTCTTGTATGCTCATATTTGCTATTACCACAGTCAGCTCACTTACACTCTTGTATTTGTGTGTTCACATATTTCTCTTTCCCTTTCAAAATGTTTTCTGAGTGCCTACTGTGCACTAGGCACCTGCTTGGAGCTGGTGATAGAGCAATGAACAAATCAGACAAAAGTCTCTGCTCTCATGAATCATAGGTTTTAGTAGGGTGTAGAATAAAAGGAAAATTACAACTGTGATCAGCACACTGCTATGACTGTAGCTGATAATAAAAATATAACATAACCTTGTGGAGGAGGGTTCACTACCTTGGATAAGGACTATTAGGCTGAGATACTAGCTAGGCAATGGGGAAAACCCCTTGTAGGCAGAAGGTTGGAACTGCATGTGCAAAAGCCCTGTTGTTAGAGGAGTGTATCATATTAGAGGAACTGCAACAAAGCCATGAGGCTGGAGCTTGGAGAGTAAGGAGGAAGGTGGTGGAGATGTGGTGAAGAGGTAGCCTGGGTCAGACATGCTGGGCTCTGGAGGCCATGATAAGATCCTAGTGGCAATGAGGAGACATTGAAGGGAAGGAGTTGAAAAACACATTTATCCTGGTAGAGGATCCCTGTGAAAATATATGCATTTTAATTTTGCAGAAAAAGAAGTCATCCCTAAGTCAATAGCTTCCATACCTGGCCAACAGGCATCTGGGAGAGCAGGTAAACCCACAGGTGGCTTGAAGCCTAAGTTACACTTGATTAAATAGACTCTGTAGGCAATTATGAGTCACTGCAGATTCTAGGTATTTGTGAGCCTGATGGGAGAGAGGCTGGGTGCTGAAGACCTTTCTGGAGCTCCAGCAAGTGGAAAAATAAGGAAGACTGCCTAAGAGCTTCTTGAGGCTTGAGGCTGAGGGTATGACAGCACCCGTGATGCAAATGCTAATATGAACTAGAAATAACCCAGGCTGAGTCAGAGTCAACCTTCCCATACCTCTACAGTTTTTCTTCTCTCAAATCATGGTACACAATTGGGGCTTCATTGCAATACACTGGTTAGTTCTATTTTTAGTGCAATAAATACATGCACTGAAAATAAAGTTGTTAAGCATAATTTAAGAAGCAAATGCAACCCAAATTAGAAATCTCATCAAATACTTGATAATTCAGGTAACTTCTTTCACATGACCTTGACCACTTCAACTTGGGATTTTAAATCAACATGGAGCAAAGAGCTGTAATAGAACAAAGACATTTGAAAGATCATGTTCACAATGCTTGCAATAGCCAGGCAGGTAAACATGTCAGTCAACAGCTTTTCATGTTAGCTCATCTGAAGACTGATTCCCCGACTCCCTAATGTTTGTGAAGTCATCTGCAGCCCAATTAGTTATGTTTAGAATCTCCTATTGCCCCCTCACATCAACAGAGAAGTGATTATTATTTCAGCATTCATCATTAATCAGGAGGCATTCATTGACTATTAATGACCAGATGTGGTAGGTGATTGGATATGAGTGCTACAATAATTTAAAATTGATTTATTAGTATTTGATAAGTTGAAACTGTACTAGTGGGAGATAAAGTGATACAATTTGAACTGATTATGAAAAGATGATCAAATAGACATTGAAAAAGAGATTAAATAAAGAATTTTAATTGTGTATTCTGTGCAAGCCAACAAAATTTCAAAGGAAAGTGCAAATTAATTTTCATGTTCTACCAATGGGTATTCAGAAACTGGCATTTTAAAAAGGTGTCCAATTATGATGTGGTTCTTACAGGCAATGAACAAATATTTTTGCTAAATGGAGATTACTTAATGTGAGAAATAGGCACATGGGGAGATTTGACAGCTCTGCTTGTAAATTTTGCTTCAAAAAAGGATTTTATAAATTGAATATTTTTATACCATTATGCCAACCAGTCTCTCATGTATCCGTTTCTGGTTATACTTTTTAAAAAAAAAGTCTTTCAAATCCTGTGAATTGTAGCTATATCTTGTTTATTCATATATTTTTTACAACTGTAACTAATGCCTAGAGCCTAGGCTTTTTAATGGAGAGATGGGGCATGAACTATTCAAAATGGCAGATAGTAAAAGCCATTTACTTGCATTTGAATGTATGGTATACTTTTATTTGGACATTATTTAAAAATTCTAGCAATAGTTTTTAAAGAGTAGCAATCGTTTAACAAATTCCATTTCATAGGTTTGACTTGAGAAGGGCGTAGTTAGAGGACTCTCTGAATGACCTCCATGCTTTCGTCCTGGCATTGCTGTTTTCTCAGGGAACAAACTTTTCCAGAGCCTCTTCCTCAGACTTATAACAATTCTGAGTTCCACTGAGGACCTGCCATAGATTGAGTGTTTATGTCCTCCCCAAATTCATATGCTGAAATTCTAACACCCAATACTAGGAGTGTGTGCAGCTGGGGCTTTTGAGAGGTGATGAGATCACAGGGGTCGAGCCTTCATTAATATGATTAGTGTCCTTGGAAAGAGATGATGATGATGATGGTGATAGGGTGATGGTGATGATGATGGTGATAGGGTGAGGAGGATGATGATGGTGATGGGGTGATGATGTTGATGATGATGGTGATGGGGTGATGATGTTGATGAAGGTGATGGGGTGAGGATGATGATGATGATGGTGACGGGATGAGGATGATGATGGTGATGGGGTGAGGAGGATGATGATGATGGTGATGGGGTGAGGATGATGATGATGGTGGTGGGGTGAGGATGATGATGGTGGTGGGGTGATGATGATGATGATGACGGTGATGGGATGAGGAGGATGATGATGATGGTGGTGGTGGGGTGATGATGATGGTGATGGGGTGGTGATGTTGATGATGATGGTGATGGGGTGAGGATGATGATGATGATGGTGATGGGGTGGTGGTGTTGATGATTGTGGTAGGGTGATGATGATGATGACGGTGATGGGGTAATGATATTGGTGATGTTGGTGATGGGATGATGATGATGATGATGGTGGTGATAGGGTGAGGATGATGGTGGTGGGGTGATGATGATGATGGTGATGGGGTGATGATGTTTATGATGATGGTGATGGGGTGAGGAGGATGATGATCGTGGTGATGGGGTGATGATGTTGATGATGATGGTGATGGGGTAATGATGATGATGACGGTGATGATGATGATGATGGTGATGGGGTGAGGAGGATGATGATGATGGTGATGGGGTGATGATGTTGATGATGATGGTGATGGGGTGATGATGATGATGATGGTGATGGGGTGGTGATGTTGATGATGATGGTGGTGGGGTGATTATGTTGATGATGATGGTGATGGGGTAAGGAGAATGATGATGATAGTGATGGGGTGATGATGTTGATGATGATAGTGATGGGGTGATGATGTTGATGATGATGGTGATGAGGTGATGATGTTGATGATGATGGTGATGGGGTGAGGAGGAGGATGATGGTGGTGGGGTGATGATGCTGATGGTGATGGTGATGGGGTGATGATGTTGATGATGATTTATAGTGTCCTTACATAATGCTTGCACTTTCCTGAAAACTATTCCGATATTAAGACCTTTAATCATAACAACCACCCTCGGAAATAGATAGCGCTATTATTTCTATTTTAGAAAGAAAGAATCCAAGGCATGAAGGATATAACTAACTCTCTCAAAGTCACAGAGCTGGTGAGGACTTGGGCCATCTGGTGGCAGAGACTGGTGTAATCTTTCCATTACCCATGTGTCAGCACAGGAGCCTGGTATCTCATTTAAGTGTTCATAGTAAAGCCACTAATCAGGAAGCATTCATTTGGAATTAATGAGTGGATATTATGGGCAATTACCACTTCTGTTATATGAAACATACTCTATACAGAATACATAAAGTGTTAAAAATCAAATTATAGAATATACATGTTTATATGCATATTTCATATATCCCTGTTTAATCAGAGAAATGACATTAGATACTTTTGCTAAGCTGATGTTCCCACTCCTGCATCTTCAATATAAAGTGAGCCACCTTGATGACTACTCAGCTTTGTCACTACTAAGGAAGAAGACGGAGAAAGGGATGTGATGGAGTTAGTCTTCTGTGTTTATGACTCTAAGTAGTAGCTAAATGGTGATTCTTTCTGGGCCAGGTGGCAGAGGTGGTGGGATGTGGCCCAGGAGGAGTTTTGTGTAATTTATTTACAGGCCTGTATTGTTTAGGGAACAGGATAAGCTGTTGTAATAGAGAAACCTCAAATACAGTGGCTCAAACAAGCTACAAGTTAATTTCTCCCCACTGTTGCCATCAAGAGGAAGTTGGTCTAGGACCGATAGAGTACCCTTCTGTGCTCTCAACACATGGGTTCCCTCTCTGGATGCAAACTGGCTGTCCCAGCTGTCACAATCACATTGGCATTTTAGCCAATAGGAAGGGCGCATGCTCGGTCCTTGTAAATGTACAACACAGTATTGCTGTACTTTGCCTCACTGGTCACTGAGGAGAAACGTACTCTAGTGGGGTGGCCCAGTTCACAGCAAAACTCCACATTCCGTTATTATAGGCGTGTGAGGAGAATGGGTATCAGTGGGCAATTAGCAGTTATTCCCACAGTTCAAATTATTCAACTAGGACAAATGATTTGACTTAGGACACATAACTTAGTCTAATATTAATGAAGAGAGGAGTGTGGTAGGGTGAATACCATCTTGAAAAAACATTAAACAGAAATATAGCACTGTGGCCAATAATGCTTTACTGTGGGAATAGAAATTTCTTTTGGAAAACTGCAGAATGTTAGTCTAGGGAGGACTCTCAATGTAAGTTTTTTTGTTCACTCTTTGAGCCTGTGTTTTGATGTTTAATAAATTTTAGAGTTTTCTCTGCAGGATGAATAGACAGAGAGTGTACCTGAGATGTTGACAAAGAAGGAAGGTAGTTGTTAAGGATTGCTGTATTTAACAGTAAGATTTGTTGAGAGTGAGTCAATCTATCTTCAGGTGATAGCAAGTTGATTGTATGTTTGCTAGGATATCATCACATTATCTTTACAATTTTTTTCCCTAGAGTAAATGATATTACTTAATATGTAATTTTTATAGTCATTTGGCTAGGTATAATGGACATGATGGTTTACATAAGTGACAGAGGTAAAAATATTTGGACCATTTCTGGGATGTACTGTTGTGTCTTCTAATTTGGAGAGCATTTTCTGGCCATACCTTACTTAGGAACCCAGAGAAAAGGAGAGATTCTGTATGGGTGAATTTTCCAAAAAGCAATTTGCTCCTTTAAGCATCTAAACTTGCCTTACAAGCAAGCAAGCAAACCACAAGTAACCTTTAGATGGATAAAAGCCTTTTCATAAAAGGTGAAAAGACTCGAAATGAAATCCTGGCATAGTTGGTGTGACCAGGCAAGTGACATTCTTCAGTGATGGAGGCATAATTGTGATAGTCCATGGGTGTGGTGACACCTTTTTAAATGCTTATTTAATGCCCCCCACCCCTTAACCTCCTGGTTTGGACTGCGTTCTGTGTAGGTGTAAAGGAAGCACAGCTGAGTCCACACAGCTGAGGTGTGTTGGTAAGCCTCCTGTAATCATTGCCACCCTGGACTGGGTCCTGGCTCAAGTTTGCTCTCAGCATCAAGCAATTTTTGCACCTGGCCTGACATTGTCAAGAGATGATTTATTTCTCCAGTTTTGTTTCCTAGTCCAGAAGTATTGAGTCACAAATCCAGAGGGATCCTGACCGACTTATTAGCTTTGCACTAACCTTATCCTACCTTCTGAAAGAGTTGGCACAGGTGTTTCAGCAGGAGTTTTACACTTTGCACTAACCTTATCCTACCTTTTGAAAGAGTTGGCACAGGTGTTTCACAGGCGTTGGCTGTTTCGCCGCTGCCTCTGAGGGGTGAGATGCGGGATTGCGGGTGTTTGTGTTCCCTACCCCCGAGTTAATGCAAAATCCCTGGGTCTCCATCTAGGGACGGAATCTGTGATATTGCAAACCTTTCATGCCTATCTGGTGCCAGCCATGGGACTTTGTGGACTGTGAGCCATTTTTATAGGTTATTGGTTTGTGCCAAATGACTTGTTGAGTCTTAATAGGAAAACATGGCACAGTCTGTTTCCAGCACCTACTGCTCAAATATTTATGGTCAGAATTTCTATTTTCCACTTATGCTTTCCCTTTAACAGGAAAGAAAATGGTCTTTAGCCAAATGACTGAAGTGAGAAAAGCAAATCCCATTTGCTATTAATCCCAATGAGGTGTTAACTACAAAGTCCATTTAAGACTCTTTAGTGTTAATATTAAAGGAGACAAGCAGTAAAACAAACAGTTAATGGCCTGAAGCCCAGCATTTTGTGCTTCCACTGATGCTTGACCGCTCCATTCCAGAGATAATGACTGGAGCCCCTTTTGGTTGCCCTCAGCTTTGCATTTGCACCAAGGGAGGTGAGGTTGGCAAAGTCTTGGTTTTAAAAGGGCCATAATGATGGCAGAACATTTCATTGCTGTCCTAATGAGCACAGCTTGGAGTTGTGGGCAAGAGCAGAGTAAGTGCATTTATTCATGTGTGTTAGGAGAGTAGGGAAGGAGGGGAGTGGAAATGGAGGGAGAGAGAAGGAAACCCAACTTTTATTTGTCATTGTAACCAGTTACTTGAGGGTATTAACAGATCCCTGGATAATCTTTGGAGAAAGTTCCCCCTCGTTACAGTTTTAAACTCATGAGGGGAATCTCCCGGTTGTGTAGCAAATAGAAGTGAGCCTCTCAAATCCAGCACTGTCATTTTTCCTCCTCCCTCCTTCCTTCCCTTTCTTCTGCTTTTTTTTCTCCAGCATCTAAATGTTGAGTTGAGCTGTGTAGAGTCCTTGAGACTTTCTTTTTTTCTGATAGACCAAAGTCTTCCTCTTCCATGCTAACGTTGCCAAAGGTCTGACCTCCTGAAGCTGTTTATGTTCTTCAGGTCTCAGAGATCTTATCTTTCCTTTTAACTCTGCTTTGGGAAAATCATGAAGATATTTATGTTTTAGTTGATTGTTCTAGTATGACCATGGTCTGATATCTATGCCAAACTGTTCATATCATGACTGTCAGGCTGTAGAGCTTGGTTCTGGGCCTTGTCACCCTCTATTCTCTCCCTAAGTACACTTTCATTGTCCCAATGGTTTTAATACCATCCATATTCAGATGAGTCTGAAACTGAAATCTTCAGCTCTGATGTTTCTAACTACCCATGTTCCTACGTCCAACCACCAACTTGATTGCTCCTTTTGGGCGTCTCATCAGCATCCCAAATTTAGTATGTTAACGATGGAAATCTTGATTCACTTGCCTACCACCACACCCCCACAAAGTTGCTGAAACTATCTATGTGTAATGTCTTCCTTTCCGTCATACATGAAATCCAATCTACATGAAAATCTTGTTTGTTCTTTGATTGTAGTCTTTGAAAATGCACCAATCATGTGTTATTCCCTTGCTTAAAACTCTTCAGTGGATTCCCATGGTGCTTGGCAAGGAATCCATATCTTTACTAAGGTTCATGAGACCGGTTGTGATCTGGCTCCTCCTGCTTCTCTGTACTCAGCTAAGACACTGGTGACTGGAGCTCCATCTGACACGCTGACCTCCCCAGCTCTTCTTGCTGGCATATTTTCACCTTCAGGGCTCAACCTAAATGCCACCTCCTACCTAGACCTCGGCAAACATCTGCTGAATGTTGAATGAATGGACTCAGCTCTCCCTGTATCCTACACTGCTCTCCCTCCCACCCCATCCTGCAGCCCAGTCCTTACATGGACTCATCATCTGTCCATTTAGGGTGCCTCTGTATTTCAGCCTCATAATTGGAATCACAGACTTAGACTGTATACAGTTATGATTTAAGCAAATGTTTATTTGTGAAAACTTTGAAATAACGCTAATTTTACTTTTTTTTGTGGGTTGCAGTGAGGAATATAAGGTTATAAAAATCAGAAGATGAGATAATGCCTTTTTATAACAAAAGGTATAAGAACCCTTGACATTTTGACAGAAAGCCTTTATTTTCTCTTTTTGAAAACTTATATTTGAAGTTCAGGGGTACAAGTGCATGTTTGTTGCATAGATAAACTTGGGTCATAGGGGTCTATTGTACAGATTATTTTATCACCCAGGTGTGAAGCCTCGTACTCATTAGTTATTCTTCCTGATCCTCACTCTCCTCCAACCCTCCACCCTCCAAAAGGCTCCAGTGTGTGTTGTTTCCCTCTATGTGTCCATGTGTTACCATCATTTTGCTCCCACTCATAAGTGAGAACATGCAGTGTTTGGTTTTCTGTTCTTGTGTTAGTTTGCTGAGGATAATGGCCCCCAGCTCCATCCATGTCCCTGCAAAGGACATGATCTCATTCTTTTTTTATGGCTGCATAGTATTCCATGGTGTATATGTACCACATTTTCTTTATCCAGTTTAGCATTGATGGGCATTTAGGCTGATTCCATGTCTTTGCTGTTGTAAATAGTGCTGCAATGAATGTACACATGCAAGTGTCTTTATAATAGAACAATTTATATTTCTTTGGGTATATACCCAGCAATGGATTGCTGGATCAAATGGTATTTCTGTCTTTAGGTCTTTGAGGAATTGCCACACTGTCTTCCACAGTAAGCTTTCATTTTCTTTCCTCCATTTCGACTTTGTTTCTCTGTATTAATTTCCTTTTTTTTTTTTTGTCTCCCTCAGTATCTATCTTATGGTTTGATTTTCTTTTCCCACCACCATGCTTAGTCTTTCTTCCTCTTTTCCTCTCTCTTCTTCTGTCTTTTCTTCTTTCTTTTATAAATCTCTTATTTCTATTTCTCTTTCTCGCTTGTAATTCACAGCAGGCTTTATTGAGGCACCTTCATTGCCTCCTATGCAGCACCAGTTCTTCAGTCTAAAAAGACCATGGAAATGCAGGTGTTGACAAAAACCCATTCCCCATTCTCAAACAGCTTCGTAAATGCATCCCGACTGTCACTCTCATTGCTGCTTTACCAGTTTTTGTCTCTGATCAGTTGGCCTGTGGATCTTAGAATTCTGAGTGTGAAGACAGGCCTTTCTATACAGACCTCTATGCAGCAGCAACTATGCTACGTATATTGACTTCCTACCATTAAGGAAGAGAAAAAGAGTGAGCACGTGCTCTGCATTTCTTATAAAGTGTGTTGGAAGTGTCCATCAGTTTGAGTGCTGTGTCAAAGAACTCACACGGGCTTTTCAACAGCTCTCAAATGATCACTCTTTTACAAAACCCCAAAGAACTCCCTTCTTTCGAATGAATTCCATTTCATTTCAGATCCTTCCTGCTGCCCCTTTGTAAGGGGCACAGTTCCTGCTCTTGGCTTGTGGAATTTCCTGAGGGCTACTTTGCTTCTGACCCAGCTGCAGTTTGATGAAAGTTAAATCGAACAGTATTACTTTTCATTATGAGGAAATACAGGCATTTCCCCCTAGATGTGATCAAAGGGAGGTACAAACAACTTACTGAAATTACACTTTTACCTGGAAGGAGCGCCCAGCCAGTTTTTATTGTGTGAACAGCACATTGCTGCAAATAACATGCTTGTCCTGTTGATCCACTTTAGGGGATTAGGTAAAATAATTAGGAGTTACGTGGTAACGTGTGACACACAGTTGCAAAGATTGAATTCTGTAATCATCTATTAACAGATTTTAGGACCAAAATACAGTCTTAATAAGCAAATAAAGCTCATATAGAAACCATTTTCAGAGGTGTCTCTGAGAACTTCAGAGGTTTATGATGAACTTGTGAATATCAATTTTGTCTAAATATCATCTCGTCACCTGGATTTCAAAAATAGATGAGTAAAATATGCTCATTTTAGATGTTCATAAGGTTGCCTTTAATTCAAGGTGATTGTTACTTTAATAATAATATGCATCACTCGTGTGACTTAGATTAGTTTTTGTACCAGACCAGTGGTTCTTCACTGGAAGGACACATCAGAATTTCTTAGGGCATTTTTCACAAAAACGTGCCTTCCAGGGACTCATCCAAGACTACTGATTCTGAATCACTTGTATTGGAGCCTGGAAATATAGACTTTGAAAAATCTCCCGCAAACTTTTGAAGCCACTAGTTTCAACACTAGTTAAGAACTACTACTTTTGCCTGAAAGTCTGGAGTGGCAGAAACCAAGGGTGACTTACCTTTGTAACCTTAGAATCTACAGCGGTGTCTTCTTGGTGGGTGTGAGTTCAGTAAGTGTTCATCAAGGAAATGGAAGCAAATTATCTAGAAAATGACGTCTTGTATATTTTTAACTACATATTCATTTGTATTATTGCTGGCTAAGTATAATAGTTAAATAGGACTTTAAAACTAATCATTGGAAGAAAGCCTTGTCTGTAACATTTTAGACCATTATGCGGTCTAAATGCTTAGTGAGGAGACGAAGATGATATAGATCTTAATAAATAATTTAATGTGAAACTAGAGAACAAAGCAAAGGTATGAAAAATACTTTTATAATAACTGATATCTGACTTTATCTTTATTATTTTATGTGTAAAAGTGTTACTTGGAATAAGAACTGGTAGCATCCCAACATTCTAGCAGGCTCCATTTCTCTATCAAAGGTAATCACCAGCTGGTAAGCAATTTTTTTTTTAATGAAAACTGGAATTTGTACATCCAAATGATTGCTGTTCTTCAAAGTGGACATATTGGATGATAAGACATTCTAAAAACTCCTATTTGGGAATTGTCTTTGCTGCTTCGGCTATGAATGTACCTGTATCTTGACTCCTGACTCACCACTTCTCTAAGACTTGTCCCTTGCCATCAAGGAAGCTCCAGTAAAGGTGGTATAAGAAGCCACCCAAGATGCAAAATGATCAGGAACAGGTACATGATGTTTTATGCCTGAGCAGAGATGGACATGGTAGAGCTCAGAATGGGCTCTATTCATGGTAGAGCTCATGAATAAGGTGGGCTCTGAGCTGGATCTCAATGGCTGTAACACTGGAAGAAGGAGGAGTATTCTAGACAAAGGGGCATTGTGGAAATGTTTAGAGAGTTGGGGTGAGCAAGATGTGTAAAGGTGGCTGGGAGGTGTAAGGTGTCTACGTGGTTCAGGGCCATAAAGGAGGAAGTAGGAAGCACCACAGAAGAGGCACTTTTGCCTAAATCGTTAATTTCCTTACTTCCCAAAGTCAATTTAAATAAACTTTTCACTAAGAAATCTTAGGAAGAAAGCAACTAGTTCTCTTTGGACATAAAATACCACTCTGTGTCAGAGCTGTGGTGCTGTGGTGCCTGTCTTTACTGAGACACCAAGAGACATTTGTCTCCTAATGCCCTACTCGAAGTTGAGGAATGTCTCCACTCACTCTGACTTTTATTAATCTCCTATCGTGACCTTGCTGCCCATGAATTTCCTTCCCTCCTTCCTTCCTTCCTTCCTTCCTTCCTTCCTTCCTTCCTTCCTT
>NW_016811898.1:431546-442102 GCF_001698545.2 Rhinopithecus bieti
CCTCCCCTCCCCTCCCCTCCCCTCCCCTTCTCTTCCCTTCCTTTTCTTTTCGTTTCTCAGGGTCTCACTCTGTCAGACTGGAGTGCAATGGCACAATCAAAGCTCACTGCAGTCTCCCCTTCCTGTGCTCAAGTGATCCTCCTGAGTAGCTGGGGCTATAGGTGTGTGTACCACCATGCCCAGCTAATTTTATTTATTTATTTATTTATTTATTTATTTATTTGTTTGTTTATTTATTTTGAGACAGAGTCTTACTCCATCACCCAGGCTGGGGTGAAGTGGCACGATCTCATCTCACTGCAACCGCCTCCCAGGTTCAAGCGATTCTTGTGCCTCAGCCTCCCAAGTGGCTGGCATTACAGGCACATGCCATGATGCCCTGCTAATTTTTGTATTTTTAGTAGAGATGGGGTTTTACCATGTTGGCCAGGCTGGGCTCGAACTTCTGCCCTCAAGTGATCTGCCCACCTCAGACTCCCAAAGTCCTGGGATTATAGGCATGAACCATCATGCTAGGCCATTGTAAAATTTTTTTCTAGGGACAAGGTTTCACTATGTTGTCCAGGCTGGTCTTGAACTCCTAAGCTCAAGTGATCCTTCAGTCTCAGCATCCCAAAGTGCTAGGACTACAGGTGTGAGCCGCCATGCCTGGCTGGATTGAACTAGGACTACAGGTGTGAGCCACCATGCCTGGCTGGATTGAACTAGGACTACAGGTGTGAGCCACCATGCCTGGCTGAATTGAACTTCTTACTGCTTTTTTGAATCCATCTTCTGCCTGTTAAAAACATTCCTGACACTGATGTAGGACTTCGCAGATATTCTGTCTCCAGATGCTCCCTGGGACATTAAGTGCAGGGTGACTATATTGTCCCATTGCCTGGGAGAGTCTCACTTTATACCTGTGTCCAGGCATAATTATAAAAAGTTGTATTTTGAAAGCCGTCTTAGTGTTGAAGATAAATTCTATGGTCAGCATACTTGGGTTATTATTCCTACTCAACACATTTCCAGCACCTTGTCTTAGCACGTTTTATGAGTAATGCAGGAATGTTTCTCCTAGATAATTGAGGTGTTGATCATACGTTGTTCATTTACATGCCAGGCTGGCTAAACTCATAGCTATGTCTTCCTCTGTCCCAAGGAGAATCAGGGTAAATGTTGTTTCCCAAAGCCTCAGTGATGGGATTTGAGGGATCCCACAGGCCTGAGACAAACCCTAGACAATTATGAACAGAGTTGTTACTGTTTGCAGTTTTCTATTTTCTCAACCAGTATAGGGCCCACAGGAGAAACTGGCATACACACTAGAGATTGAAGTGTGGAGGAACCTGTGGCTTTTCACAAGGTGTTTGCCTGGGGAACCTATGTCACTTAGGAACCCACCTGCACTGGCATGGCAGCCAACATGGGCAGGCCGGACATGTCAGGTCCTCACTCAGCATGGTTACTCGGGTTCTTACTTGATGGATTCCCTTCACCAATTGGTTTGTTCCATTTTGGGTCTTATCCCTGTCCTTTGTCTTGTCCTCACTGCTCCCCTGTGTTCCTCTGCCTAACACTCATGAGATGACATCTTCGCAGGGCTTCCTTCTCTCTATGTATGAGTGCCTCTGATTTCCTGACTTTGAAAAGGAGACACTTGTCTCCTAATTCTGCATAGAATGTGGGGAACTGGCTTAGCTTTAACAAGGCTTGACTGAATGCCCAGAAAATACACAAGTACAACGCAGAGCTCAATTGACCACAGTTACTAGAAGCAGTTCTGAGAGCTAGAGGACCTCATCAGATTTGTGCCAACCCACTGGCACCAAAGGGATCTCCAGGAATCATTGCAACTCAGATTCCCATTCAGAAGGAACAGATTTCTTTTGCTCCTCAATTCAAAGCCTGCTTTATTTTTTGCCCTAGGATGGCCCCTGTTCAGCATGGTAGATGGTGGGTATCTACTCTTCCTCACCTCTAGCATGCGATGGCCCGGATGAGGTAACCCTGGTGGTTCTTCATGCATTGGTGCATTTCCAAAGCACTTGGCCACAGCAATTGATTTCATCCAGGTGGCCTTGTCACAAGCCCGAAACAATAGCTTTTTATAGTCCTTTGGCCAGATGAAGGAGAAGGTGGGGTCTTGCTCCTCTCCTCCCATAGTCCAGACCTGGCTTTTTGAAGCTCCAAAGCCACACAAAACAGTATAGGCAGATGATGGTATGGATCCCAATTTAAGAGAACCCCAGTTGTATTCGTCAGTTTTCACACTGCTACAAAGACATACGCAAGACTGGGTAATTTGTAAAGGAAAGAGGTTTAACTGACTCACAGTTCGGCAGGGATTGGGAGACCTCAGGAAACTTACAATCATAGTGGAAGGGAAGCAAACATGTCCTTCTTCACATGGTGGCAGCAAGTAGAAGTGCTGAGAAAAATGGGGAAAAGCCCCTTATAAAACCATCAGATCTCAGGAGAACTCACTCACTATCAGGAGAACAGCATGAGGGTAACTGCTTCCATGATTAAATTACCTCCCACTGCATCCCTTCCACCACATGTGGGGCTTATGCGAACAACAATTCACCATGAAATTTGGGTGGGGACACAGCCAAACCATAGCACCACCCTCCAGATTTCTTTCATAGGAAGCAGATGGTTCTACAGATTTAATATTATTGGATCTCAGCCTGAAACACCTGCCTGTAGGTTAAGTCCATCCTTCAGGACTTCAGGACTGCCTCAAGGACCATGTGCATTCTTCCTGAATCATGGCTGCAAGGTTCACTGGGCTTCCAGAGTGGTCCCTCAAGCATGCGCTGCCTGTCCCATAGACACTCCTGCTTTTACCCTGGAAGGTAGAGGCTCTTCACAGCCTTCTGAAAGGTAGATCCATTCTTCTCAGTAACCTTCATTGTATGACTTCATTGTATGACTGTACTTTAAATTATGTGTATATATTCCACACATCTATATTACATTTCATAAAATACACACTGCATGTATTCATATATACATACTTTTATTTATTTATTTATCTATTTATTTATTTATTTATTTATTTATTTATTTATGAGATGGAGTCTCACTCTGTAGCCCAGGCTGGAGTGCAGTGGTGCAGTCTCCATTCACTGCAACCTCCGCCTCCCGGGTTCAAGTGATTCTCCTGCCTCAGCCTCCCGAGTAGTTGGGATTACAGGCACCTGCCACCATGCCCGGCTAATTTTTTGTACTTTTAGTAGAGATGGGGTTTCACTATGTTGGCCAGGCTAGTCTTGAGCTCCTGACCTCGTGATCCGCCTGCGTCTGCCTCCCAAAGTGCTGGGATTACAGGCATGAGCTACCACACCCTTCCTTATTTATGTTTTTTGGATTTGCCTAGGTGCAGTGGCATGATTTTGGCTCACTGCAACCTCTGCCTCCTGGGTTCAAGTGATTCTCCTGCCTCAGCCTCCCAGGTAGCTGGGATTACAGGTGCTCACCATCACGCCTGGCTAATTTTTGTATTTTTAATAGGGATGGGGTTTCACCATGTCGGCCAGGCTGGTCTTGAACTCCTACCTCAGGTGATCCACCTGCCTCTGCCTCCCAAAGTGCTGGGATTACAGGCGTGAGCCACTGTGCCCGGCCTATATATACTTACTTAATGTAGGCACTTCCTATTGTTTTTAGAGGCTCAATCTGTTTTCAGAAGGGTTTTTAGTCATCGTAGGTATTTGTGGTATCATTTTTATATCTTCTCCCAAAGATATAAAACAAACAGAAAAGACAAACAGAAATAGCTGAGAGGCCGTGAGAGAAGTCTTACATTTATGAAAACTTTGAAAAGAAGTATGAGAAAGGAAACAATGTAGGAAGTCTATTTTGACTTTTTAAGCCAAATTTCTCAACATACCATTCTCTTTAAAAGTATGATGAGCGAACCTGACTGTGTCAAGTAGTACTTTGAGTAAACCTGTGAAAACAGGCTTTAGGAGTGTGCAACACCTTATTGTGCAAGGACTTCCACACTGAGAACATTGAAAATATTTGGGAAGTTTTGCTAATTTGTTGCCAATAGAAGCAGCATGTTTTCAAGTGACCGTTAGTTAATGAGGCGATGCGAGATACCATGCAAACGAGGTGAATCAACATGGGCTCTGTTTCTAGCCAGTTAGTTATTACTTCTTAATGCAATATACTTATTTATTTATTTATTTTTTGAGACTGAGTCTCGTTCTGTCACCAGACTGGAGTGCAGTGGCACAATCTTGGCTCACTGCAACCTCTGCCTCCTGGGTTCAAGCGATTCCCCTGCCTCAGCCTCCCGAGTAGCTGGGACTACAGTCACACACCACCATGCCTGGCTAATTTTTTTCTATTTCATTAGAGATAGAGTTTCTCCATGTTGGCCAGGATGGTCTCGATCTGCTGACCTCATGATCTGCCTGCCTTGGCCTCCTAAAATGCTGCAATTACAGGCATGAGCCACTGCGCCTGGCCAATGAAATGTACTTATAAGAACAAATGGTGAGGAAACGTCTAGAGAAGGTGACCACAAAGTCATTTTGGGACTGTGTATTCTAGATTTCAGGATACTAATATTTTCTTAACCTGTCAAAGCCTGTTTGAAGTTGTGATGCCTGAACTATGATAATCTAAATAAAAAATTTGGTTACACAATATTTAAGATATGCATAAAATTGGCTGGGCATGGTGGCTCATGCCTGTACTCCCAGCACTTTGGGACGCCAAGGTGGGAGGATCACTTGAGGCCAGGAGTTTGAGAACAGCCTGGCCAACATGGTGAAACCCCGTCTCTACCAAAACTACAAAAATCAGCCGGGTGTGGTGAAACGTATATGTAATCCCAGCGACTTGGGAGGCTGGGGCACGAGGATTGCTTGAACCTGGGAGGCAGAGATTGCAGTGAACCAAGCTTATGCTGCTGCACTCCAGCCTGGGCCACAGAGTGAGACTTTGTCTCAGAAAAAAAAAAAAAAGCGTAGAACTATGGGAAATGAGTATAAGATTCATTGTATATAAATGATATAAAAATGTTGCAAAATTTGCTCTTATTTTATTTTTTTTTTTTTTTATTATTATTATTATATATTATATTATTATTATTATTTTGAGACAGAGTCTTGCTCTGTCACCCAGACTGGAGTACAGTGGCATGATCTTGGCTCACTGCAACCTCTGCCACCCAGGTTCAAGCGATTCTTCTGCCTCAGCCTCTCAAGTAGCTGGGACTACAGGCGCACACCATCATGCCTGGCTAATTTTTGTATTTTTAGTAGAGACGGAGTTTCACCATATTGGCCAGGCTGGTCTTGAACTCCTGACCTCATGATCCACTTGCCTCTGCCTCCCAAAGTCCTGGGATTACAGGCATCAGCCACCATGCCTGGCCTATATTATTAAGAAAGAAATAAAATATTATAGGCTGGCTGTGGTGGCTCATGCCTGTAGTCCCAGCACTTTGGGAGGCCAAGACACGCAGATCACTTGAGGTCAGAAGTTCAAGACCAGTCTGGCCAACATGGTAATACCCTGCCTCAATACAGAAATTATCCAGGTGTGATGGCAGGTACCTGTAATCTCAGTTACTTGGCAGGCTGAGGCAGGAGGATCACATGAACTCGGGAGTTGGAGGTTGCGGTGAGCTGAGGTTGTACCACTGCACTCCAGCCAGGGCAACAGAGTGAGACTCTGTCTAAAAATAAAATAAAATAACAGTATGGAAATGAATATAAGATTTTTTTTGGCACACAGGATTGAGTGTTTTGTGATATGTGCTCTATGTATTATTAATAAAGAAATAAAATATATAGGTGGTCAGAAGCTCCGTCTTCCTGGCTACCCCCATTTCCCCCTATCCTTTTCCTGAGTTTGATGTGTTTCTTTCCATGCATCTTGGTATACTTTTACTGTGTGTATACATATGTGTAACAGCGTTTCTTAATGCTTCATAGATTTCAATATTTATATAAGTATAAATAACGTTGAGAAAAAAGCAGTTTGCTAAAAGAATTCTTCATACATTCTGACAGCTGAGTATTTGCTGGTTTTATGCATTATAAATTTCATTTTCAAGCCTGTGTCTTGTCTACTGTCTTTTTCTATGGTAGCTATGTACATATAATTTAAAGTTGGGTAAAGTTAAATTGATTATTCTTTATGGTTATTATTTTGCATCTTGTTTAATAAATCCCCTGCCTTCAGATCAATGAAATGGCCCCCTATATTTTCCACTTGAAGTTTTAAAGTTTTTTTGTTGGTTTGTTTGTTATTTACGTTTTTTTTTTTTTTTATTTAAGTTCTGGGTTACATGTGCAGAACGTGCAGTTTTGTTACATAGGTATACACATGCCCTGGTGGTTTGCTGCACCCATCAACCCATCACCTACATTAGGTATTTCTCCTAATGCTATCCCTCCCCAGTCCCCCACCCTGTGTGTGTGATGGTCCCCTCCCTGTGTCCATGTGTCCTCATTGTTCAACTCTCACTTATGAGTCAGAATATGTGGTGTTTGGTTTTTGATCTTGTGATAGTTTGCTGAGAATGGTGGTTTCCAGCTTCGTTCATGTCCCTGCAAAGGACATGAACTCATCCTTTTTTATGGCTGCCTAGTATTCAATATGTGCCACATTTTCTTAATCCAGTCTATCATTGATGGACATTTGGGTTGGTTCCAAGTCTTTGCTATTGTGAATAGTGCCGCTGTGAAGGTTTTTAGTTCGCATTTAGCTCTTCAAGGCATCTAGATTTACTTTTGTATAGTGTGAGGTGTGAGGGACCCAAACCCTATTCTTTTTCCTGATAATGGAACCCATTTCAGTTGCCTTAGAATCAATTCTTTTCTCTCTCTTTTCCCCACTAGTAGTCCCCTTGGTCTTACAAATGTTTTGTTGTAGAACTATCTATGAATGTGGCTTTGTAATGATGAGGCTTTTTAACTTTTACTCTTGACAGAGCTGAGGAAACCTTTTTTTATCATATTCATGAATTTCGATATTTTGTTTTAAAATTAAAAATTAGATACAAATGAATGTTCATATGAGAAAAAAATGCTCACTTAGTGAAAATAATCATTGATGCAAAAATACTTAAAATATTTATTTCTCCCAGTTAGAGGCTATATGTATTCATCAATTTATTCCATATTTATTGCTGCCTAGTATGTATGAATAGCTGCTCTAAGACATGAAGATCATTCAGTGACAAATATGGTATGTCAATGATACTGCAATCCATATTCAACTATGATTAGTCCGAATTTATTAGATGGCTAAAACTGTATGGCTTAACTTGATACTGTGGAGTCAGATGGTGATCAAGTAACATGAATATCTTATCAATTATCAATAAATGCAACAGAGAATGTGTACCCATGCTGCATGCCCACTCCAAGAGGACTGAGACTAGGGCAGGTGATAACTGGGTGTGGCCTTTGAAGATTTCCAGCATTTGTGACTCCAAAGTAGCCAGGAGGAGGAGGAGGACTTGGGTAGTGCAGGTAAGCTGCTTCTTGGTAGAAGCCTGGGGTTCCAAAGCAGAGATTGAATTCTAAGATGCCAGTACAGGGATGGAAATGAGAGACAAAGCAGCCCTCCGAGGGCAAGGGCGGGAGCAAAGCGAAAGGATCCGAGGTGGTTGCTCAAGCGCCTGGTGCTGATTTTGCTTGGCCTTAGGTGTTTCTTGTGAGGCTTAGGAGGACCAGGCTGCCCTGAAGTCCTGAGGTCTCAGTGGATGGTGGTCGTGCACTTTATTCCCTTGCCTCACTGCGTTTTGTTTTGTCAGACTTGAGTGCTGCCTACACTAAATTCATAATCTGGTAGAAAAGCTGTTGGTAAAGCTTTCAACACACTGCCTTTAAAGAGGAGACACTTGACAATTTCCTTTTGCCTCATTTTCTTTTAGGTTTTGTGAATGATTCTGTGACTAAGTCTATTGTGGCTTTGCGCTTAACTCTGGTGGTGAAGGTCAGCACCTGCGTGCCGGGGGAGAGCCACACAAGTGACTTGGAATGTTCAGGAAAAGGAAAATGCACCACGAAGCCGTCAGAGGTAAGGGGATGCCTGGCAGCATGCAAATACATATATTTACCTGAATAAATACATAAGTATGTATGTGTTCTTACCCCTTTCATCCTTGCTCTCTCTCTCTCTCTCTCTCTCTCTCTCTCTCTCAAGCCAAGTTGAGATATACATTCCTTTTTTTTGGTTTTGAGATGGGGTCTCGCTCTGTTGCCCAGGCTGGAGTGCAGTGGTGTGATCTTGGCTTACTGCAACCTCTGGCTCCTGGGTTCAAGTGATTCTCCTGTCTCAGCCTCCCAAGTAGCTGGGACCACAGGCATGCACCACCATGCCCTGCTAATTTTTTTTATTCTTTGTAGAGACAGGGTTTCGCCATGTTGGCCTGGCTGGTCTGGAACTCCTGGCCTCAAGCCATCCCCCCGCCTTGGCCTCCCACAGTGCTGGGATTACAGGCATGAGCCGCTGTGCCCAGTCCAATAGATAAAATTTAACCATTACAAGATTCTGTCTATTTTTCTAATTCCTTGTTGCCTCCTTTCAACCCAATTAAATCCCTTGCTCATAAACTTAAGGGAGTAGTTTTAAAACTGAAATGGTGGTTGGACATAGGACATGAGTATTTAGAGACTTCAGGACTGAAGATTTCAGTTTGGGACTCATCTGAATGTGAATGGAATTAAAATCACTGGGATGGGGAGGGTGCACTTTGTACATTAGCAAGAGTGGAAAGGAAGAAAACAAGCGCATGTGCTAAAGAATCCCCCCAAATGTACGGCTTCAATTATATGTCAGTATGCAACATATAGATATTTAAATCTCCATGTGATTTTCAAAGTAATTGTAATAAATTTGTGTAGTGATAGATCCTCTTGCTTTGGTATAAAGTAGAGATTTTGTGAGAAGTAGCAGTCATTATATCCAGTAGTACAATCAAGAGAAATGGAAGAAAGAAAAGGTAAACGCAGTCATTCACTTACCCGTTTGGGGGACTGTTGCGTGCCAATGTGGTAATTTCCTCCTTAGGCTTTGCTTTTCCCTGGCTATAATAATAGAGTTACAGACTTCAGAGGAAAGTAAGAGAAGAAACCGAGAAGAGGCATGGACGAGATGACCCATTACCTTTGCTCTTTGAGGAGCTGGCATCAGAAACACTATGGGGACCCTGAGCCCTGTTCCGCTTTTTCTTCAGCAGATGTGGCCAGGGCATGGGGCAAGGCCCAAATACAGCTTCCTCCTCTGCCTCCTGTTTTCTGTTTCCAGGCAGCAGTTTGGGAGTCAGAAGAACAGAGGACCATAGCAGTCATTGAGGTCAACCTTCATCGGCATAGAACTCCTTTAAAACATACTTTCTTTTTTTTAACAGGGTCTTGCTGTGATACCCAGGCTGGAGTGCAATGGCGCGATCTTGGCTTACTGCAACCTCACCTTCTGGGTTTAAGCGATTCTCCTGCCTCAGCCTCCCAAGTAGCTGGGATTACAGGCATGTGGCACTATGTCCAGCGAATTTTTGTATTTTTAGCAGAGACAAGGTTTCACCATGTTGGCCAGGCTGGTCTCAAACTCCTGACCTCAAGTGATCTGCATGCCTCAGCCTCCCAAAGTGTTGGGTTTACAGGCGTGAGCCACTGCACCTGGCCTAGAGCTTCCTTAAAATATTTTGCAGGTGGACTCCAGGGTCCACCTGAAGATCTCTAACAAGGAAGACTTCATACCTTACAAGGGGGCCTATTCCAGTAGGGGACGTCTATTCCCCTCACCACTCGCTACATCCATCCCCAGCACCTTTTCTTTATTTTCCTTTCTAGTTATACACATATTTCTGTTGGAGTTAATGTTCAGTGGCAGTGGATTCCCAACCCCCAAAAGAGCATGGTTTGTTTGAGATTTTGAGGGTAGCACAGGTAGGTTTTCTTTGGTGATGCCTTCTTGTGGGAATGTCAGCACATTGGGTACTAGTGGACTTTGACAAGTGAGAGGAGGGGGACTGACAGAAAGAATATTGGCAGAAGCTTTCAAGTACTGTTCTTGTCATCTTGGAAAACCTGCGACTTCCTGTTAGCTGTAATATTGCAGCTACTTAAATATAGCATTTTCTGGCCAGGTGCAGTGGCTCACTCCTGTAATCCCAGCACTTTGGGAGGCTGAAGCTGGTGGATGACCTGAGGTCAGTAGTTCGAGACCAGCCTGGCCAACATGATGAAACCCTGTCTCTACTAAAAATACAAAAATCAGCCTGGTGTGGTGGTGGGTGCCTGTAATCCCAGCTACTCAGGAGGCGGCAGGAGAATTGCTTGAACACAGAAGGCGGAGGTTGCAGTGAGCCAAGATTGTGCCATTGCACTCCAGCCTGGGCAACAAGAGCTGAACTCTGAATCAAAAAAATATAAATAAATAAATAAAATATATAAATATATTTAATAAAAATAAAATAAATAACAGATATATAGCATTTTCCTGTAGGATATTCCTTGGAGGAGGCAGAATGTGGTCAGGAACCCAAAAGCGTAGTGAAAGTGATCATTTCTGCTAAATCTTTGAAGAAGAACACA
>NW_016811898.1:442328-470033 GCF_001698545.2 Rhinopithecus bieti
TATTTAATAAAATAAAATAAATAACAGATATATAGCATTTTCCTGTAGGATATTCCTTGGAGGAGGCAGAATGTGGTCAGGAACCCAAAAGCGTAGTGAAAGTGATCATTTCTGCTAAATCTTTGAAGAAGAACACAAATGGAAAACCTAAGCCCAGACTCTCCCTGCTTGTGGGAGTGAGGCAAGCCACTAGAGTGAGACCAGGAGGTGCAGAGCCAGGAGGCTTCTTCCAGGAGGCCAAGCCCGTCATTTACATCCCATGGCCTCCTGTCTCTGCCAGTTTGGACCAGTCTGCTCTTCTTCCTGAAGAGAAACCTCATGTATCAACATACTTTATGGGAAAGAAATGTGAACGACACTCAGTGTTCTTCTATGACAGTCATGGCTAGGGAGGGGTAAAATAACCGGAGAAAACAAGATGAGGCCAAGGAGAACATATTTGATAAGGAGGTGCCAGAAGAGAGGAAGGGTGAGAGACTGAGAAAAGCCACTGGCCCGGGGTGGAGGAGGGGCAGGCCTTCCTGCCTTCCTGCCTTCCTGCCTTCCTGCCTTCCTGGTGAGCCTGCAGGGAGGAGGAGGAGACACGCAGATCTTCCCCCAGGCCTTCTCACGCTTCCCAATGAATAATTTTGAGGTCTGATTAGCTCTGAAAAAGTTAATATTGGCACAAGAGAAGTGTCCTATAAGAGGACCCAGAATTTTTGATTGATAAAGTGGTGAGGTTCATTGTGAGCTTTCTTTTATTACGGGTGGCTCTTCTGGAGAAACGTTTATTCTGTAAGGCGGTCATCATGTTATTTTAATGTATGTGTGTTGTGGGCTTCTCTGCAGGCAAACTCTAGCTAGGAGGCTCCGCCTGGAAGCTTCAAATGGACTCATTGAAAAGGCAATAGAGGTAGGTGTGTAGCACCTGGCAGGGAAATTGGCCAGCCTTGTCAAATGTGAAAAAAAAGTGACTCAAACACTGTGGTGAAGAATCCAAATTAGTTTTAGCAGATCCTTTCAGAGGCAGCGTATCTCCATTAGGGGGTAGCAGCTTCTTTGAAGAGCTTCCAGTGCCTTTGGGCTAACACCTCCTCCTTCTGTATTGCCTCCCGGCTCCACCTCAGCTGTTTCTGGTAGAGCCTCTGCTGTCATTGATTCTGTATTGCCCTTCAGTGAATTTAAGGAAGCTGTGGCAATAATCTTATCTGAGCCATTATTATTACCCCTCAGTGACTCTAAGCAAATGATTAGGTTGGAGTGATCATGTCCATTTCATTCTAAGATGCACCACCTTGATGCACACTGTTAAGTTGGAGAGAAATGTCTGGGGGGACTTGAACTCCCTAAGGCAGGAACAGAGGGAATGGAAAATCTGTTTTTTTTTTTTTTTTTTTTTTTTTTTGGTGCCTACTTGGGTTCCTGTGACTTTTTGTGATTGTTGCAGTGGCTGTTTCCATGTCTTAGAAGTAGCTTGCTAGCAATGAAAGACTGTTGTCATCACGTTTTTTTTTTTCTTTTACTGTTTCCTAAAATTAGAAGTTATATAGTCCAACCTTCCACCCAATGTAAGAATCCACTCCATAGCACAAAACAAATAAAACTGTATTTTGTGATTTAATTTTATTGTTTCTAATCATTTTATGTCTTTTATTAGATCATCCATCAAAATAAAAGCAATTCTGTAATTTCCACCCCGCTTTCATTTGGTAATGGAACTCATTTCTTTTCTGTCAGAGGCACTTGGGCGAGGGCGTATTTCACAATTCCGAGCTGATGGGTGGTTTGTGATAAAGCTCAAGCTTGCTGTTCTTGATATTGCAGTATTTGGGGAAGGTCTTTATAAATGTTTACTTCAATACTGCAAGGAGCTCTCTGTTGTTGAACACTCCTTTCCTGTTACCAAGGGTTGATTCTGATCTTTCCTTCTCCTTAAAAAGAACTTTAGATCTCTCTTTGAACGTGGTCACCAAGGTTGTTAGGCTACCAGCGGCTGCCTATTGGTGATTGACGGCTTAATTATCTTACAGGTGAGTGTCAGGGCGTCAGCATGGGGCTCTTGGTTGGTTTAGGCCTTAATTCTTCTTTAGATCCAAATTAGATTCCATAGACTCAGTCTCTCTAGGTCAAGAAATTTGTATTTGGAGGAACAGGAACATTGGATAGAGATTATATGTATATAATGATATATATAATCTATATTATATAATTAATATATAATATATAAATTATATAATCACATATATATATATGTGTGATTTGTTTTAAGGAACTGGCTCATGCAATTGTGGGGTCTTGGCAAGTGCAAAACTAATGGGGGACTATAGACTGGAGACTCAGGAAAGAGTTGCAGTTTGAGTCCAAAGACTGTCTGCATGCAGAATCCCATCTTGTGTAGCAGAGGTCAGATTTTTGTTCTCTTTGGGTCTTTAACTGATTGGATGAGGCCACTCACATTATGAAGGGCAATCTACTTTTCTTAGCCCATTTATGCTGGAGGATACAATTTTTTGAATTTTTGTATGTATAAGTGAATAATCAGACCTTGACAATGACCTTGAGCAGTAGGATATAAATAACTCCCACATGCTTAGCATTCCAATAATGGAACACTAGGTATATTAAACTGTACTGATTTCATCCAAAACACCTTCACAGAAACATCCAGAATGATGTTTGACCAAACATCTGGACACCGTGGCACAGCCAAGTTGATACATAAAATTAACCACCACCAGATTCTTTCTCTTCTTCTAATTCCCTATTGCCCCCTTTCTACCCAGTTGAATCCCTTCCCCCCAAAGTTAAGTTTGCCCCTGGCGAAAAGTCATATTCCAGGTCCTTTGCTCAGCTGTGGATGCCTTTTGTTGGGCAGCAGGGTGATTCTGATGCCAGAGCAGATTGTGGACAACAGTTCTGAAAACAGAGGCCTCAGAAAAATGCTTCTCATCTGTCCCTTCCTACTGACTCCTTAAAGGACATGCATAACATCTTTTCATCCAAGGATTATGTTGGTAATGATTTCAAGTCCACATGGAGTTAATAATAAAGATAAATGCTAGATAGTGATATAATGATTCAATAACGATCCCACAGTTTTCCTGCTGGTTGGCTCTGGCCTATGTTCATACGTAAATGGGATCAGGACTCCAGTCTGAGAAGGCTCCCTAGAAACCTCACTATCTCTTGCCTTAGGAATCCACCATCCTTAATCTACTAGGATCGCATACCAGAGCTGACCACTGAGACTTTGTTTTGAGAGAGAATTGAGCTGGCATCATGCTCAAGTCTTCTAGAGCCCAGGGGTGGGTCTGTCTCTGAGAGAAGCTCTTCCATTTCTGGTGCCTGATGAGTCCTGACTTCTGTGACATCTCTGACTTCTGTGACATCTCCTCCTACCTTTGGAGTTTGAAGTCTCAAGCTCTGGGAAGTCCTACTCTTCTTACCTACAACTGACTTCTTTCAGTTGGGTTTGCCTACAACTGACTTCTTTCAGTTGGGTTTGCCTACAGCTGACTTCTTTCAGTTGGGTTTGGTTTATTGGAAATGATTCATGACCCGAACCAGTTACTTTGTCCATTGCTTGATAATACCCACTATCCTTGTTCTATAGCCCGTGTGGCCAAGATGGGAGACACTGTCCTTTCAGGTCCGTGTCTGCCTCGTATCTGTTTTCTGCTGTTCCAAAACCGTGTGCCTCCTTTTTAGGACTCCCTGTAAATGATCATTTCTTGGGCTTGTCTATTTCCAGACTTACAGAGTGACACACACGCCATGGCTGATGTACGAGCAGCCTCTTCATTGTCTGACCCCAGCCCCTCCCACAACCCCTGCACCCCCAGTTCCACCCTCAGATCTCTGTGGTTTTGCTCATGCTGCTCCGCATCTGGAGTGCTTATCTGCCTCACTGGCCCTGCTCCCTCTGAGCCTCTACCACTTACCCTTCCACCTCCCCAACTATTTTTCAGGCTCAACTCAAAATCTTCCTGCTTCCAGAAGCTGTCCCTAATCCCCAGTGGGAAGTAGGTCCCTCCTCTGAAGTCCTGTAGAATTTTCCTTCTGTTGTGGGAACACATGACTTTTGATTTATGCTTCTATGTCTTTATATTCATTAATGTTTTACATTCGCTTCATTGTAGGGTTATTGAACACCTGCTGTGTGTCTGGTACCCTGTAGGCTCTGGGGGATACATACTAGTCTAGCAAGACATGGCCTCTGAGAAGCAGTTACAAGGTTGCGGGGACAGGGTGCTGGATGAGTAACTCGTAGATTAGAGAGCAGTGTGTTGTGTGCTGTGGGAGAGGTTTGCAAGTACATTTCTGAGAGCCCAGAGAAATGTCTGACTCAGATGCGAGATCACGGAGAACCTCCTTTGGAATCTCAGAAGGTGAGCTCTTCAACGTTAGTGACTGTGCCTGGTTCATTCAGTATCTGTCGTAAAAACTAGCATGGTGCTTTCCAAACAGGGGATGCTCAGGAACTGTTTATGAACTGGACGAAAATAAACTAAAGAATGGAAATAAGATATGAATCCAGTTGTCTGAGTTTTGAGTTAGATATGTGCTTTGAGTTCGATACTTGCTCAGTATAGGAGCATGAAAAGTAAATGGTGAATTTAGTTTTACAAAATAGTGAGAAAATTTTCTCTGATCTAAGGCCGTCTTACAGATTGTGTGACCCAGAAAGTTGTAGTAACCTCTTGGGAACATTTTAAGCAGCATTGCCAGTTCTTCCCTATCATTTCAAAAAAGTAGGTCAGGAAAATTTGAACCCATGGATCTTTGATGCTGTCCTCTGTTGGTATGAAAGCATCAGGGAACTCCCCTTCAGGTTCGGAAGTGGGAATGTACAGAAGCGCAAGAGAAGATGTCATCTTCACTCACCCATCACTTCCCTGAGAGCTCATTCCTCCACATCATTAGTGCAACACAAAAGTCCTCATGAGACCTTGAAAGGCACCGTGACCTGGTCGGGTTATAAGAAAGGAACAGGATGGGAGGGGAGCCGAGGGAGCCCACAAAGAATCAAAGGAAAGACCTTCCCTGCATCCTTTTCAGCACCAAAACTGCAGCTTGCAAGGACATCAGAACATACAGTTACTTTGTAATAGTTCTGTTCAGTGTGTGGTGGGCTTAGGTGCCCAGAGTTCTGCCAGCACTCTGGAGGAATTTCTCCTTTCACTAGGGAAGGAAACAGTGAGGGGGGTGCAGAGTGGGATAGTGAATGGGAAATACTTGATAAACCAGTGGCAAGTGTTATTACAGATAAAAGAGGCTAATTTATTATAAGAAATTATTTTTCTTGGGCCGGGCACAGTGGCTCACGCCTGTGATCCCAGCACTTTTGGAGGCCGAGGGGGAGAATCACCTGAGATGGGAAGTTCAAGACCAGCCTGACCAGCATGGAGAAACCCCGTCTCTACTAAAAATACAAAATTACCACCAAAAATGATACATATGTGACATAATGCATATGTTAGTCTGATTTATTCATTCCACAGTATATACTTAAAATTTATTCTTAGCAATTTTCAGGTATATAGCATCATTAACTACAGTCACCATGTTGTACAATAAATCTCTTGAACTTAAAAAAATACAAAATTAGCCGGGCATGGTGATGCATGCCTGTAATCCCAGCTACTCGGGAGGCTGAGGCAGGAGAGTCATTTGAACCCAGGAGGCGGAGGTTGTGGTGAGATGAGATTGCGCCATTGCACTCCAGCCTGGGCGACAAGAGAGAAACTCTGTCTCAAAATAAATAAATAAATAAATAAATAAATAAAAAATAAAAAAAAAATTTCTGAGATGAGGGAAATCCTTTCTTTTGACTAAATAAATAGCTTTATGACAATGTACATTAAACATTTTTGGGTCAGAGAGCAGATGCTCCAGACTTAATGCTAACGTGAAGATGTCTGAGATACGTTTATTTGCTAACAGCAGGGTGATTTCTTCCACAGATTTTACTTGCAGAAACTGCTTTGTGGACCTCTGAGAGAGAAAGTGCTTTCATGAATAATAAAAGTACAATAATAATTATCAGAAATACATTAACCATAGAGATCATAAGAGTAAGTGCAGCCCAGCTGTTGCTTTTTTTAATGGGTAAAGAATAAGCCTGTCTAGAATTTCATTGACTTGTGTTTGAATTATAATTCTTGGTACTAATGTAATTAAAAAGCCATTGCTGCATTTTATGTTACAGAACAGAAGGATGATTGTATCATTGCCTGCACAGAAAATGCAATAACATATTTGAATCATTTATTATAAATTAAAAACATAATTCTAAGATTACCTCCCAAAGGATAGACATCTTATCATGTTTCTATTTCAGGAGGTCGAAATATATGTCCCATGTGGACAGTTATAGAGGCATTGGGGAATGGTGGTGGTGTGCTAAATATATTAGGGCGAGGATTACATCATTGGTGACATTTTCGGGGTCAGAGAATTTAGAGTAGAAGGGGATTTTAGAGGTCTCTCCACCTATTTTATCTTAAACACCAGGAAATCAAGGTCTAAGAGATATTTGAGTCATTTATCCAAGGCCCAAGAGCTAATTTTTGGTAAAGGCAGAACAAGAATGAAGGGAGATTTCTGGGCTTTTCTCTGGGGTTCCTCCTGCTGAGCAACACTGCCTCTAATGCCCTCCACCCCCAGCAGTGTCCTCTAGGAGGACATTCAGGATTATAGCAGCCTTTGTAGCCCATTCAGTGTCCTTATGCAAAGTTTTAATGTCTACTATGAGAAAAAACAGGTAGCAGGTAGAAATACATTTTTGGGTTTTTTTTTTTGGCAGGGTCGGGGGTTGACCTTATGGCATTTTGGTGCAGCATTCTGAAACCTTAATGTGCACATGAATCATATGAGGATCTTGTTAAATGCAGAGTGTGACCAGTGGGTCTGGGATGGCCCTGAGATGCTCTGCAAGCGATGCCTACGCTGCCAGCCTGGGGACCACGGACCTTAGACCAATGCACTAAAGGCGGGGGTCTCATGACCTTTCAGAGAGACGTAGAAGATTCAGCCCCCTCTCTTCCATGATCTTATTTGGCATGTGTTGTACTGGGGCACAAAACTCCCTGGGTTTTTCTGTCTCCAGAGCAAAGTTTGAGAAAATGAGGGCACAGGTGAAATCAGTAATTTGGGGAACGTGAGAATTCCCACAGGTGTGGCCCGCAGCCTTCATACGCCGCCAGGAACTGTCTATGTGCGGCCCGATTTCACACTTCATTTGCTACAGATTTGAAGTCTTTACAAAGAGGAGAGATACTCATGTCATAACTGTATGGGAGACGTAACTATTGTTCTTAGATTTTAATTCATAATGTTTAATATGCAGAAATAAGCCTCTGGCTAGACTTTTATGCCCAAGAGCAGAACATGATCACTTTGGAGCTTGGTGAGTCAGCTTTCCTTGTTCTTCCTCCCCCTGGAATGCTTATGCCTTTGTCCTATTTTTCAGTTCATAAGTCAGTGTGCATGTGAGAGCTGCTGGAAACAAATGGCTCTGCCTGGGGTGGGTGCCTGTATGGGGCTGCTGCCTCATTGCCCCTCTGTAGGGACTCGAAAACCATCTGCTTGCTCCCAGAGAGGGGTCTCTTCCACTTATCACCGTGGAGGATTCATTCATTTTCATTCTGTCATCCAGTCTTTTGTGAGCATCTTTTGTCTATCAGGCACAGACTAAGCTCCAGCCAAACCAGGGTGAGGACACAGATGTGTCCCTGCTGCCCTGATGTTTCATGTCAGGAAACTGGCATTCGAAGTCACTGACCTCCCTGCTTATCTGAGGCCTAAATCTCCTGTAAACCATTTCCAACCTCAGTCTTCCTCAGACTCTAACTATGTATCTAGCCAATGACTATCAGATGCAAGTTGGTACTTCTTTCAGATTTTGAGGGAAAAACTCCTTTTAGCATTTCCCCACCGTGGTCTTCGGTCCTCTGCACCCACTCCAAATATGGCTTTAAATTATAAGGGGACTCATCTATTTCCCTGAAGTCTGATGAGATTAGACCTTTAGTTTGTCTCATGGTAATTGCTCCATTCCTTCTTTGAACTCATCTTACATTTTAAAAATCAGTCGGGGCTGGGAGTGGTGGCTCACACCTGTAATCCCAGCACTTTGGGAGGCTGAGGTGGGTGCATCACCTGAGGTCAGGAGTTCGAGAACAGCCTGACCAACATGATGAAACCCCATCTCTACTAAAAATACAATTAGCTGGGTGTGGTGGCACACACCTGTAATCGCAGCTACTAGGGAGGCTGAGGCAGGAGAATCGCCGGAACCTGGGAGGCGGAGTTTGCAGTGAGCCCAGATCATGCCACAGTACTCCAGCCTTGGCAACAGAGTGAGACTGTCTCAGAAAAAAAACAAAAATCAGTCTGGCTTTACAACATCTCCTTCCAAGTTGTGGGGTGTCAGGTGGTTTCCGAGTGACCAGCTGCATGTGTCTGAGGATGCTGCTATTAGGGGATGGTATAGTAGCACTTTTTCGAACCACCAATGGACTCTGGGCATTGGCAACTAATGAGTCTTAATGGCAGGCAGGGTTGGATTTGGAAACTTTCTCCAAGATATTAGTTGAGATCTACTGGCCCTCTGGACAAACATTACCCCCCTCACTGGACTTCCATCACCCTTTTGTTTTCAGAACTTGACCCGTTTTCTGCCTATTGAGTTATAGACTCGAAGATTTGTCTACTGGGTACTGTTAGTTGTTTTATTTAAAAAACTGTTTGGCTTCACCTAGCCTTGTGGTTTTTAGACATTTTGGTCTCAAGATCCCTTACATTCTTAGAAATGGTTGAGGACCCCAAAGAGCTTTTATCGATTGGATTGTATCTATTGATATTTAATGCATTAAATTAAAACTGAGGAATTAAAAAATATAGCCAGGCACGGTGGCTCATGCCTGTAATCTCAGCACTTTGGGAGGCCGACGCAGGCCGATCACCTGCGGTCAGGAGTTCAAGACTGGCCTAGCCAACATGGCGAAACCCCGTCTCTACTAAAATTACAAAAATTAGCTGGGTGTGGTGGTGGGTGCCTATAATCCCAGCTACTTGGGAGGGTGAGTCAGGAGAATTGCTTGAACCCAGGTGACAGAGGTTGCAGTGAGTCGAGATCATGCCAGGGTACTCCAGCCTGGGCAACAGAGCAGGAAGGCCTCTGTCTCAAAAAAAAAAAAAAAAAAAAAAAAAAAAAAAGAATAATTAAAAAATATAAATTGATCTTATTAGTAAACCCAATAAACTCATCACATGTTAACATAATAATACCTTTTAAATGAATAATAATTATAGGTCTAAAACAAAACAAAATAGAAGAGTGGCATTGTTTTCATTTTTACAAATTTCTTTAATGTCTGGTTTAAAAGAAGACAGCTGGATTTTCACATTTGCTTTTGCATTCAATCTGTTGCAATGTGTTGTTTTGGTTGAAGTCTAAGAAGAAAATACAACCTCAGTAGATACTTAGTTGGAAATGGGATACATGTTTTAATAGCCTTTCAGATGTTTGTGGATATTCTTCAAAATACTCCAAAATTTGACATGTGAAAGATTCTTAAAGGTTAATTCAATGTGGACTCTGAAGCCATATCAAATGCTTGCAGTCTGTTTCATTACAATGTATTTGTCTGTTTCATTACCATCTATTGGTCTGTTATGTTACAATCTATTTGTCTGTTTCATTACCATCTATTGATCTGTTATGTTACAATCTATTTGTCTGTTTCATTACCATCTATTTGTCTGTTTTGTTACAATCTATTGGTCTGCTTCATTACAATCTATTGGCCTGTTTCATTACAATCTATTGGTCTATTCCATTACGATCTATTGGTCTGTCTTGTGTTTTGGATCTTTTGCCCGTAAATGGGTTTAGTAACATCACACATCAGTCCTTTGGAAAGCATTGGATCACTGAGTTATACAGAGTTTCCAAATGTTGACGCATTTCATTTTACAATATCAAAAAAATCACACCTGGTCATCAGAAAAGTCTTTAAGTATTGGGAATCTGTCAAGCTAGTATAAAAGTTTTCTAAAATTCTAATTTGCTCTTGAAAGCTCAGATTTTATCTCTGACAACAAAAACTGTTGGTTATTTTCCTTGAAGTGACAGGCTCACTTTGTTCATTTGAGAGAAAATGTCTGCCAAATAGCCATGTCTGAATAACCACAGTTTGTCTTTCGGTCATTTTTTTAAGGAAAAAGGGTGTTCCATGAAAAATGGATGAGCTCAGGTCACAGCGAACGATGGCCCAAGTGTGCTTTCTTGAGGGAGCCATGGTGCTTCTCGTGTGGAGCAGGAAGGCCTGGTGCGCACATTCCGTTGTCATACAGAATGCTGGAAAGATGTGCACTCCACGGTTGAGAGTGCATTCATCAAATTTTAATTTTTATTGTCGCATCAAGGACTTTCGAGGTGAAACTGACATTTTTTTCCTCTCTGCAAATGCCTAGTGATGGTGATGATCCCAGTCTACTGCTTCAAAGCCGTGGCTTTGCCTCTTACTGAGGCATCAGCAGTTTCTCTTACTATTGTTTGTACATCTTTGGTGTCCATGTCAACAGAGTGGAAAAGGCACATCATGTCTTAATATTATTATAAAATTGGTTTGACCTCATGGACCTCCTGAAAGGCTCTCAGGGACCCACTGGAGTACTGGAAATCACATTTTGAGATCCTCTGTTCTGGTTCAGGCCATGCCTCTAATCCTTTTTGTCTAGACCTGTTTTGACTTTGTTTACCTTTAACTTATTATTCTGAGCACCCTCAGTTGAGTCTTGAATATTTCAGTTTTTTCTCTTTGATCTTGAAAATCCACACAATAGTCTCTCCTCTGTGGTGATTCTTTGAATGGCTTCCTTGTGACAGCTCTGGGTCAATCTACTAAAAGCAGATTTGACAAACTCCCCATCTTTGTCTGCTCCTTGATCCCCTCAACCCCATCTCTTCCATTTCCACCCACACCCCCACACCCAGCCTGAGATCAGCAGCTGTCTCCCTTATTATTCCAAAGGCACTTTCTCTCCCTTCCCTTCTCTGCCAGCAGCCCACATGCAGCCAGGTTAGAAGTGAACTGAACATTCCCCCAAGTCCTGTTGAAAGATAAAATGAAAGCCAGCCAATTAAAGTTATAGAAATCTTCTAAAGTGGTTAAAACCAACTTTTCTGATAAACATTGTTGAAAACTTTCTAGACAGTAAAAAGAAACAAGGAAATTGAGCAGTTGCTTTCCAGGAAATTGGTCGGCTTCCCTGGGCTTCATTTCTTGGGTTCCACCCGGGACCTGGGACCTTCTCCTTGCAGGAAGGCCTGAGAATTTGCCCCTGGATCTTTATGCTGGGAAGACAGTCATGATGGTGGGGAGGAAGCCAGATCATAGCAACCAAGGAGGAGCTTTGGCAATCTGTGGGGCTTGCCTTTTTGGTAAGTTTGACATTGAAAAGAAGGACAGAGTGGGATGGTACCTGAGTGGGAAATTTGGTCAAAAGAAAGGCTTTTGCTTCTAGAGCAGAGGATGCATCACGTTGAAATAGGCTGAGGGAAAGAAACTGGCAGCTGGGGAGGCGGGAGCTGTTGGAATGGTTAGGTGGGGTGTAATTAACAGATGAAGGTCTTAGAGGGGATGGAATTGACAGAGGTGGGGAAAGCTGCAGAGAAGGGGAGGAAACCTTCCTTTTCTGAGCAAGTGATGTCAGGCAAAAGACTTGACAGAGGTGCTTTACATTTTAAAAATGGAGGTGAAATTCAAATGACATAAAATTAACCATTTTAAGGTGAACTATTCAATGGCATTAAGTACATTCAGCTTCATGCAACCACCACCTCTGTCTAGTTCCAAAACATTCTCATCGCCCCCAAAATAAAGCCCCATATTCATTAAGCAGTTACTCCCCATTTGTCCCTTTCCCAACCCCTGTCAACCACCAATCTGCATTCTGTCTCTGTGGATTTACGGCTCTGGACATTTCATATAAAGGGAATCATATTAAATGGATCTTTTGTGTCTGCTTCTTTCACTCAGCATAATGTTTTCTGTCCCATCCATATTGTAGCATGTATCACTACTTCCTTCCTTTATATGGCTGGGTAATGTTCCATTGTATGGATATACCGCAAGGTCCATTGATCACTGATAGACATTGGGGTTGTTTCTACCTTTTGGCTATTGTGGTTAATGCTGCTATGAACATGCCTGTACAAGCATTTGTTTGAGTCCTTGTTTTCAGTTCTTTTGGGTGAATACCTAAGGAGTAGAATTGCTGGTTCACATGCCAATTCTATGTTTTACTTTTTGAGGAGTTACCAAAGTGTTTTTTGCAGCGGCTGAAACATTTTGCATTCCCACCAGCAATGGACAAGCGTTCTAATGTCTCCATATACAAACACTTTTTCTTTTCCATTCGTTTTGATTCTTGCCATCCTGTGAGTGTGAATTGGTATCTTGTGCTTTTGACTTGCATGTCTCTAATTATGCTATGTTAATCAAAGCTTTATGAAAAAAATATTATAGGTGCTTTATGTCTTTGGGAAAAAAATGAGTTTCCCCAACCAAACTGAATTCCAACCATATGCTGTTTGTCCATGAGGCAGATCTGGGTTACAGGGCAAGAAACAATGATGCACATCACTTTGTTGAATTGCTTGAGAGCAGCACTCCTGGAAATACTGGATTGCTTTGCTTTGGATGGAGGTAGCTGATTGAGTGTTCTGGGAGCTGCCTTGAATATTGGCCTAGGTTAGGGCAGAGCTGGCATTTCTGCTCACTCTCAGGCTCTGCTTTTGTCTGAGAGTCTTTTAGAAGCTTGGTTTGTTTCTAGGGAATGTAAAATAAGACAAATTCAGAGAAGGTGGCACCCTAATATTGCCTTGACCCAAAAAGAAGTCACCACCACTGTGGGAAAAGGGCAGGTCACACCTCACCCCCAGCATCTGTCAGGCTGTCATGAATGCTCGTATGGGTTTCTTCCTTTAGATTGCCTTTTCCTTGTACTGCAAGAATAATTCCAAGAAACTTGGCCTAAACCCACATATCTGTTACTGATTGGTAACAGGGGAATCATTCTGTACTCAATTTTCTTTCACATAATGGGCATTTTAAAGCTAAGATCAGCATTTAATTGAGTCACGGGCATTAGTTCTTTCCAAGTTCATAGCAGAGGAGAGTTTCCAGTTTAATGATATTTCTGTGGTTAAATAGGATATTTCCAAGTCAATAAGGGATAGAGAAGCTGACTCCAGAAGGGACTGAGAAAGCTCCCCCTGCAATTTGGCAGCTGCTCAGTAATGGACAAACCCAGCAAGGTTGCTACAGGCCTTCTCAGACCGTTGCCATGAATACAGTCATCTCTCTTTTGTATGACTGTAGTTAGTTTCCATGCAATTTCTGGGCAGAAAATTTGAGCCGTGTCTCAGTCCTCAGACAGAAGTGGTTATGTGATATGTGCAATGGGATATCGTTCAGGGCTCGAATGGAGAAAGAAGGGCACAGGGGACTCTAACATGACAGTCTTCCTGGGAATCTGAAGAGGCCCTGGCAAATGTGGAATGTCCCAGAGTTGCCCAGAGTTTAAAGGTCATTAATTATGTAGGACATCAGAGCTGTCATTTATGCATTTTGTTTTTGCACGGTGACAATATTTTGGCAGGAATCTGGGGAAACACTGAAGTATATGAACAGAGTAAGTACCTATAGCTGTTTATAGAATACCATTTATATATTTCATAAATAATTATGCATGTGTGTTTAGGTCTATATCTATAGAAAAACTTAATTTTTTTTTTTACTGTTTCTCTCTTCATTCTATCTCCACATTATAGTTCAATAAGTGCTTTTAAACTTCTTTAGTGTGTTCTTCATTTTTCTTTTCTATTAACCTTCTTCATTTTTTTTTAAGACTTGAGGTCTCCATCCTGGCTGACACAGTGAAACCCCGTCTCTACTAAAAATATGATAAACTAGCCGGGTGCGGTGGCGCGTGCCTGTAGTCCCAGCTACTTAGGAGGCTGAGGCAGGAGAATGGCGTGAACTCGGGAGGCAGAGCTTGCAGTGAGCTGAGATCGCGCCACTGCACTCCAGCCTGGGTGACAGAGCGAGACGCTGCCTCAAAAAAAAAAAAACAAAAGACTTGAGGTCTCATTCTACCACCCATGCTGGTGTGCAGTGGTGTGATTACTGCAGCCTTGACCTCTCAGACTCAACCGATCCTCCTGCCTCAGTCTCCTGAGCAGCTGGGACCACAGGTGTGTACCAGCTTACACCCAGCAAATTTTTTATTTTTTGTAGAGACGGTATCCCTATGTTGCCCAGGCTGGTCTTGAACTTCTGGGCTCAAGGAATTCTTCTGCCTTGGCCTCTCAGAGTGTTGGGATTACAGGCATGAGCCATTGCATTGCACCTGGCCTCTTCTTCATTTCTTTACGTGCTTTCTCATTAGCATTTTACCTTTACCTTTTTTTCTTGTGATTTTCTGGTCTTAGTTTGATTTCCTATAGATGTAAGTGTTGGTAAGCAAAGTACTACAGGTGTGAGTAATGGACAGTTGAACAAAATCATACACATTAGCCAAATTAAATGTTAATTCCAGAAGTATTAATGTTTAGTTGAAAGTAAAATATTAAAGGGATGAGTTATATATGTCATGAAAGCACCAACTGAAGTGATGATGAAACAATCTTCCGAGGAAGTGTGGTAGGGGTCTTGGATGGAAAAATAGCCTTTGGAAAGATGGGTGGCTGAATGGCAAGGGTCGTAGTTAGCTTAGAGTTGGAGGAGATCAAGGTGGAGCTTAACCACAGACAATGGGAACTTGTAGTATCCAGTCACTTATCATCAAGCTTGAATGATTTTCATTGATTTTTCAGCCGAAGCTCACTCCTGTATTGTTAGGATTTCTTCATACATGGTAGATTTGAGGATTAAAAAAAAAAAAAGATATCATGTTGTGGTATCTAAAAACAAAAGCAGCAGGCAGACTTGCCTTTTGCCTGTAGGGCTTTCTCAGGTTGCTAAAATGAATGAAGCTGTGAGAAGTATGGGCTTCCATATTTAGATTAGCATAATATTATGCATCCATTTTCTACCAGAAGAACAATCCATTTTGCAATTTAATCACATATACTCCCTGACATTAGCTTGATTGAAATCCACAGGCTACTAATGAGGCATCAGTCCCATTGCTGTGCCCTGGTAGGAAGCATCTCCTACCCGCCACAGCCTTGGGACATGGACATTTTCTTTGCCTGAATTATCCAATGGAAACAGAGGCTCTAGGGAGTTAAGTGACACAATCTCAGTAAGGATTGGAATTTAGAAAATTTTTAGCACTGCAAAGGCACTCACATTTTTCAATTTTGTTTAGAGCAGTAAGAAGCATGGGAAGGCGTTATTTGTGTTGCCTAGTTGGAGAGAGGATTCAAGGGGACAGCAAATATTTATGTGTTCCTGTCCTCAGTCCAGGTGATGTTCAGCATGGGCTTCTATATTTGTACAAAATCATCTGATAAAGTAGGAGGTTTCATGGCCCTGTGGAAGCCAGCAGACTTGTGGGGAGAGATCAGGGTTCAATGTCTGACTCCAGCATTTACTGACATTGCACTTCTTATTTCACAAGAGCCTTGGTATCCCTATCAGATCCTGGGGATGATAGAAATATCTGTGTCACAGGGCTCTGGTGGGTGGAAGGTCTTAGGCTGCACAAATCTGTGTAAACGCTGGAAAAATTTCTAATGGAAATTGAAATAACATCACATAGGTGGAAACACTTTGTAGAGCATTTTCCCAGTAAAAGGTGGCACATGTGAGGCACAAACCATGAAAGAAGCCATCGGTTGCCTCTGTCAATAGTCACCTTCTCATGGTCCTCATTGCACTTGGCATCCTGACCCTGTTATCCTAGGAAGTTTCTGCCACCACTCATCCTCTTTTGAGTGACCCAGGACTCTTCTGACCAACACAAGGGATTGTAATTGGCTTTAGTGGAAATCACTGGGGCTAGACTCGCGTCTAATTTCCCTCTTGGAGTTCTAATCTTGCAGGCAGATTAGAACTTTCTTCTTGTTGGAAGAAAGTTGATACTTAAATTTCTGAGTTTGAGTCATTAGCACCTGCTCCATTCACTGGCATGTAATTTTTTTAAAGACCTGTGTTGTGACAAGTGTTGGTGCAGCTGACCACAGAAATGTGCCGCTTGCCTCATTTTTTAGCCATTGCTTTGAAGCTCTACTCAGCTAAATGTATTTCAATTTTGCGGTTAAAATATAAAATTGTTGATGTATATCAATTTTAGCCAGAAATACTCATGAATATATAATCATTCCCCATCCCAAAAAGAAAGCTGATACATAGGTCTTCTAAAAAATTGAGAAACCATAGCTACCAGCCAGGAGTGATAGTAGGAGGAAATAACTTTAAAATTTATTATGAAGTTTTTGCTTCTGAGCAAAACGTTCTTTTTAAAAAATAGAAGTAACTCAAACATTGATACAATCCAGTTGCCCATGCTGTTGGACAGAAGGCACTGAGGTAAGATTCAAAGCTATCTAGGATGGTTTCTTAACCCCAAATTTCCTTGAGACACCAGCCTGGCAGGCTGCCTGGATTTCTGTTCTTTGAACTTAATTCCTGTATAATAAAGGCATGGCTTTCTATTTAAATGCAAATGTCCCTAAAATAGTAACATATTAAGGTGTTATCTATTACTAAAACTGGAACAACTCATTTTAATTGGGGGTTGGTTTCAGTGAAAGTGAGAATAGTAGATCGTTCTAGAATGTAGGTGCAACTTGTAGGTATGGGCTGTGAGAACAGGGATCTGGGTTTGGGGAGGTGAGAATGATCAGATATGAATGCATATCTGAGTCTCGTGTCTGGGTTTCATTTCAGAAACAGGGGAAGCTGGTGGTATTTGAATTATTCTTCTGAGGCAGAGGTTATGCCAAATAAACCAGGCTATGTTTTAAAGGAGCTTTGCAGGCTCTGGGAGAATCCCTCACCTGATGATGTGGACAACCTTGAGACTCATTTCACAGCAAAAGCCTAGTTATGCAGCTTTCGGAGAGGACAGGTGCTTAGGCCAACTCACAGGATCTTTTTCTTTTTAACATGAGCCTCTGTAACTAATACTTAGAAAAAAGAATTTGAGGTTGGCTTCCACACTAAGGACCATAGTAGATGGCAGCCATACTGCAAGGTGATTGGCCTTTGCTGCAGGCTGAGCATATGAATGAGGACGTGACGTAATGTTTTTTCCAGCACCTAGATGGATCTGTGTTGGCTCAAAGACTTCCACACCCTACAGCCCTGTGACAGGCATTTTCACCATTCCCATAATCAGATGGGGACACAGAGGCTCTAGGGCAGGAGTCTCCTACTCTGGGCCACAGACTGGTACCTGCCCATGGCCTGTTAGGAATCAGGCCGCATAGTAGAAAGTGAGTGGCGGGTGAGCGAGCATTACCGCCGGATCTCCGCCTCCTGTCAGATCAGAGGAGGCATTAGATTCTCATAGGAGCGCAAACCCTGTTGTGAACTGCGCATGTGAAGAATCCAGGTTGCGCCCTCCTTATGAGGATCTAGCTAATGCTTGGTGAGCTGAGGTGGAATAGTTTCATCCCAAAACCATCCCCGTACTCCTGTCCAGGCAAAAATTGTCTTCCACAAAACTGGTCCCTGGTGCCAAAGAGGTTGGGGACTGCTGCTCTAGAGTATTAAGCATGGATTTCATTTCCTCTGAATAAAAGAGCCTGAATTCAATATCCTAGTCTAGGGATCATAAATGAGTTAGGAAAGAAACTACAAGCATCCTAATGGTTAAAATATGATACATTAACCAAGGTACTTTTGAGAGGAAGATGCGAGCAATGTTAATGTTCTTAAATTCAAAGTCGTATGCAGATTTCCTTTCTTGCTCAGAATTGGAGGATTAAATTATCACACAAAAGAAATCACTTTGTGTGAATATTATAGATTAATAAAAATTCAAAGGCAAGCAAGGTTCATTTTGTTTGTGAATTTTCTAATTTTTTTTGCCACTCTTGAGTTAGATATGTTGATAAGTTTCTTCCAGAGATTATTAAAATGATTATTTTCTAATTAATCTGGAGAAACACATTTATTAGATCTAACCTGCCTTTTGTTCAATATTAAAATAATGAAACCAACAAGCATTTAATGAGATAAGATTTAATTAAGATGAATGGTAGGACTTTCCCACCTTTGCTGATGTTATATCAGTTTGTGTGGGTATAGATTCAATAAAGTAAGAAATAATCCCAGCACTTTGGGAGGCTGAGGCAGGTGGATTATCTGAGGTCAGGAGTTTGAAACCAGCTGGCCAACACGGTGAAACCCCCATCTCTACTAAAAATACAAAAAATTAGCCGGGCGCGGTGACACATGCCTGTAGTCCCAGCTACTTGGGAGGCTGAGGCAGGAGAATTGCTTGAACCTGGCAGGCGGAGGTTACAGTGAGCCAAGACCGCACCACTGCACTCCAGCCTGGGCAACAAGAGCAAAACTTAGTCTCAAAAATAAATAATAATAAATAAAGTAAGAAATGCATTGATGAGATCAGAGACTATAGAAATAAAATGGCAAGTGTTTTCTTTAAATGCTGAAGAAAGCTTTTAGTTAACTTCCATGATATCAAGGATTACATAAAACTCTTGGAATTTAGGCTGTATCAATATTTAGATTTAAGTGTATATTGTTATTTCTATAGGAAAACAATGGACTGTAAAGCTGGCATTCACTTCCTGTTAGGAAGACTAAAGTAATTCCTTATGTCAGCTTTATGCAATGTTCTACTTTTAAATTGATTTACAGTCTCTCTCTTTGCATTAGACTTGAGGCTATCCACAAAAATACAGAAACCATAAAATAACCTATTAAAAGGAAAGTGGATGTGAAGACTGAGGCAAAGAATTTTAGGTTGACTAGGAAAATGAAACTGGGTTAAAGTTACAGATGCACAGAAGAAGGCCCACATCCCTGCTAAAGATGGGCATCGAGACACACTCATATTTTTTAGCTTCAGCCCATGATGTTATGAACCACACATGTGAATGAGCCCCATGGGAATGAGGAGAGACAGGGAAACAGGGATGGAGGAAGGGAGTCGAGAGAAGAACCACACATCAGAGTGATGCGCTGAGATGGCAGCCTCCTCATTAAAGGGGGCGTGGCCCAGGGGAGTTCGTCACGTCCATCTCCCTATCTCAGGATCTTGAGTTTCGGATGGTGACAAACATCTTGAGAACTCAATGGTTCAGCCCCAGAAGAACAAAAACTGCTGCTCAGGATTGACCTAGGACCAGCCCAGAGCAATCAGAGTGTTAGAAACAGTCAGGGCACTGGGGACTCTCTATAAGGGATCAAGGGCTTCACCCTTTTACCTGGACCAGGTGTGGGTGCAGGTGCAGCTCCTGCCTGGTGTCCACAGCTGTTTGGGCATTTGATTCTTCCCTATCTCCAAGATTTGTGAAGGGCTGGGTAATCTTAATGGGAAAAAAGAGACTGAGGAAGCAGGGGTTTGGGGATCTTACCCCAGCCCAATTTCTGATCTCTGCATACAACCTGGTTCATGAATCTAGCCTGTGATTTGATTTGATTTCCTTGCCTCACTCCTGCAGGAACTGGGAAGGAGGACCAGTCAACCGTCCTGTGTCATGAATACAGCAATTGTGTTTATGTCTGCACTGACTCCTGTGTTACTGGATAGGTGTTTTTGAATATCAGTTGTGTCATTTTAGAGCTTTCAACAGTTAAATTTAAAAAATGTAACATAAATAATAGCATCTTTGGGTTACAGCACATCTCCTTTTATTTTTTCCTGTTTTGGAAGTCAGGCCTAACAGGAAACAACATAATAAATAATATAAATTACTTGCCCATGGTCAAAAAGGGAGAAGACCCAGGAACAGGATCTCAGCAAGCAAGGTCGTGTTTTCCCTGGCTGTGCTGCTTTGTCATCTGTGCTTCATGTTCTTCCAATGTAAAGAGCAGGTCTTGCCATCAGACTAGCTGGATTCAGACGTCAGCTTTTCAATTTATGAGCTGGCAGACCTTGGTCAGTTTACTCACCCTCTGTGTGCCTCAGTTACCTCAAATATAAAATTAGAATGACAATGACAGCCACCTCAAAGGTAGCTACGAGGATAACTGCATTTTGCAAAGCCTTTAGTACAATGCCTGGCATTTATAGAGGACCTAATAAATATTCACAGTGAAGATGATCGTGATGATGAGAATGACACAGACTTTTTCTCTAACCGGATTGTCAGTTCTTGGAGTGCATGAACTATGTTTTATGCGTCTGCACATGCGTTGCTAACCTCTTCACACAGCAATTGTTCAAGGAATATTGTGCACCCTCTAGGATAAGAGGGTGAATACAGTAAGCATCAGATATCTGTGAAGGACTAAAAGCAGTGTTTGAGGAAGGCTGCTCTGAAAATAGTTGGAGGAAGAAGCAGAAAGGGGAAAGGGAAGTAGTAATGTTTGAATTCTGTCCTCCTGCCCCCCAAATTTGTATGTTGAAGTCGTAACCTCCAACACTAAGAGTGTGACTGTATTTAGGTAGGTTCTTTAAAGAGGTAAGGGAGGACATTAGAACATAGACAGACAGAGTAAAGACTGTGTGAAGACACAGGGAGGAGATGGCCATGGGCAAACCAAGGAGAGAGGCCTCAGGAGAAACCAGCTTTGCCGACACTGTTGTCTCAGGCTGTGTATCCTCCAGAGCGATGAGAAAGAAAGTTGTGTTGGTTAAGCCACCTACTCTGTGATACCTGGTTACGGCAGCCCTAGCAAACGAATACAGAAAGAGTAGGAAAGAAACCCACGATGGGGTTGTTAGCATTCTGGAGTGACATGAAATCTCTGGGACCAGGACAGTGGCAGAGAGGATTTGTGCCCTACATGGGGCTGGAACCCAGGGCTACCAGACTTAAGAGTGGACGAGGCCTTACGGGGGTCACCCCCTTCCCATTCCCACTCAGTGCATCATGCCCCCCTCATCACCTTTCTCAGAAGGTTGTCTGAGTCCTGTCCCTCCTACCTTGCATCTCTGAATGTCTTAAATTGCGAGAAGGTCTTTACAATGAGACCCAATCTGAGCCCCTCTGCCTCTGACTAGCTGTGTGACCTTGAGCAAGCCACTTACGTTCTCTGATTTGTTTCCTTATTGGTAAAATGGAAAAATCACACTTCTTTTGGAAGACTCTTGGGAGGTTTAAATGAAAGAAGGCCTCCCATGATGCCTGGCACATGGCAGGGCTTTCTTCATTAGAGGATAGCTTTGTCCTCTGTTCCGTCCCCATCAGCTTTCCATCTTTAGGAAGAGTCACCACTGCTTCACCGGTTTATCATTTTTGCTCCCATCTGAGGTAACTTGAAGATGCTGGGCAGCTTCTCTATTCTTTAACCAGACCTTCTTGTTGGTAATTTATGCATAAAAATGTTCATTTCTTAAAGTTTTTTTTTTTTTTTCCATTGTCTTGTGCTATAACACAGGAAGTAACTAGAGGGCTAAATGGAATTTAAAAATAAGAAAGTAGAATGGTTTGTTGTCTACTTGTGGGAACAGGCTCTTTTTTCAGGGAAATTCAAAGATGAATTTTCAATGACATTCTTTTTTTTTTTTAAGTCAAACTTTACTTTTGTTAATGGATTAGAACATTGCAGCAAATAAATACACAGATGTGAGTGAATTGAAGATCAAGGCTGATTACATGTAAATTGTATGCCTAATTATAACCACTCCAAGAGTGCTGAGAACACATGAGTTGCCAGGATATTGCTGGAAGCTGCTTTTGAACATCTCCATTCTGCCAACCCATGTATCTAGTTTTAGGAAGAACAGCTTCTACAGCATTTCCTAAAAGACATTTACTTTCTTCTCCCCTGGGTAGTAAAGTAAACTTCAGTGTCCTTGGAAGGAAAGAGCAGGACTCTCATTATTGTTACTATTATTTAAAATTTAACATTTAAGCCAAAGGAATGAATTCTATGAATTCATGAATGTTAAATCCTGAATTTAATGCTGAGATGATCTGCATGGTTCTACACTTGTCTTTTTTTTTGTAATAAGCTACTACATTTGCAACTAATGAACCCAAATAAAAGAATGATAGTATATCTAAGAATGATGGGGAAATAAAATTTTGAGCTATAAGTGATATTAATATGTTAAATTACATGTGTAATGAATAATAGAACAATGAGACCCAGCCAAAAGACAAGAATTTAAAACATGCAATTCATAGTTTTTCTTTGAGCACTGTGTTCCCCCAAAGAGGCAACAATTTGTCTCTATGGCTAGGTTCCAGGTGTTCTTGTGTGGTCTGGGTGTAGAAAAGGCATTTATAGTCATTTTACGTTGTACATGGAATTCTCAGGTAGTCTCTTAAATTTTACATCCACATAGTCCTTTTTGTTTCTTGAAATACTAAATCTGGGTTTAGTAGGAGGCTAAACTCTACATGGCTAAAAGGGGATGCTGAACTGGTTTTCTGACCCTTTAGTTATAGCTCCCCTACGCTTAATCAAATGAAAATGTATGCAATGGTTGCTGTTTTCTATCTAGGTTTTAGTGTCTGTTACCTATGTAATTTCAGACCTAAATGACTGTCCTGTCTGGTTCCCACAGCCTAGGAGGTGGGTTAATAGATCCTCAGCTGAGGGTTATCAGGACAAGGTATCTCCGTGACCTCTGTCTGCACAGATTCAGGGTCAGTGCATTTGGGGTGATGGTCAGTTCTCACTAGACCCTGACCAATGCTGTGTCATTACGTGAGTTGGCCAGGACACACTTCCTCCCACTGATGGCTGCTTAGGGTAACATAAGCTCTCAGTAAAAGTGGCTGCAGAAAGCCCTTACTCCTGGAATCTTCACAGACAGGCTCCCAGAGCTCCTCCATTAATTAGGAGCAAAATGATTCCAGAGCTTTCCAATGTTAGGAAACTGACTCAACTTGATGCTGCCAGTATGTCGGGAATTGGTTTAGAGAGGTCTTTGGACTTTTTACCCATAGGCTCTGTAAGCAGGAATTTCTCTCCTTCCGCAAAGGCTGGGGCTGGGCATGCCCTAGTCATGACCCTAGTATACTGGGGAAGCTGAGAGGCAGCCAGACCCTCCCTTGGCATAGGAATGGCTGAGCCTTTTCTTCAAGCTGACGGGGTTGTTTGGAGGGAAATATGCTCTGTTATGTGATTTATGTTGTCCAAAAGGAGAAAACATGTTAGTCCCTTAGGGCAAGCAGAGCTTTTCCTGGCACTTGGATATGAAATAAATCTCTGGAGTGGGACTCCACATGCAGGGACTCAGCCACATGCTCACAGTGTTCCCCACAGCAGTCCTGCAGCAGATGCAATGGCGGATTCCACAGAGAGGAGCCAGATGTGGGATGCTCAAACGGAGTTCCAGTGTTTCCAAGTTTTATCTTTGCTTTCTAGGTACTTAGCCAGATTATTAAAATAAAAATAACAATTTTGTTTTATTATGGAAAATTTTCAAACATATATAAAAATAGAGTCACTGGCAGACCACCACGCCTGTGTCACCTAGTTTCAACCATTATCAACTCATGAGCCAGAGTTTTGACCTAGCAGATGTTTGGACATTTAACCATGAATAACCCAGATGTTGTTTGGAATTAGGCTGGCTCGCGATGGAAATCAAAATTAGGCCTGGAGGGTCCTTTAGCAAGGAGTGGTTTGAATCATCTCCATTTCATTTTCAGAGTTAGGGGCCTGTTAGTCACCTCTTGGCTTGGGACTGTCCTCCTGATCCTGGTTCCAGTTATCCTAGTTAGTATAAACATGTGCTCAAAGAATGACTCTGATGCTCTTACAACAAACCTAGGATATCGGAGATAGACAAGGAAGAAGGAGGAGAAGACCCTGTGCCTCTGCAGAACTCTCCTGCAAGACTACTGCTTTTTCTGACTAACAGCCTTTTATGACGTCAGCTAATTTCAGTGAACACCTAAGCATCCATTATGTCTGAGTAACTAGAGTCCCAGACATCAAGGGCTTCCAGTTCTGGTGAATGGCCTGAAGTTCCCAGGTCTGTTCATGAGCGATTAGGTGCTTTATGTTTAAGAGGTACTTTCAACCACCAGATAGGATAGCTTTTACTGGATCCTGCCACCTTATTTGAATAAATTCAGTAGTAGTCTCAGATTACAGGAACTTAGAATCAGTGCACCAAAGGGACAGTCAGTAATGTAGAGCTAATGAAGGCAGCCTGACAGCAAGGGAGGAGGTAGAAAAACCACAGAAATCTGGAGTGAGAACTAAAATGCCACTTTTGCCAGGGTTATTTGAGAGTTATCGACTCATTAGCTAGAGTTTTGAACTAGCAGATGCCCTTAAGGTGAAGGGCCTCACCACACGCATCTTCTGAACCTGAGGCCTTCACAGTAATGAGGGGACAGTATGAAGCTGTGAATGACAAAGGATTTGGAATTAGACAATATAAGTTCAAGCTTTGACCTTCTGCTTGCCAGCTGGGACACCTGACATAATTTACCTGACCTCTTTTTTGAGTCTGTTCTCAATTCTTAAGACAGATCTGGTAATAACCACCTGACAGACGTGGTGAAGGTTCATGCAATAATTTCACTGAAGCAAGCTTTATAAACAATGAAATTCAATGTCTAGTCAGCTGGGCTTTTTATGTTCATACCGATGTCACTGGTATATATAAAAAAGACAAGTATATTTTCTGTATATGTTCTTTAAGGGAAAAAGTAAAATAGAATTATAAGTTCTGATACATAAAGCAAGAAATATAGCTGCTGAGAAGACTTATCTCACTGTAATGATATCTTCACCAACAAGTAGGCTTTACTGAGAGAGGTAAAATGACAGAAAATAAGACTGAAAAGGTGGGTTGGGGCCAGACTGTCAAGGGCCTTGAGTGCTGTGTTAGGGATTTAGATTTATTTGTGATATTTGGCTCTATATTACATGAAGTATTGAAATAGAAAAATGCCAAAAAAGTCAGAATCAGGGAACACATACATTAGAAGTCTATACGCAAGTTAGAAAGGAGAAATAGTCATGTAGTCTTAGAGCCCTATATAGTTGTTAAAGCTAAACTTCAACTAGACCCTGAGCTTACAGCAGCCCAAATAAAAAAGAAAAAAAAAAGAGTAATCACATGATTTGCATCGTTCTTGAGGATGAAACGTCAGTTCTAAAGACCAGCAAAACTGTGGCACTTAAATGAGTGAATTTTCTTGGGTAAGAGTTTGTAAATGGTGCACGAAGTGATATGTGGTATATAATGTTCTCAACAATATCCTCATAGTGGGTGTGATACTAGGTTTAACAGGGATGTTTCTGATGTTTCTTTTCTTTTCTTTTTTTTTTTTTGAGACAGAGTTTCACTCTTGTTGCCCAGGCTGGAGTGCAATGGCACGATCTCGGCTCACCGCAACCTCTGCCTCCCAGGTTCAAGCGATTCTCCTGCCTCAGTCTCCCTAGTAGCTGGGATTACAGGCATGTGCCACCACGCCTGGCTAATTTTGTATTTTTAGTAGAGACAGGGTTTCTCCATGTTGGTCAGGCTGGTCTCGAACTCCCGACCTCAAGTGATCCACCCTCCTTGGCCTCCCAAAGTGTTGGGATTACAGACGTGAGCCACCGCGCCTGACCCAGGGATGTTTCTTATAGGGCTCTTCAATATTTAATTGAGAATGTAAGGTGAAATAACAACTCAGTGAAAGCAGTTCTGCCAAAGGAACAAGAGAATATGGTCCAAGATTCAGTTTTCTGATGGTTGGACTCGATTTGGGTGTAAAAAGCTTGACTATGTGGAAGAAGGGTTGAATTCTACCTGGGTACAATTCTTCAAAGACATTGGTGTTCCCAGCTAGACTTTGATTGTGGTAAAGCCCTATTTACACCCCACTGTCACTCTCTGTCTGCTCGTATCAATTTACACTTCTTTATAGCACTTACACAATGTGACAAGAAACTATACATTTATTGTCCCTCCAGGATGTTATCTGACATGGAACATGTCTTTTTCTTCCACTAGAATGGGGGCTGTGTCCTTTCGACCTTCACCGCATCTCTAGTATGCACAATATTGCTGGACACATGGCAGGGTTCAAAGCACATGTGTTTTGAATGAATGGAATTAATGAATACATGTTGGACAATATCCAGTTTAGGTTAAATCATCTGGTAAGAGCCAGTTATTGTATAGTGCTGAGTAAAGATACCTCTCATGCTTGGAAGATCACCTAAGGTGGTAGGACTGACATCATCATGTGAAAATGGAAGACCCAGACGTAATTTCCCCGAATAAATAACTATCCAGCTTCTGTTTTGAGATGACTGTGGGATTACTTACCTTCAGGGTCTGGGTGTTATCTGAATAAAACAAACTATTGTAATGAAACAAGGTAATTTAACATAAAGCAACACTACTATATGCAATGCGTTTTCAGGTCTGTTTTGGCACAAGAACTATCTTTTCCAAAATTTTATACCGTGCCAGAGTTCTTACAGTAGCCTATAAAGCCTACATCAGGGTTTCTCAAGCTCAGCACCACTGACATTTGGGACTGGGTAGTTTCTTGCTGTGGGACCTGCCCTGTTCATTGTAAGGTGTTCAGCAGCACCCCTGAACTCTAGCCACCAGAGGCCAGTAGCAAGCCCCCAGCTGTGACAACCACAAATTATGTCAAGACATTGCCAAATGTCTTCTGGGAACTAATATGGTCCCTAGTTGAAAACCACCATCCCACGTGATTTGACTGCACACCCAGTGACCTCTCATGGTACACTCTTCTCTCTGTTATTTGCTATACTCTAGCCACACTGGTTTCTGGATCTTTCTTGAGCATGTGAGGCATGGTCCACTTTGAAGTCTTTGCACTGGCTGTTCCCCTTACCTGGAATGCCTTTCCTCGGATGCCTCCGTGGCCACTCTGCACCTCCAGCAAGTCCTGGCCCTGTTGTCACTTTCTCTGTACATCCTGTTTTAAATTGTATCCTTCGTAACAGCCCTTCCACTTCTATTCCCTGTCTCCGTTTTTCCCCATGCCATTTACTATACCATTTTCTATAATTTACTATACCATTTTCTCATTCATTTTGTTCATTGTCAGTCAACCCTACTAGAATATAAACCCCAGGAGAGGTCTTGTTCACTTCCGTGACCCTCAGCTCCTAGAACAGTGCCTGGCACATAGTATGTGCTTAATACACATTTGTTGAAAGGACAAATAAGTGAATGCATGTGTGATTGTTTTTTTTTTAACTGAGAAGTTTCCTTATTAATTTTTTTTCTTTTTTTATTGAGACGGAGTCTCACTGTGTTGCCAGGCTGGAGTGTAGTGGTGTGATCTCGGCTCACTGCAACCTCTGCCTCTCGGGTTCAAGCGATTCTCCCACCTCGACCTCCTGAGTGAAGTGGGACTACAGGCACATGCCACCATGCCCAGCTAATTTTTTTTTGTATTTTTAGTAGAGACGGGGTTTCACCATGTTAGCCAGGATGGTCTTGATCTCTTGACCTTGTGATCCACCCACCTTGACCTCCCAAAATGCTGGGATTGGAGGGGTGAGCCACTGTACCCAGCCTTTTCTTTCTTTCTTTCTTTCTTTCTTTCTTTCTTTCTTTCTTTCTTTCTTTCTTTCTTTCTTTCTTTCTTTCTTTCTTTCTTTCTTTCTTTCTTTCTTT
>NW_016811898.1:471265-472427 GCF_001698545.2 Rhinopithecus bieti
TTTCTTTCTTTCTTTCTTTTCTTTTTTTTTTTTTTCCAGACACAGTGTCCCATTCTGTTACCCAGGCTGGAGTGCAGTGGCATGATCATAGCTCACTACAACCTCGAATTCCTGGGGTCATGCAGTCGTCTTCCCTCAGCTTCCCAAGGCACTGCATCTTCCCACAACTGACCGACTGGGAACGTTTCATCAATGTACAAATGGCTTATTTGACTCCAAGCTGTTGAGGAAAATTGAGATTCTTTACTGGGTTTTTAAATTAATCTCTGAGGGTCACTGTTCATTTTACTTGAAAAGTATATTTCCATGTACTTATATAATACTTTTACAAGGAAGTATCTTTCTGTAATTTAGCTAAGCTGCCAATTTTAAGTAAGTTTATTTTGTCCCTTATGCTGGTGGAATTAATTGGACTTAGATTAGTGATTAGTGATATCACAGGCAATGAGTTAAACTTTGGTGGTCAAACACAGTTTTTCACAAAAGATGTGCTAATGTAGTTTCCTATAATAAACATTCATGATCTCTTACAAGTCAACAGTCTTAAAACTATCAAAACAAACTTTTTAATATTATAGGAAAGCTCTTTGTTCTTAGAAAATAGGGAGAAATCTAGCTTTATGGATGTTATGATCAAGAATATACAAATATTTAACTGAAATTTTATGGTCATGAATATGTTAAACATTTGTTAATCTCCTTCCTCATCTATCAATCAAAATTTAAGAATCAATTTTGTGTTTTACTTTCTCAAAAGCAATTGTTTCAACAGCTTCTTCAGGTTTCTTTCAAGGTTCCTGCTTGCAATAAAGCAAAACAAAATGGACGGCTTCTGTTTTATCTCTAAATTCAATCAAAGCTAACCTGAAGAGGCTGGGTGCGGTGGCTCATGCCTGTAATCCCAGCACTTTGGGAGGCCGAGGCAGGAGGATAACCCTGAGATCAGGAGTTTGAGACCAGCCTGGCCAACATGGTGAAACCCTGTCTCTACTAAAAATATAAAAAATTAACTGGCCATGGTGGCAGGAGCTTATAATCCTAGCTACTCGGGAGGCTGAAGCGTGAGAATCACTTGCACCCAGGGGGTAGAGGTTGCAGTGAGCTGAGATCGTGCCACTGTACTCCAACCTGGGTGACAGAGTGAGACTCTGTCTCACAAAAA
>NW_016811898.1:472682-527033 GCF_001698545.2 Rhinopithecus bieti
AAAAAAAAAAAAAAAAAAAAAAAAAAAAGCTAACTTGAAGATATTTAATTTGGGGTTTTTAATAATTTCTTTCCATAAGCAGCATAGTTTCCATGGAATGCACTAGATAAATTACATGCTAAATGTATCCCTCAAATAATCAAGCAAATTTATCTGCAGTATGGAATGTCTGGATACAAACCAACTAAATTTTAGAGGACAGCTGCCAAGACCAATGACATATAGTAATTTGTCATGATTTGGAGGCTTGCTTTGGGACTGTATGCACTGGTCGTGCACTGCATTTACATTTCAAAGGTGGCCACAAATCTTCCGATGCAGAGAGCTCCAAACAGGACTCACGCACATGTCAAATGTGTACTCTCTTATGCATCTGAGCAAGGACAAGATTGCCCTTAGACGATCGTTCTAAAAAAAGGAGTTTCCTGTTAAAAAAAAAAAAAAAAAACCTTTCTGACAGCTTCTCTTAGCTTCCAGCTACAAATACAAACGGGAAAAACCCAAAACATGATGAAAAAACAGATAGATCCTCATTTTATTGCTAGAATGAAGAGGGAATTTCCATTTACCACAAAGAGGTGAGAGATGATAGAAGTAGAAGCCAGAAAATATAGCTCCAGCTTAAGAAGAAAGGCTATTTTTTTTTAGAAAAAATTCTAATTGCTTTAGCTTCTAAGATATCATTGAAGAATGTATTATTAAACTAAAGGAGACTTGATTATGTGGATTACAATAACCTGTCATATTCCCTTACCAAAAAACCATATTCTGTTAACAGAAGAAAGGCACCTATATAACATTTGGCAGTTTGTTTGAGCTAAATGTCATATCCTATTGTCTGGCCTCTTGGTTGGTTTCTGAGGGGTCTGCACACTTCTTTTTCAGTCACTTGTTGTGAGGGACATCCTCCTATGCGGTGTAAAACATGATCTCATGTGCAAGGGACAGCTTTTTCTTAAAAAAGAAGACTGTTGGGGAAAGAGGGTGAAGGGAGAGTGAAATGGAAGGCAGTAGAAGTGTAACTACTAACAGAAGCCAGCCATATTAAAACCATTTTGCATAATGACTTCAGTGGGTGTCCCTTCCAGGAGCATAAGGTTGAATCAGTACTAGGAAATCTAGATATTGAATTCATGTCATAATAGGTCACAGATGAAAACAATAGATCATTTCTATAGGAGCTAAAATGGCATTTGATAAAATTTCACAGTCATTCCAACAATCTACTTAGTGGTAAATTCTACCAACATCCCTTTAAGGTCAAAATTATTCTGGAAGAGCTGCCAATGTAACCTTGAGAACTGGAAAAGAAAAAATGACTATTACTATTTGCAATTGCTCTGAACTTATTGTTATTATTTGGTTTTGTGTCATATAGAAAACCTGGAAATCAACTAAAATCTCTGACCTGTACTGAAAGCTCAGTGTGATAACTGGAAACAAAACCCTAGAATTCTATTCCTGAGTAATAATTACTAGCAGGTATCATGGGTATTAACAAGAATAGGATGAAGAAGATATCTCATTATCAATAGCTACAAAAACATAAATATTCAGGAGTAAATTGATCAAGAAATGTGCAGGAGCTGTGAAACTTGATTGAGAGACAAAAACTTATTAAAGAGAAGAATGGATAACTCTTTTCTCTTTGAGGGGAAGGCAGGCAGTGGGTTGTACTTATGGGGGTACTGTGTGGAGATCCTGAGTTGACAGTGCTTGGAGAAGAGAAGAGGAGAGAGTCTCTAAGATCAGCAGCAGGAGGCTGAGACCAGGGAGAGGCAGGGAAGGTGAGGGGACAATGACTGGGGAATGGTAGAGATTGAACACCTGCCCCATGTGCCGGGCTTGGAGATGAGCTGGGCAAGGGACTTCTGTCTGTTTTGTTTAGATTTTCTTAAATAGTAGGAACTGCTAATGTCATTGTCCTTTGCCTCTCCTCCTCTCTTCCTCATAAAAATCTTCTGTAATGATTTATATTACTTCGCGTAGGCTTTGGGGACAGATTTGTGGTTTATTTCAGACATACCACTACCCCCAGGCTGGCATTAAGAAGGGGAAAGAAACCCAGTTTTGTTTGTATTTTACAACTATCTCAGAAATGAAGCTTCGAGTCAAATTCCATTCTCTGTGTCTGAGTTATGGTCTTTTACTAAGATAATGTTAATATCATAAGCTATGCAAAATGGTTACTTGAATTATACTCCTTTTATTTTCCCTTGTACTCAGATCATCTGCATGGCTGTACATGGAGGCCAGTTGAAGGAGTGATTTGGTGCGTTTTCTCAGTGCTCTGAAAGGATGGTCTGGGTTGGACATTTGATGACATTTTTGTTACAAGTGCTATCTCTGTTGAAGGATTTTAGTTGGTTGGAGTGACATCTAATTTAATGGCTGTAGCACAATCTGTCTGCTCTAGCAAAATTGCCATTTCCATGTCTGGTCAGCAAAATTTCAATTTTAGTGTAAAACAAGTTCATTTCATTTCTATTTTAGGAAGATTGAAAATGATGGGGATAAATATGAACAAATAATAGAAAAATGTGTTTGAGATTAGACTGTAAAGAAACATACTATTTTTCTTAAAGCTAGGATTTCAACTAGATTATGACATAAGTGATTTGATTAGATTGCTGATTATAAAACGTGGTTCTTTTGAACTTTGAGTCTCACAGCCAAAGCACACTGTTGAGAGGTGCCAGTCTGTTACCACAGACACTGTGTTTTTTTGTGTTTTAGGCAACTTTTTCCTGTACCTGTGAGGAGCAGTACGTGGGTACTTTCTGTGAAGAATACGATGCTTGCCAGAGGAAACCTTGCCAGAACAACGCGAGCTGTATTGACGCAAATGAAAAGCAAGATGGGAACAATTTCACCTGTGTTTGCCTTCCCGGTACGATATATACTCATGGTTCAGTTATTAGGTGTATATCTGTACAACATGCACTTCTCTCTCTCTCTTTTTATTTCCATAGGTTTTTGGGAAACAGGTGGTATTTGGTTACATGAGTAAGTGCTTTAGTGGCGGTTTGTGAGGTTTCGGTGCACTCATCACCCAAGCAGTATACACTGAGCTCAGTTTGTGGTCTTTCATTCCTCATCCCCTTCTCACCCTTCCCCCTGAGTCCCCAAAGTTCATTATATCATTCGTATACCTTTGCATCCTCATAGCTTAGCTCCCATTTATGAGTGAGAACATATAATGTTTGGTTTTCCATTCCTGAGTTACTTCTCTTAGAGTAATATTATCCAGTCCCATCCAGGTTGCTGTGAATGCCATTAATTAATTAATTAATTATTATTATTATTATTTTGAGACAGATTCTCACTCTGTTTCCCAGTCTGGAGTGCAATGGTGTGATCTCGGCTCACTGCAACCTCTGCATCCTGGGCTCCAGCGATTCTCCTGCCTCAGCCTCCCAAGTAGCTGGGATTACAGGCATGCGCCACCACACCCAGCTAATTTTTGTGTTTTTAGTAGAGATGGGGTTTCTTCATGTTGGCTAGGCTGGTCTTGAACTTCTGACCTCAGGTGATCCACCTGCCTCCACCTCCCAAAATGCTGGGATTACAGGCATGAGACACTTTGCCCAGCCTAATTCGTCCCTTTTTATGGCTAAGTAGTATTCCATTGTGTGTACTTGCTTCTTTATCCACTCATTGATTGATGGGCATTTGAGTTGGTTCCACATTTTCAGCATATACTTCTTAGTTAAGGATGGTTAAACAATGCTTTGCCCAGCTGTTGAACAAGGCAGTTTCAAGATCTCATTTGGTTCTATCAGTCTGTGCTTTATGTAATCAGGGAATGGAAGAAGAAAGTTCACATGGAGCTACACAATATGTCCCTTGGCTTTCTGCCATTACAGTGCTTCCGTTTCAGCATTACCCCATTTTTGTTCTGGAAAAATAATATTCCTGGTCCAATAGAGGCTTGGATATTTTAAAAACAATTCCACAAGTATATACTGAGTGTGGACTGGCACTGTGCAGGGTGATTATGTTAAGTAACTGAAGAAAACCCAGGATAAACCACAAAAGCCACCAATTCTTCCTGTTTATATTAACTTCCTTTTGTTCATGCACATTCGTTTAGTTCAAGTTCCTGCTACCTTATTCTCCACAATGGGAAGTTTTTAACGTTTCTTGATTAATGTGGTGTGTTCTTGGATGTTACATGAGACTTGGAAATCCTCAGAGCACACTGAGGGCCTCTAGGGAGAGTGCAGTGGACAGTGTGCCTGTAGACTTCATGCTCTGACAATCATCTTAATTGACTTACTGCTCAGCCAACTTGATTACAAACCCTTCAGGAGCAGGAATGACATTTTACCAAGGAGTGTTTTGACACAGCTATTTTGGTGCATCTTCAAAGCAAACACCAACCAAGTTGTTCTTGTTTTGTTATAAAATAATGTGCAAAACTGACATCATCATTCCTCTTTCCATCCTATTCTCTTGCCAGCTTCTGACACTGGGTGGGGATTCAGGATAAAGTAGGAGTTGGAGGGTGAAAAAAGGGATGGAACGAAGTGGGCATTGGGGTTATTAAGTACGCATTGTAAGAAACAAGGGTGCCAACAAAGTCGAAATTTGTAAAAGTGAAATTCATTCACTTATCTATTCCCACCTAAACTTTATCAAATCCTAGGGATAGGTTAATATTTTAGTATATTCTTTCATTGTGTGAGTGTGTGTGTGTGTGTCTGTGTGTAGGTCAGAGTGTGTGTATTTCTCTTGCAGGCCAGATGATTAAGTATTCTTCTACATGTTTTTAAAAAGTAATATGATCCATGTTGTTCTGTAACTTGCCTTTTTTCAGTGTGTATCTGGCAGTAGATCACAGACATTGTACCAAGTCAGTTCATATGGAGTCACCTCATTCGTTTTAACAGTTACGTGGTGTCCCCAGATTTTTATCTCCAGGTCAGACTCCCCTCCAGACCTACTTACTTGACAACCTACATGACATCTCCATTTAGGTGTCCCAGGACACCCTAAGCTCAGTCATCTCCAAGCTGACCTCATCGTGCTCCCAGCCTGACACAGCTCATCTTCCAGCGTTCCATCCATTTCTAGAAGCCAGACATCTAAAGTCATCCTAGGTGCCTCCCTCTCCCACCCTCTTCGTGTGTTTTCCACCTCCGATGCTCTCCATTTTACCACCTAGAGAATTCTCAAATCCTCACCCTCTGCAGCCCCACTGCCAACACCTTCAGGCCAGTGGCCCTTGCCCCTTGCTTGTGCTGCTGAGATGGCCTCCTGCTGTTCCTCCAACAATTCTTGACCCTGCTGCATACTAGAGCCAGGGTTCTCATGTCAAAGTGAGCATTGGCCTTTGTCTCATCCATGCCCAGACCCTCCATTCTCCACATGGCAGCAGGGGATCCCTTCCCAGTGAGATTCTGATGTAGTTGCTTTTCTGTGTAAACTTCTTTTTCACATTGCTCTTTGAACAGAGATTGAAATCCTTGGCCTCATTGTGCTCCAGGATATCTCTTTTGCCTGCTTTTCCAGCCCTATCTCACCCCCATGTCTCCCTTGCCCTGGTTTCAGCCACCTTGACCTTTTACCTCTGTAATAGCTTGACCTCTCATCTGCCACAGGATCCACCCTCTCATCCTTGTGCTTGGACAATACTTCCTCCCTGTCTCCTTTTTGCTTAGTTAACTACTCCCGGATCTCTGTTGTTTCAGGCCTCTATTAAATGCCTCTTTTCTCGGGAAGTCTTGGCTGAAGCCTTCAAGATAAGTCTCTCTCCATTTTTCTCTTCTATAGCCCCATGTTCCTTCCTTCACAGTGCTGTCTGTTTTCAGCATACATTTGTGTGTGTGACTCTTTGATTACTACCTGTCTTCCCTTTTTTGTTTTATATTTTATTTTATTTTGAGACAGAGTCTTGCTTTTGTCGCCCGGGTTGGAATGCAGTGGCATGATCTTGGCTCACTGCAACCTCTGTTTTCCGGGTTCACGTGATTCTCCTGCTTCAGCCCTCCTAAGTAGCGGGGATTACAGGAGCCCGCTACCACACCTGGGTAATTTTTGTATTTTTAGTAGAGACAGGGTTTCACCATGATGGCCAGGCTGGTCTCAAACTCCTGACCTTAGGTGATCCACCCATCTTGGCCTCCCAAAGTCCTGGAATTACAGGAGTGAGCCACTGCACCTGGCCTGTCTTCCCTTTTTTAAAGGATGGTTAAGCCACATGAGGGCAGGGCCTGGATCAGTTTTGTTCATGATTGTATTCCACAGCGTCTGACAAATTGTGGACACTTAGTCAATGTGTTGATGAGACGAATTAATGAAAGAGTATAAATGTATGCAGATGTTTGAAGCTATTCCTCTATTAATGAATCTTTTAGATGGTTGCAATTTCTCTTTTGGAAGTAATGTTAAACAAACGAAGATCCTTTTACAAATAGTCTCAATCAGAGCTGGCAAGTGGAGGTTTGATATTTTATCTGGGTTTGTTCTCAAAGAGGCTTCATTTTTTTAAAAAGGATTTTATATGCACAGAATTGAATTGATGATAATACTTGGTTTGTGGTACTCTCCGATCTTGTTCATGTATAGCCTGTTTTTACATATTTACTAAGCACCAGTGAAACCACCACCAAAAACAGAGGCTGTTTCTGAAAACTAACCTGATAGCCTCCTCCTTTGTTCATCCCTTTACCTCTCCTTTCCCTCCAGAGATAACAACCACCCTGAATCTTGAGTTGATCAGTTCTTGTTTTCTTTTCTTTTGTTTATATTTTTGTTTTTGGAGATGGAGTCTCACTCTGTTGCCCAGGCTGGATTGCAGTGGCATGATCTTGGCTCACTGCAAGCTCTACCTCCTGGGTTCATGCCATTCTCCTGCCTCAGCCTCCTGAGTAGCTGGGACTACAGTTGCCCGCCACCACACCCGGCTAATTTTTTTGTGTTTTTAGTAGAGACAGGGTTTCACCGTGGTAGCCAGGATGGTCTGGATCTCCTGACTTCTTGATCTGCCCACCTCGGCCTCCCAAAGTGCTGAGATTACAGGCGTGAGCCACTGCACCCGGCCTGTTTTCCTTTTTAATCATTTGAATATTTACATGTTTTATAGAAACATTTATTTTAATTCTTTTAAAATTTATAAAATGGTATCATGCATGATTCATGTTATGGTATCATGCATGCAATTCTCTGGTACTTACTTTTTCACTTAATACTATCATTACTAAGACATCCATAGTGTTGGAGTTGACTGCCATATAAAATTTGAATCTGTGAACAGGGACAGATACACATTCTTGTATGTCTTCTGTTGTGTATGTGCTTGAGGTTTTTAAGGTATATACCTGGAAGTAAAATTGTGGAACATAAAATATATAATTGACCAATTATAGGATGTCATATTAAACGGTTTTTTTTCCAAGTGTTGCACTAATATCTACTTACATGTGCAGTATATAAGTGAGTTTGTAGACTCACATCTTCTTCAGCATTTGGTAGTGTCAGAATTTTTAATGCTTGCCAGCTGGATAGGTATAAAAGGTAACTCATTATGGCTGCTGTAGTCTGCTGAACACTAATAATGCTGACCTCCTCTTCATATGTTTATTTGCCATTATCTGCGTGTGTATGCACACTCTTCTTGATTTGTTAGAATTCTTTATTTTTGATACTAATAATTTGTTATACAAATTGTAAATATGTTCTTCAAGCTTGTAACTTGTCTTTTGACTTCAAGGGCTCTTTTGGGGAATAGACCTTATAGTTTTCAAACTTTACTTTTCTGGTTAATACATTTATGTCCAATTTAAGAAAATGTTTCCCTTCATGAAGATCTAAAGGATATTAACCTGTGTTTTCCACTAAGCATCTACAATTTTTGTTTTATACCAAAGTCTTTAATCAATATGAATTTGATATACTATATATATATATATGTAGTATGAAATATGGATCCAATTTCCTATTTTATAATTTTATTTTTAATCTTCAGAAATACACCATTTCTATAAATACATAGTATATGATACTTTATGATGTGTTCCTATTTCTTCAAAGCTACAGACAGAATTTGGAATAACTAAATAGCTGTGTATTTTAAATTGTGCCTATTATCTTCTCAGCATTTCTGCACTGTCATAGTTGAACCATTGATTTGAAATTTCCAGAAACGTAATTAATTATTTTTGCTTTTTAATAGGAAAAAGAATTTTACTGTTACCATCTAAGGTGATTTAATGTCTCCAATGCTAATATCACATTATAGCACACGTAGGCATATAGGAATCTCCTTGGGCCTTCTACTAACAATAGTAACAATAATAGAAGTATAGTCATGTACTGCCACCATGATGGACCACATACTGACGGTCAATGATGGACTACATAAACAATGGTGTGCCATAAGATTACAATGCTATATTTTGATGGTAACTTTTCTATGTTTAGACATGCATAAACAATGATGTGCCATAAGATTACAATGCTGTGTTTTAATGGTAACTTTTGTATGTTTAGATATGTTTAGACACACAAATACCTATCATTGTGTTGCAATTGCCTACAGTATTCAGTATAATAACATGTACAGATTTGTAGCCCAGGAGCAATAGGCTATCCTGTATAGCCTAGGTGTGTAGTAGGCTGTATCATCTAGGTTTGTGTAAGTACATTCCATTGTATTAACAAAATGATGAAATCACCTAACGACACATTCCTTAGAACGTATCCCCATCATTAAGCAATACGTGATTGTAATACTTTGACTTTCAGTTGACATCAAGACCACAGCATTGTTTTACTACAAGTATATGAACTTTGATAATTGTGCTTAGACTCCTGGTATGGTTTGGCTCTGTGTCCCCAGCCAAATCTCACCTTGAATTGTAATAATCCCCATGTGTCAAGGGTGGGACGAGGTGGAGATAATTAACTCATGGGGCAGTTTCCCCTGTGTTGTTCTTGTGATAGTAAGTCATTACAAGATTTGATGGTTTTATAATGGTTTTGCTCAGTTCTCAGTCTTCTCTTTCCTGCCACCATGTAAAGAAGGACATGTTTGCTTACTTTTCCACCATAATTTTAAGTTTCTTGAGGCCTCCCCAGCCCTGTGGAACTGTGAGTCAATTAAACCTCTTTCCTTTATAAATTACCCAGTTTTGGGTATTTCTTCATAGCAGCATGAGACCTGACTAATACAGCTCCGAAACAGTTTGGTCGTTGCTGGTAAATTCATCAGAATTGTGCTGGAACCCAAGAGATGGCAAATTGATCTCGATTCACAAAACAGTCATCTTTTATGTCTTCTATTAAAACAACAAAACTGTTTTATAGCCCCACACTTGTAAATAATAGCAAATTCTGGTTTAAGGAAGCTGCTTTCTAACAATAGTTCTACCACTTTCTGAATATTGCAGATTGAAAACTCCCATTTTCATGAAATAATATGAAACTAGATATAGGAGCCTTTGTGCATTGGTCACAGTTTAAACAAGTTTCAAAAATAATATTTTTTTACATTGGCATTTACATCATATTATTTTATTTTCTGAGGTTCTTGAAACATGTGTAATTTGCTTAGAGTTAGTTTTCCATGTGTGAGAAAAATCCGTGCATGTGAAAGATCTTTCTTGTTTAATATAATTTTAAGGCAGCCATAGAACCATAGCAGCAATTTAAAATAATACATTTCTGCTCTCCTTGAATCTGTAGCTCTCCTGTCATCTGTCTCACCTTCCACTTTGCCCAAAGGTCGACCCTGTCTCTATCAGGGTCTCTCTGACTCCCAGCTAGTTTTCTTCATTGCATTTTCACAGAGATGGGTCCAGGGGACGCCCCCCCCCCCCACCCCCGGCTCTGCTCTTTGTTATGCTTTAGCACAAATCTTGATCAGGGTAGAAGAGATTTGGGAAATGTTATCTTGGCATCACAACTCCCTCTTTGCTCATCTATCTGATGACTTGTTCTTGAGTTTCCTTAAGAAGGTTTCTTCTTTGCCAGTTCCAGTTCCCTGCAGGAACCCCCATTCCCATAGGTTTCTCTCTCTTTTAGCTTAGCTTCTAGTGCTGCTTTTTTTATTGCAGCTAACACACACACACACACACACACACACACACACACACACACACACACACACACTGCAGCAGCGCATAATCCTCAAGCCTCAGTGGCTTCCAAGCCAAGGTTAATTTTTCTTATGTCATAGTCTGATGAGGGCGCTTAGCCTCTAGGCAGTGACTCAGGGTTCCGGGTCCCTTCACGTTGTGAAGATATCATCCTCAAGAGGTGGCCTTCACAGTTGCTGCTGAAGGCAAAGGGACAGCTGGAGAGTCCTATGTAATGTTCTTAGGGCAGTGCCTAGTAGCATCTGCTATCCCTTCCACCACATGCCATTTGCCAGAATTCAGGCCCTTATTACCTAAAGTCACTGACTAGGAAGAGGAAACAACATGGGGAACACGTCTTGTCCATGCCATGCCAGGTGCAAGAACCAGTAACTGTTGGGGCTGGGATTTGAACCCAGGTCCTTCTGCAGGATTATTGATCCTCTTATTATACTGTTTTTCCGTGTTTGCAACTATGTGGTGTGCTGAGTACTTTCCTGTCACAAATGCATGATTTAAGATGATGTAATTCCTTCAGCATTTTCATGTCAAAAGATCTCATTATAATAAAATAAATATTAGGTTATTTTGTCTAAAAAAGGGGGGCTGATGCTTAAAGGGGAGTTTACTAATGAGTTTAGTTCTGAATATCTTTTTTTGTTGTTCACTTTATTCTAAAGGATATTACAGGGCCGGGCATGGTGGCTCACACCTGTAATCCTAGCACTTTGGGAGGCCGAGGCAAACAGATCACCTGAAATCAGGAGTTTGAGACTAGCCTGGTCAACATGGTGAAACCCCCTCTCTACTAAAAATACAAAAATTAGCCGGGCATGGTGGCTGGTGTCTGTAATCCTAGTTATTTGGGAGGCTGAGGCAGGAGAATCGCTTGAACCCAGCCCAGGAGGCGGAGGTTGCAGTGAGCCAAGATCACACCACTGCACTCCAGCCTGGGCAACAGAGTGAGACTCCATCTCAAAAATAAATAAATAAATAAATAAATAAATAAATAAATAAATAAATGATATTACAAAGGATATAGATGAAGAGATGCGTAGGGCATCGATATATGTATGTGACTGGGTGTGTGTACACTCATGTGTGTGTGCAACACACATGCACACACACACATCACAAGCCATCTCCTGGTTTTCAAACACGGATCAGTTACATCAAAAGAATACACAACTCAGCTGGGCACGGTAGTACATGCCTGTAATCTCAGCACTTTGGGAGGCCAAGGTGGGCAGATCACTTGAACCCAGGAGTTTGAGACCAGCCTGGGCAACATGGCAAAACCCCATCTCTACAAACAATTCAAAAGTTAGCTGGGCATGGTGGTGTGTGTCTGTAGTACCAGCTACTCGGGAGGCTGTGATGGGAGGATTGCTTGAGCCCAGGAGGTAGAGGTTGCAGTGAGCTGAGATAGTGCTACTATACTTCAACCCAGGTAACAGAGTGAGATGCTGTCTCAAAACAAACAATCAAACAAACAACAAAAAATATATATAACTCAAAAGATACCTCCACAGTACTGGAATCCTTTTCAGTCATTAGTTATCACTCCAGTCCATCATACTGCATGAATATCTCCCAAGCTGTGGCCACTGGGTTTGCAGGTTTCCTTTTTATCTCATTGGGTTCCAAAAGCAGGAGTGGTCTTGGCACACATGTATTGTACCCTTTAAGGCATCTGTTATAATTGAGCTGAAACAATGTCGTCTCTTGCTCTGAGACTCTTTCGAGATGATAGTACCTCCCATTTATTTATTCCTTTACCCTTGGCTACTGTTTCTCCTTTTTTTTCTATTTGTTGTTTATTTTTACTCAACTTTTCCACCTCTGGAAGGGACATTGGGTTTGGTCACCGTGCTGGTCCAGACTGCTGGTAACAATGCTAATCTAGCAAGGGCCTCCCCTCAGTCTATTCCCATTCATGTAGGGTAAGGTTACGTAGGCTCTGAACTAGTGAGCCATTTTTACCACCCAGGCAATATAGCTGTATTCACTCTTCGCCCCAGTTTTGCCAGTTGGGGTCAAAGCATAACTGACCCCCATTAGGTCCTTAGGAATTCTGACATAAGGTTTAAAAGCATAGTTACAGTTTTCTGTTTAGAAATCATCCCTGCTTCCAGTACTTGCAGTTGCAGCCCTAGCACAAGGACCATTGTATCAAGTAGAGGAGAAAAAATAATTATTTGGGGGGTAACTTGGGAAAGAAAGAAAAAATTATAGTTGTTATACCAGTGTACTCTCTACCTTGGCAAGAATTGCTTAATCATACCAGCATTCTCCCCATCCCCTCTCCCCAAGATCAGCCGGAGAAAAAATAATCTAACGGGGACACCCCATTAATCCCATTCATATTCAGTGTGAGCACACAGCTACGAAGCCAGGTAAGCCAGCTCTGCCTGCCTTCTCCCTGTTTCAGAAACCATTGTTTCAAATACCTGTCCTATTTCTCGATCAAACTATCACTGTGAGGAGGATATGTCTACCCGTCGTTGGACATTGTGGGCTGTACAGTGTGTTTGCTGGTCTGAAAAAATGATAACCATCTAAATCCATGTAATATCTTCTGTTTCTTGTTTTTTGTTTTGTGATGGCACTCTGAGTGTGTTCATCTTCCGTGGGGTAAACAAAGCCCAGTCCAGAGTCAGTGTCTATTGCCGTTAAGACCTATTTGTAGCTCCCCAGTCTGCCAGTGTCAGTCCCACTCACCAGCTATGTTCAGGGCCTTCTTTCCCCACAGAGAATCTGCCCTATAGCCATCAGCAGTCTCTGTCTCTCTCATTGACAAACAGTACAGTTTTGGCATTATGTGCCCAAGGAGGGTGCAAGAGGAATGTGTCTAGATTGATCCCGTCTCTGCGCTGCTGCAGTGCCCCTGTATCCCGTATCCACCCCTTTCATGGACTCAGGTGAGCACCTCACGGGAGCACCCATAGATATCTGTTTGTTGATTCCAGTCACCTTCTTAACCTGGAAGGGAGTTCTTCTGATGGACACTGACAGGTTCTACTTTAATGCACCCCTCAAATCCTCATAAGGCCATGGTCCATATGGGCTTCTTTTTGATAGGACAGGTTTCCACTGCCCTCTTGCCTGAGTGTATGGCCAGGCCTTTGGTCACTGCCCAGTGAGTCAGTAAAAACCCAAACACAGGGGCTTCCACCGCTGTTAGTTCTTCCATTACTCCTAGAAAAACAGCGTGCAATTTAGCCCACTGAGAAGATCAATTTTTACCTTCTTTGATCAAAGCAGCAGCTTTCCAAACAGGATATTGTCCATTCACTTTGCAACTACTGTCTGTAAGCCAGGCCGCTCCTTGTTGGTCAACTGCAAGCTGCTGGACATCCTTGAACCAATTATTTTTCCATAGGAAAACTGCATTTTCTTTGTGGATTAACTATTTATAATTAATTAATATCGATTAATTAACCTCTGAAGCACCAGATACATACACAAAAACCTTCATACAGAGGGGAGTGTTTCTTCTTTTTGAAAATGTACCCCACTGTGCTCTGATTATTACAAGTTTGATCATGCAAAATTATTTTGTTTGATGAATGAATTAATTCAAACTGTGTTGTTGTCACCAGAGAACAAAAACTCTCAACAAAGTCTTCACAGGAGCATTGTTGTCTTGACGCAATGCTTATTTCTCTTGAGAGGAGAACGTTTCTTGGTAACGGAAAATATTTTCAGCAAAGAATCTGCACCTCCAAATTTGTTATTATTTTGATATTTTGCTTTAATTTCTATGTCAAGTGTCAGTACAAGAAATTTTTTTTTTTAGTTATCGGGAATCTAGAAATGCATAAATATGGCAGATTGGGTTTTGAGTTGTTTAAGTAATAAACATTTTTCTTTAGTTTTCTTTCTTTTCCTTTTTTTTTTTAAACTCACATGCTTATCATTTCTTTGTAGTGAGAACACTTAAAATCTACTTTCTTAGCAATTTTTAAGGATATAATACATTGTGACTATACAATAGATCTCTGGAAGCATTCCTCCTGAGATTTTGTATCCTTTGACCAACCTAGGTACTCTTTTAAATCTCTCCGATCTTGTCCTCCCCTCCTTCCACCCTCCTGATAATCACCATTCTCTCTACTTCTCTGAGTTTGCCTATTTTAGATTCATCATATAGGTGGTATCACACAGCATTGGTCCTTCTGTGTCTGGCTTATTTCCCTTAGCACAGTGTCCTCCAGGTTGATTCATGTTGTTGCAGATGACAGAATTTTCTTCTTTTGAAAACCAAACATCATATGTTCTCACTCATAAGTGGGAGCTAAGCTATGAGGATGCAAAGGCATAAGAATGATACAATGGACTTTGGGGACTCGGCGGAAAGGGTGCGAGGGGTGTGAGGGATAAAAGACTGCAAATTAGGTACAGTGTATACTGCTCGGGTGATAGGTGCATCAAAATCTTACATATCACCACTAAATAACTTACTCATGTGACCATACACAATCTGTTCCCCGAAAACCTATGGAAATTAAAAAAAAAAAGGCCAAGTAGTATTTTATTGTGTATATATACACCACATTTTCTTTATTCACTCACCTGTGGATGGGCACTTAGACTGAATCCATGTCTTGACTATTTGTAAATAATGCTACAATGAATGTGATAGTGCAAATATCACCTCGAAATAATGATTGCAATTCCTTTGGCTATATATCCAGTAGTGCGATTGTCGCATCATACAGTAGTTCTATTTTAGTTTTCTGAGGAACCTAAATACTGCTTTTCATAATAGTTACACTAATTTGCATTCCCAACAGTGTCCCAGAGTCCCCTTTTCTCCACATCCTCACCAACACGGATTATCTTTCGTCTTTTTGATATTAGCCATTCTGACAGGTGTGACTTGATATCTCACCGTGGTTTTAATTTACACTTCCCTGATGATCAGTGATGTTGACCCTTTTTTCATATACTTGTTGGCCATTTGTATGTCTTTCTTTAGAAAGTCTATTCAGGGCTGGGCATGGTGGCTCACGCCTGTAATCCTAGCACTTTGAGAAGCCGAGAAGGGCAGATCATGAGGGCAGGAGATCAAGACCATCCTGGCTAACACGGTGAAACTTGGTCTCTACTAAAAATACAAAAAATTAGTTGGGCATGGTGGCACACTCCTGTAGTCCCAGCTACTTAGGAGGTTGAGGCAGGAGAATCGCTTGAACCTGGGAGGCAGAGTTTGCAGTGAGCCGAGATTGTGCCACTGCACTCCAGCCTGGGAGATAGAGGGAGAAAAAAAAGTAAGTTTGTTCAGGTTTTTTGCCCGTTTTTAAAATTGGCTCATTTGTTTTATTGCTATTGAGTTGTTTGAATACCTTATATATTTAGAATAGCAATTATTTATCAGACGTATGGTTTGCAAGTATTTTCTCTTATTCTGTATGTTGTATTTTCACTCCACTGATTGCTTCTTTTGCCATGCAGAAGCTTTTTAGTTTGATGTAATCCCATTTGTCTATTTTTGCTTTTGTTGCCTGTGCTTTTGGGGTTATCTGCAAAAGAATCATTGCACAGACCAATGTCACAGAGCTCTTCTTTTTTTTTTCTGTTTAACAGTTTCAGATCTGATATTTAAGTATTTTTGAATTGATGTTTTACATGTGACATGAGATCAGAGTCCATTTTCATTCTTCTGCATTTGGATGTCCAGTTTTCCCACCACCATTTATTTTAGAGACTATCTGTTCCCCATTTTTAAATTTCCTTTTTTTTTTTTTGAGACAAAGTCTTGCTGTGTTGCCCAGGCTGGAGTGCAGTGGCATGATCTCAGCTCACTGCAACCTCCACCTTCTGGGTTCAAGTGATTCTTCTGCCTCAGACTCCTGAGTGGCTGGGACTACAGGCACCCACCACCATGCCCAGTTAATTTTTGTGTTTTTAGTAGAGACAGGGTTTCACCATATTGGCCAGGCTGGTCTCAAACTCCTGACCTCAGGTGATCTGCCTGCCTCAGCCTCCCAAAGTGCTGGGATTACAGGTGTGAACCACTGCACCCGGCCCCATTCCCCATTTTATGTTCTTGGCATCATTGTTGAAAATCAAGTGACTGTAAAAGCATAGATTTATTTGTAAGCTCTCTGTTGTGTTCCATTAGTGTGCATCTGTTTTCATGCCAGCACCATGCTGTTTTGATTGCTATAGTTTTGTAGTATATTTTGAAATCAGGTAGTATAATCTCCTGCTTTGCTCTTTCCACTCAAGATTGATGTTAGCTATTTGGAGTCTTTCGTGGTTCCATACAAATTTTAGATTTTTAAAAAAATTTCTGTGGAAAATGTCACTGGAATTTTTGTAGGAATTTCATTGAATCTGTAGATTGCTTTAGATAAAATGGACATTTTAACAATATTAACTCTTCCCGTCCATGAACACAGGATATCTTTCCATGTATTTTTGTCTTCTTCAATTTTTTTAATCAGAATTTTATAGTTTTAAATTTACAAATATTTCCCCTACTTGGTTTAATGTATTTCTAAGTATTTTATTTTGTAGTTACTATAAAGAAAACTGTTTACTTCATTTATTTTTTAGGTAGGTCATTGTTAGTGTACAGAAATGCTACCACATTTTGTATGTTGATTTCGTATCCTGCACATTTACTGAACTCATTTATTAATTGTGGCAGTCCTTTTGTGGGGTTTTAAATAATTTCTATATATAAGGTCATGTCATCAGCGAACAGTCTAACTTCTTCCCTTCTGATTTGGATGCCTTTTATTTCTTTTTCTTGCCTAATTGCTCTGGCTAGTATATTAAATTATATGTTCAATAGAAGTGGTGAGAGTGGCCACTCGTTTCTGATCTTAGAGGAAAATCTTTCAACTGTTTACTACTGAGTATGATGTTAGATTTGGGCTTGTCATATATGGCCTTTATTGTGTTGAGGTACATTCCTTCTATACCTAGTTTGTTAAGAATTTTTAATCATGAAAGAATGCTAAGTTTGGTCAAATGCTTTTTCTGCATCTATTGAGATGATGATGTGGTTTTTGCCCTTCATTATTTTAAAGTAATATATCTTATTTATTGATTTGCATATGTTGATACTTCCTTGCATCCCATGGATAAATCCCACTTGATTGTGTGAACGATTCTATTAAATTCAGTTTGCTAGTGTTTGAGAATTTTTGCTCCTGTGTTCATCAGGGATATTGACCTGTAATTTTCTTTTGTCATAATGTCCTTATCTGGCTTTGGTATCAGGGTAACGCTGGCCTTCTCTTCCATATTTTGGAAGAGTTTGAGAAAAACTGATATTAGTTCTTTAAATAACTAATACAATTTGGTGGTGAAGCCATCAGTTCTTGAATTTTTCTTTGATGGGAGACTTTTTTATTATTGGCTTACTCTTTTACTCATTCTTGGTCTGTTCACATTTTATATTTCTTCATGATTCAGTCCTGATAGATTGTATGTTTCTAGAAATTTATGTATTTGTTCTTGGTTATCCAATTTGTTGGTGTATTATTGGTTATCGTGTTAGAGTAATTCTTTGTGTTATAATACAACAAATCCTTTGTATCTCTGTGGTATCAGTTGTAATGTCCCCTCTTTCATTTCTGCTTTTATTTAGTTAAGTCTTCTCTTTTACTTTGTTAGTCTAGCTAAAGTTTTGTTGACTTTGTTTATCTTAAAAAAAAAAACCATTAGTTTTGTTGATTTTTTTTTTCCTATTGTTTTTCTAGTTTCTATTTTATTTATTTCTGATCAGATCTTCATTATCTCCTTCCTTAAATTAACTTTGGGCTTAGTTTGTTCTTTGCTTCTTTAGATGTAACATTGGGTTGTTTATTTGAGATCTTTCTTCTTTATTGATGTAGTTATGTATTGTTACATCCTTTCCTCTTAGAACTGCTTTAACTGTATCCTGTCAGTTTTGGTATGTTGTGTTTCCATTTTGTTTGTTTCAAGATATTTTACATTTTCTTTTGATTTTTTTCTTCGACTTACTGGTTGTTCAAGAGCATGTTGCTTAATTTTCATGTATTTGTAAATTTTCTAAAATTCCTCCTGTTATTAGTTTCTACTTTCATATCATTGTAATATGAAAATATTATTGATGCCATTTCAATCTTCTTAAATTTGGTAGACTTGTCTTGTACCCTAACATATGATCTGTTATGGAGAATGCTCCATGTGGCTTGAGAAGAATGTATATGCTGCTGCTGTTGGGTGGAATGCTCTGTATATAGCTGTTAGGTCCATTTGGCCTGAAGTACAGTCCTGCTCTGGTGTTTTCTTATTGATTTTCTGTCTGGATAGTCTTGTTTATTTTTGAAAATGGGGTATTGAAGTCCTCTGCTATTGTGTTGCAGTCTAACTGTTCCTTCAGATATATTAATATTTGCCTTATATATGTAGGGGCTCTGAAGTTGGGTACATATATACTTATAATTGTTATATCCTCTTATTGAATTGACCCCTTTGTCATTATATAATGACCATCTTTGCCTCTTTTTACAGTTTTTGACTTAAATTCTATTTTATTTTATTTAAGTATAGCTATCCCTGCTCTCTTTTGGTTTCCACTTGCATGGAATGTCTTCTTACATTCCCTTCCTTTGAATCTATGTGTATCCTTAAAAGTGAAGTGAGTCTCTTGTAGGCAGCATAGAATTGGGACTTAAAAAAATTCATGCATCCACTCTATGTCTTCCGTCTGGAAAATGAATCCATGTACATTCAAAATAATTATTGATAAGTAAGGACTTACTACTCTCTTTTTGTTTATAGTTTCTCTTTTAGTTCTCATTTTGATTCTTAATATAATTGCTTGGAAGCAGGAGGTGATGTTTTAACTTATAAATTTTAATGAAGTCATATACATGTTTTCACAATATGAAATGGATTATAGATTTTGATCAGTAAAGTTTCTGTTTTGAAAGGAAAATTTTAATGAAGTGTAATTGATATTTTTCTTGAAACTTTCTCACAATACTTTCAGAAAGAAAGGGATTGTCAACAGCATCAATTACTGCAAGAAAATCTAAGAGGAGGTTATTAAACTTAGTAACAAAGTTTTTCAAGCCACTGGTGGTTTTCCATTACATTGACCTGACATAAGTTACATCAGAAGCTTTGAGGTCTCTTTAAAAGACTATAAGGACAGGAGCAAGAAGAGTAACTAAGAGGTACCAAACACTCTGTAGGGCAATACTGTGACTAGAGCTGTCACATCCTCATAGTCTACATGTGGCCAATAAGTTATTGGACTGACCGCCTACCTCAACCTCCCACCAGGTGAAACTGGTTGGCAGTGATGAGCTGAATAGGAGGTAGGCATGATGTGAGAACGAGTGAGCAGCAAATACAGATTGCTCTAAAAATAAGTTTAGTGGAAAAATTAATATGAGGAACAGAATCAAAGAAAGGTCTCTGTGATGGTTTGCTTTATGTGTGAACTTGACTGGGCCAGAGGGTGCCCAGACGTTTGGTCAAACATTATTCTGGGTGTGTCTATGAGGATGTCTCTAGATAAGATTAACATTTGAATTGGTAGACTAAGTAAGTAGTATTACCCTTCCTAATGTGGGTGGGCCTAGGTTGAGGACCTGAGTAGAACAGACAGGCTGAGTAAGAGGGAATTCCTTCTGCCTGACTGCCTTGAACTGGGACATTGGTCTTCTCTTGCCTTCCAACTTCAGTGAAAACATTGACCCTTCTTGGGTCTCAAGCCTGCTAGCTTTCAGACAGCAACTTACACCATCTCTCCTGGTTCTTAGGTCTTTAGACTCAGACTGGTATTGCATCATTGGTTTTCCTTAGTCTCCAGCTTGCTGACTATGGATATGGGGAATTCTCAGCCTCCATAATCGTATGAACCAATGCCTTATAATAAATCTCTTTATATATCTCTCCTATTGGTTCTATTATAAAGTGGCTAAAACCTTGACTGAGCTACATTCTAGTATTTTGTGAAAGATAGAATTTGTTAGTGATGAAATTATATATGTAGCTGAATAGATTTCCAAGCAAAGTGTGGAAAGGCTGGATCCTCTTGAATACTGAAGTAAAATGTAAAAGGAGAAAGATGAATTGAAAAGGAAATTGTTAAGCCAAAATGGATCAGAACTTGAAGATTTGGAAAATTCTGTCTGTCTATATTACAAAAAATGGGAAAGTTTTCTGAAGAAAATACTTAAGGTTATGGCTGAGGAACCATTTGATAAAGAGATCATGGATATGATTCATGGGTTTAATCAGCAATCTCAGCAGAAGTCAGGAATTGAGATGGGATTTTACCATCAATGACACTGTCAGTTTGAACTAAAGGGGACAGAGAAAGTAGAGGTGGAATGAAGGAAGGCTGTCAGACATCTTGGAATCTATAGGACTGGAATATAGAGCTATTCAGCTGTGAATATGAGCTGTTCTTCAAGGAAAGGGAAAGATGGCCCCAAAGGAGAGTCAGAGATCAGCGGGGCTATAACTCCCACCACAGAGACGGTGTAATCCCACCTCTACTCCAGGTCTGGGGACAAGGCTTCCTCCTTGGTTTCTAAGGGTAGGACAGCCTCCCAGATTTCAATGGGCCTGGATGACTCCGCCCAGTGTCTCTGGGGCAGGGCTGCTCTGCAAAGCTGTGGGGTGACACTGCCACACCAGGGGCCTGGAGGGTACAGCATCAAACCAAAGAGGATTGCTCTTGAGCAGTTACGTTCTGATGGATTTTGCCTTGCTAGAGTTTTAGACTTGCTTGGGACTTGTCACCTGTTCTTTCCTTCCTGATTCTTCCTTTTGGAATGGGACTATCTATCCTACACCTGTCCCACCATTGTATTTGGAAACATGTAACTTGTCTGGTTTCACAGGTTCATGTGTGGAGAGGAATTTTGCCTCAGGATCAATCACACTTTGAGTTTCATTCATATCTGATTTAGATGGTACACGGATGAGACTTAGGACTTTAGAGTTTAGGTGTTACGCTAGAGTGAGTTAAGATGTTTGGGGCTGTTGGGAAGGAATGAATGTATTTTGTGTGTGAGAAGAACATGAATTTTGGAGGGTCAGAGGTGGAATGCTGTGGGCTGAATTGTGCCCCATTAAAATTGGGCTTTATTCTTCATTTGTTTCTCATGGAGTCCTAATATCATACTATTCGATTCAGGACAAGGTTCCTGGAGAGGTTCCTGTAACTTATTGCCTGAAGTTACATGAACCCTAAGTGCCAGAGTCAGGTACAAACCTGGTACTGTCTGCCCTGGAATCTAAACCCTTATCTGTTTCACTTGACCACAGCTTCTGAGCCAGCAGTTTAAATCCTGTTGCCACTCTTACCCTTTTCTAGCTGGGCTCCGTGGGAGGATTGCACAACCTCTCTGGGCCTGCTTCTTCATCTCTGCAAAGAGATGAGAACAACCCTCATCACGGCTGGTTATGAGTATTGAAGGAATGCAAATACCTGGTCAGTTGTCAATCCATCATACACCCAACACCTAGCCTAGAGCCTGACACATAGCAGGTGTGCAATAAGGACTTGCTGAATGAATGAATGGACGAATAGAATGGGATACAATTCTATATGAGCCATACAGGTGTATGATGAGGGCTCAATTCTCTTATTTCTTTTTCCTCTTCTCTCTGTCCCTCAGCTTCTCCCTGTAGCATATGTGTAATTTGTAACTGGCTTGAGGGCAGCAACAATTCTATTACTCTTGAGTTTTCGATGGAAAACTCAGTGCCAAGCCCTGTGCCTTGTACATAGTAAACACACAATGGCTGATTAAGTTGCAATTTAATGTCTTTAATCAGGGTTTACTAATATTATATTTTTAAAAAGCCTTCTAATTTCAAGAATATAATTCTTCCTCAAAGGACCTATTTCCTTTTCTGAAAAGAATAGCTGTGATACACGTTTAGAACCACCGCCAAAATATTAGCATTATGTAAAGCATTTTCAACTTCAAAGCACTACGTTGTTCCTACTAATTGGTGATTTCAGCCTGTTTTTGAAAACTTGTTATTTCTGAGGCGACGGGAATGTTGTTGCATGTGTTCGCTTCCCACATTTACTCTTCTGCACACTGACTAAGTGTTAGTGCCTTTGCGTTGTCAGTTTGAAATGGGTCACCTTCTGCTGGAAACAAATCCCGAGTAGAATTTTCTGAGTCCCCAAACCCAGCCTTTTTCACCTCAAGAAGTAAGTGAATTAGCAGATTGTGAAAGCAGGTTTTAAAAAGTAGGTTAGGCTGGGTGTGGTTCTAATCATGTCTCTAATCCTGGCGCTTTGGGAAGCTGAGGCAGGAGGATAACTTGTGGCCATGAGTTTGAGACCAGTCTGGGCAACATAGCAAAGTCCTGTCTTTATGAAAAATAAAAAAAGCTTAGCTGGGCATGGTGGTATGTGCCTGCAGTCATAGGTATTTCAGAGGCTACGGCAGGAGGTTAGCTTGAACCCAGGTGTTTGAGGCTGCAGTGAACTATGTTTGTGCTACTGCACTCCAACCCGGGTGACAGACTGAGACCCCCATCTCAAAAATCAACAAATAAGTAAAAAATGAGTTGTGAGTTTTAGACTGGCAGAAACCTCGGAAGTTGCCTCTGTATGAAGCATGGAAGCCATATTGACTCCGTCAGGCTGTGGGACTTGACCAAGGTCACAAAGCTCATGGGGGAAACCGGAATGTTCGGGGCCCATCTCAGGAGTCAAAGAGTGTGTTTCACTGCAACATGTTAATGTCTGTGAATTTTCCGTTAGTTATGAATAGAGTGGAAGGTATGAACTTCCTTATGGTCTATGAATATATTGCCCCCTGTGTCACTCATCCCTTCTCAGGACCAGACATTGCACCCCTTGGGGTTCAGAAAGACAAAACAAAACTAGTGACATGGTATGTCAGGGCTTCAAGTTAGCCACTTCTACCTACTGGTTGTGTGACCTTGTGTGATCCTCCTCACCTTTCTTAACTCCTGGTTTCCTCATCTTTAAAATAAGGAGTTGTAGTAAGGCGTATTCATTCAACAATTATTTACTGAATGTGCACTATGTGCCAGGGATTTTTCCAGGTGCTGAGAGTACAACTGAGAACCAAGCAAAGTCCCTGTGCTCGTGGAAGTCATATTTCAGTGAGAAAGATGACTAGACAATATGCCTATGCATTTGGTGTGCATATACAGTGTATGCGTGTGTATGCTTGCATATATGTAGTGTGTGTGTGTGTCTGTGTGTGTAATCACGGCAAAAATGGGAAAAATGGGAAAGTTGTTCTGAAGAGAATACTTAAGGTTGGGGCTGAGGAACCATTTGATAAGATACCATGGGTGTGATTCATGGATTTAATCAGCCATCTCAGTAGAAGCCAGGAATTGAGATGGGATTTTACCATCAAAGACACTATCAGTTTGAACTACAGGGGAAGGAGAAAGTAGAGGTGGAGTGAAGGAAAGTAGAGGTGGAAGTGCAGGCAGAGGGAATAGTTATGTGCTATGCGCATGTGCTATGATCTGTGTTTGCATTCCCCTAAATTTCCTATGTTGAAACCTAATCACCAAGGTGATGGTATTAGATGGTGGAGCCTTTGGGAGGTGATTGGGTCATGAGAGCTTCACCCGATGAGGGGACTAGTACCCTCATGAAAGAGGGCCCAGAGAGTTGCCTTCTTTTTCTGCCATGTGAGGGCACCTCGAAGGTGCCGTCTATGAGGAATGGGCTCTCACCAAACACTGAATCTGCCTGCACCTTGTAAATTTCCTAGTGTCAAGTATTTTGCTCTAGCAGCCTGAATGGACCAAGATAACGTGCAAAGGTCCTGATGCAGGATTATGCCCAGCGTGTTTGAAGAGCCAGAGCACAGTGCCCAAGAGAACCTGCGATGAGAACTGAGCAAGCTGAGAAGGAACCTGGATCTGGCCACGGAGGAAGGACAGGGAGCTCATTCTGAGAGTGACGGGAAGCCACTGAGGGCATGAACTGGGCTGGGCCATTGGATTTTCCGCTTAAAAGGATCACTGTGGAGTCTGGGGAAGAATAAGCGTAGGGAGGACAAATTGGAAAACCAGTTAGGAGGTTATTTTTAAAATGTATGCATTTATCAGGCTAGAGATAAGAACAGCTTGACCACTGTGGTGCTGGAAGTAGTGAGACATTTTGGATTTGGGATATATTTGATATATTTGAAGGTACAGCTGATAACACTTCCTAGTGTGCTGAGGTATGAATGGAAGTGGAGAGTTGTAGATGACTCCAAAGTTTGTTTGTTTTTTTAAATAACAGCTTTATTGAGATACAATCCACATACCGTTAAGTTTACAATTCAGTGCTTTTTAGTTTATTCATGGAGTTGTGCAGTCATCACCATAATCAGCTTTAGAGCATTTTATCACCTCTGAAAGAAGCCCTCTACCCTGTAGCTATCACTTTGTGACCCTATCATCCTCCCCACCCCCAGCCCTAGGCAACCACCTATCTACATTCTGTCTCCATAGATTTATTTATTCTGGACATTTTAGAGATAAGTCTAAGTATATGATATGTAGTTTTGTGGCTGGTGTCTTTAATTTAGCATGTTTTCAAGGTTCATGCAGGTTACACCATGTATAACTGCATTCCTTTTTATGCCCGAATAATATTCCATTATATGGATGTACCACATTTTGTTTATCCCTTTATCTGCTGACAGACACTTGGAGTATTTCCACCTTTTGGCTATTGTGAATAATGCTGTTAAGACACTAAGACACTTAGCCTGATGTACTCCCTCTTCAATTTTCCTCCAGGATCATGTACTTCTAAACTTGTCTCCCTCTTTCTGCCATATTCCCTGTCCCTTCCTGCTTCTCTCCTGGCTTCTTGTTCTCAAGGATTCTCCGGCCTTCTCTATCTTTAAAGCAGTCCTGCAAACAAGCAGTGATTTGGAAATTCCCTGATGCTCCTTCCACATGTCCACCTCCTCCACTTCCTCCTCCTCCTTTTGTTGCTTCCTCTTCCTCTTCTCCTCCTCTTCCCTCTTGTCCTCCACTTTAATCTCCCCTTCTTTCTCTTCGACTCTCTCTTCCCCACTACTGCCACATATTGTTCCATCTTCAACTCATAATTTTCTACCCACTCCCTCATGCTGCTTTTCTCTCTTCTCCAAGGTCATCAGTGGTGCCCTTCTCGCTGATTTCCAGGGCTCCTTCCTAATCCTTATCCTGCCAAAGTTGATCGTTTTTCAGAAGCCTTCTCCCCTGGCTTCCATTGTACTGCCCTGTGCCTGCTCTCCTGAGACCTCTGCCACTCTCTCCTTCCTCCCCCCTCTTCAGCCGATCTCCTCTGCCTTGAGGAGAGGATGGATGGCTACCTCGAGGTGGATGGCTCCCAGACTCCCCTTCTAGCCAGCCTCTCACCTCAGCTCTTTGCCTGGACCAGGCAGCAATGTGTTTGCCGACTCCTCCTCCTCCTCTCCCTCCTCTTCCTCCCCTTCCTCCTCACCACCCTCCTGGTCGTGGTGCCAGCCTCTCTCTACCTCCTTTTCATCCCACACTTGATTCCAGCCTGGCTTTCTCGTGCATCCCTAGTTTCTATCAGTGGTGCCATCATCTCCCTCCTCACTTGGGCTGGAAGCTTGGCCATTATGCTCGCCGCCCTCATCTCAGTTATCTTTGGAGTGCCACCAAGTTTCCTTTATTTATGATGACTCTCCATCTGCCCTGGCTCTTCCTCTTCCATCGCCAATGCTCTGATTCAAGCTGTTGGCATCTGCCACCTGGGTGATTGTAACCTCCCCACAGGCCATGCTGCCTTACTCACAGCTGCCGAAGTGATACTTACGGAGCCAGGGCCTGGCTGACTGCAAAGCCTAGCTGGGCCAGGAGGCCAGATTGCCCGAGTGCAGCGCCTGCTCCCACTACTCATTTATTGTGTGAGCTGGGGAAAGTTACTTAATCTTCCTGGGCCTCAGCTGTCTCTCTGTAAATTGGGCATGGGTGATGGTATTCAATGTGCAACAATCCAATGATTGTGAAGATTAAATAAGATGATACAGGTAGTGTGCTTGGAAAGTGACCTGGTGCATAGTAAGCCCTCGTCAAATGTCAGCTGTTGCTATTGTTGTTGTGATTGTCAAGCCCTGCACAGAGCCCAATCACCACTTTCTTGGCCAGAGATTTGGCTTCAGCTCTTTCTGCATCTCCTGCTCTGGGGAGCCAGGTTGGAGCAAAGGGCACAGGAAAGCCAGGCCTGAGTGGGCCACTTCCTGCCCACTGTGTCTGGCCTCAGGGCTGGCCTTGGTTGGCCCTCACAGTCTTTTCCAATGAGCTTCATCAAAAGGGAAGAAAGAACATATATGAGGAAAGAAAGGGAGGTGGGGTTGGAGTCTGCAGTCCTGGGTTGAATTCCAGGCTGAGCCACTCACCAACTCTACTTAGCTCCTCTGAGCCCAAGTTCTCTTATCTATGAAATGGAATGGTGATCGTGACCTTGTAAAAGAAAACACACAAGAACACACAAATGCACACACAACACGCATGTGCACTCATACACATGCCTATGCAACACATGCACACATGCACACAACACACATACACAAACACAAAACACATGTACACACATATATAAATATAATATACACACAGTGCACACATCCACACAGACATACATACACAAACATCTATCCCCACATACACATCCACACACACTGGCACAGAATCAGTGAGCCATCAAGGGCACTTCTTTGTGGCCTCTAAACACTAGTAAGAGGAGGAAAGTTGAGAAGGATTGGAGTTTTCATTCTTCTAATTTCTTCTGCAAGGGCATTGCCCACTCCCCATCCCAGACATCCCTCTTGGAGTTCCCTCATTTCGTCCAGACAAGAACACCTGCTCCCAGGGAGAAGGGAGGAGAGACGTTAAGTCCCCCCAAATGGCAGTGAGTGGAACCAGGAAGAGATCAATATACAACACATCTTTACCAGGCCTGTACTCTGTGCAGAAACCTTTGAAAATGCCATGTCAGTGACCCCAACTCTTTGGTGCGTGGATTGGGGGCCCTAGCCCTGCCTTGTTTCCCCAGCACATGAGTGAGGCCAGCCTGGGCACTGCCATGCACATGTGCCTGCCCTGGGACCATTCTCCTGCTCATTTACTCAGTACGCTGTTTCATGGGAATGTGTCTTATCTCCTCATCTGGAGCCTAAGCTCCCTGAAGGTAGGAACTGTTCCTGAACTTCTTTTAGATTCCCCAAATGTGAATTTTCACTCACAAAAAATTCTTTCTGAAGAGTGAATGAATACCTTCTCTAGAGTTTGATTTACTACAAAAACTTAGAACTCAACTAATAAATGTAGTTGTATATATTTACATGTAGTTTAAGTCAATCCCCTGACTTGTCTGTCCCATGGCATAACATCTTAATTAATCTAATGTTTTCTTTGTTTTGCTTTCAACTTCTCAGGAGTAATCATCAGGGCATACTTAATGAAATATCTCCCCCTTTGAGTTACTGAATTCAAAGTATTAAATTATCTTCACCTTTGGAATCACCAGATTAAAAGATATAGCTGGCCTGTATCAATATTGCACTTTATTATTTGAGAGCTACAGAAATTGAATAAAAGGAATTATATTAGAGAGAGTGATGCATGGTGCTTATACAGTTATTAGTTTACTATATAATGAGTATTTATAGTGTCCCTGGCTCTGTGCTAGAGGCTGGCACAGAAGTAATCCATATCTGCCCTTAAAGAATAGGGAAGTAGATGTGTAAAGAATGAAATGACAGTTGCAATAATTGAGCCCAAGAACTCCCACTCATAAAAAGAAGAAAACCATGTCAACAGTGCAATCACTAAAGGCTTTTTGATGTCATATAATATTTGACTTTCACCCATTGGCCTCTGATTTTTATCCTCTGTAATTTGTGTTGTATGTGTAATTCACAAATGAATAATATTAATATTTGATGTTAAAAGACTGCTCCCTCCTAATTTTCGAGATGGTGGTTTTCAAACTTTAGCATGTACCTTGTATTAGTATCACCTGTAGGACTTCTTAAACCTCAGTTCCAGGCCCCAGCCCCAGAGTTTCTGTTTCAGAAATCTGGGACAATAATGGTCAATTTGCATTTGTAACGAGTTCCCAGGCAGTGCTGTTGCTGCTGATCTGGGAGACACATTTTGAGAACCACTGTTCTAAATTGCCTGTATAAAAACTGAGAGATCCCAAAATACTGGCATATTGCTTTGTCATTTTAAAATCCATAAATTCTTCATTCACTCAAAAAATATTGAGCCACGTGGGATGTGCCAAGCACAGTGCAGCCTCTTGTGGATTAAAGGGTACACTCCATAGAATGGCACCTGCTTGAAGTCATTATAGTCATTATCTTTATTTCCTCCGTGAGGGAAATGAAGGTCAAAGTCAACCCCTTGATGAGCTCACTCAGCTGATTGTTGTATCTCAGACCTTCCACTCCCCAAGCCACTGTCCTTCCCACTGTGCCTCTTGTCTATTTACTTGTTAGCTGTGGTTACTTTTTTCCCCAACGTTGAGATTAATTTTTCTAATTCTGCTGAATGTCAGCTTTCTGTCAAGCTTTTTTTTTTTTTGCATATTCCAATTTTAATTATATTTTACTTATTGTCGTTCATAGATGGGCTTCACATATCTCCCTTTATTTGCCTTTGGTTTATAAATCCTGTTTGTGTTTGTCCAGATGTGTTTGTCTTTCTCCTGCCAGCGAATCTTACTAGTTTTTTTCTGTGCAATAATTTCTGCCTTCCGACTTTAAAATAGGATGCCTCTGAGACTGAACATCTTCATGGTGCACTATTTATTCCCACTGTTTATTTCTTGCCTCCGTGTGCTAATATTAGGCACTGCATCTCAGCAGCCACGGCTGAGGCCCTGATACTGGCTGCTCAGATCCCCCCAGGGTGAGAGCTGAGACTGATGGGTTCTCTTGGTAGCATCAGCATTCGGTCCAGATCCAGCAGCCTCACCTCACTGCACAGGCCAGACTATTAAAAGACCAGGGGCGTTAAAAATAGCTCTCACTGCAATTCCCACCATGGGAGCCTTCAGAACAGCTCTCCAAAGAAACAATTAGACTCTGCCTCAGAGAGCCAAAGCAACACAGAAAAATATTTTTTTATTTCAATAGAGAAATCATGAAGTAAACATCATACACAAAAACAACTGTGCAAGGAAGGACAATGTCTAAAAAAATACTCACAACTGATTGATCGCCCTTGTTCTTTGTAATCTGACTCATTTAGCGAACGTCTCTTACCCCTCATGTAATTTGCCATTGACCTCTGGAAGGTTTTCTTCATTTGAAGGGTACAGGTGAAGTAGATAACAACATATGGGTTGGTGGGGGGGATTTTTTGTTATGTTGGAAATCAAAAGGTACCACTCAGATGGTATGCTGTTCTGAGATTCACAGGGAAACTCAGCCATTCTTCTCTCTCTAGATATGAATGCATTTTAAATTATATGTTATACTTAAATGTAAAATAGTATAAAATCAAACACTCTAAGCCTATGTTAGACCAAATGTAATCTGTGAATGCTCACTAATGGATGCATTTCCTTCACGTGTCTTGTCACTTTCTGCCTTTTGCATTTTTAAGAATTTACTCCCTGCCAGGCTTTGCTTCCTATGTCAGGGACTTGTTTCACCTAACATCATTGCTCACCGTCAGACCCTTTAAAAGCACGAAGCCTGAGTTGAGAGCTTTCCCAGCTGTGACATATGTCCTCAAAGGGCCTCCTTACCATATACCCTGAGTCACAACTTGTCTTCTATCTTTGTTATACTTCAGTGTTCTTCAAAGAAACAAAATCTCTGCAATTCCCTAAAAGGAGAGGTCAGTATTTTCAATAGTCATCTGTTTTTGAATGAATTATTTTACTTATTCATAAAATATCCCAATTGTAAATTCCTTAGGTTCTTAGGGTTTTGAGTCAATGTATTTTACAATGGCCTTGAATTTGCTAGGGATTCTAAATATTCCTAAGAATGCTGATTTTTAAAAAATGTTCTGAAGGTGCTATTTCTCTACTTTGTAAAGGAGTGGTTTCTGTTTAAGGGAAGATAAGAGGCTCTGAAACCAAAACAAAGGTTAATAGTCTGAAGGACTAAGGTTCCATTGACCCAAACCAGGACTTCTCAACCTTGGTGTTCAGGACATTTTGCCCTGGAGAATTCTTTGTGGTAGGAGACTGTCTCGTGTATTGGAGAATGTTCAGCAGCATCCCTGGCTTTCCCTACTAGATGCCAGTCACCCCTTCAGGCGTATGACCATAAATAAAGTCTCCTGACATTACCAATGAGACCTGGGGAAAGAATCGCCCCAGTCAAGAACCACTGACCTAAGGAATTAAGTCTGGATATGGGCTCCTGAACAACAACAACAACAAAATGAAGAGTTCTGCTTCAGCCTTGTTGATTTGCCATGTTGCAGAGACCTGTTGGAGGTGCTGGATGCTAGCTGGAGAAGCAAGATTGAAGTTCAGAAGAGGGCAGCATGATGCTCTACTGATCTCAGTCTGCCTAGAAAGGGAGGGGCCCTTTAGCAGGACAGTTGCTCATTGCGGTGTTTCCCAAGTTAGATGTACAGACCATGATGGCACCAAGGTGATTTTTGATGGCAGATATTTGAGATAACAATGTTTTTACTTTAATAGCTCTGCATTTGTTTTAATGTGCATTAGGAAAACGAGCAGCTAGCACATTCTACCCAGGCCGTTCTTGATATTATTGCTTAGGGAGAGGCTAAACCTAAGTTGAAAGATATAGTTGATTTTGGGACAAAAACTTTAAGCAAGTGGATTCACTCCTTCAACAAATAATTGTATCAGGAAATGTTTAAGTTTGGAGGGTACGGAGGTGAACAAGGCAGAGAAAGTCCTGATTCTCAGGGAGTTTATGTTCTTAGAAGGAAACCAATTAAGAAAATCATTGTAGGTAATGATAAGTATACTGTGATGAGCACACAGGAGCCCTGGGGGTACAAAAGGGGCCTCCAGGGATACAGCCCTGCTCCCATGGGTCACCTTCTGGGTGGGGAGGTAACAAGTATGTGTGTGTGTTTCAAGTAGAAATAAGAGCGAAGTTTTAGAATAAACAAGGACAAAAAGCCTGAGGTCTGAGCAAGTGACTTCTGAGCTTAGAGTTAACTAATGAAAGAGGGTGGGCACAGAAGGCTGCAGAGTCAGAGGAAACAGCCCTGCAGTGTGACCCCAGGGTCCGGGGGTGAGGTTTCTGGCGTCCCAGAATGCCCTTTGGGCACAGAGAAGACTATTTGAAATTATCTTTTGTATGTGTTCCCTTGTGAGAAGTAAACTTAAACACTGTAATGATTCTCAAGCTCTGTTCAACATCCCAGTGGGTTCTGACTTAATCTTATCTTTCAACTTAAATTCATCAATCAAAAACCAATTACTCAGCTAAACATTTTAATTAGAATCGTAAGTGTGATAGATTCTCTCACACACCACATTTTTCTCAATCATCACACATTCTTTGAATACCAATAGGCACAGATTAGCTTAAACCAGATACGAAGTGGCAGAACCATGGGCTTGATCCACGTCGTCATATCATCATCTCCATACTTGGCTCTATCTCTTCTTGCAGTTGGAAGACTCATACCACTAATGGAAGAGCTTCATTATCCTAAGCTAACTGTGGTTCTTGACCCAAATGAATTGCAGTTGGCGCTCAGAGGCCTCAGGTTGTTTCTGGGAGGGAGGTTTTTGGCTGTCTCAGGAGTCCTGGGCATCCAGGGTGATTCTTCTCATGTCAGTGAGATGAGCACACACAGGCCACCTCTCCCTATTATTGCCATCCAACAGGAAACTCCAAGCTCATACTCATCAACGGGCTTGATTTCAAAACCCACAGCCCCTGAGTCCCAGAGACATCATTGCTTAATTGTTCTGATTTTATTGGTCACTCCCACTAAGGTTGTAGCTATTTTCCTTCCCTCCTTAGTTGGATTTTGCACGTTTCTTTGTAGCTTTATTAAGATATGTTCATGTCTCCCTACCTAGTTCTAGAGACGACTTTAACGCTTTGATGCCCTTCTCTTAGGTCTTCCACTCTGTTGTGCAATTTATTTCTAAATCCTCCAATCTTTACTTCCTGATTTTACAGATAAAATTCCACTACACCTCCCCTAGTCCTCTCCTTTCCACCCCCAAAAGTTTATTGCTAACTTTCTTCAGTAATTTCTCCATCGCAGAACAATTTTAAATCTGTGCCCCACTTCTCTTTGCAGGGCAGGACTATAACTGCTTCTGTCGAATCCTGCATCCATCTCATGATTCTTTCTGGTCCTGAGGCCACAGCATGAAAAGAGTACGAATGCCTGTGAGCAGGAGCTTGGTGAGATTCGGAATAGAGTGAAGCCTAGGTGGCTGCAGCACGGTGGTCAGTGGCAGGAGTTGGGCCAAGATGAGGGGGCAGGGGCCACACCATGCAGTATCCTTTAGTCCCTGGGTAAAGTGTTTAGGTTTTATTCCAAACCTTTTGGGAAGCCACTGGAGGGTTTTAAGTAAGGAGTAATAATAGGATATGAATTATGTCTTAAAAAGATCTCTCTGGCTATTCCTATGTGAAGAATGCATTGAAAGAAAGCAAGTGTGACAGCAGTGAAGACAGGGGCTGGGCAACCATTGCTGGAGTCCTGGTGAGAAGTGGTGAGGTTTAAATGGGACTAGACAATGTGAAAGGTATTATGTGGTTGTGACAATAACTTGGCAGGTGGTTCATGAATGCTTGTGGTCTGGCCACGGGGGCTTAGAGGGAGTACCACTAGCTAGAGGAAAGAAAGACAATTGCTGATACTTGCCTCCATAGTTAGGTATAGACTTTTGTCATTTGGAAATCAAAACGAGGGAGTTTATCATTGTCGTGCATTTTTAGTCAAGTGTCAATGACATTCACACCTTTCCTGCACTCTTTTGTGCCTTCACATGGGTTTTTCTCCATGTCTTGCCCACCTTGCACTTGGGAGCTCTGGCATAGGTTTCCAGGGCTGAAATGCCTGTTGTGTGTGCATGCTAGAGCAAATTCTTCCATAACACACACAGAATGGCCACTGTGTATTACCTTTCACGTCTGCGGCAGCAGTACCATCGATCTTGCTTGCGTATCTTCTACAAGGTCCTCTGGGTGGCTGTCATTGCTTTCGTGGCATAAGGAAATATTATCCATAGTTGGCACGGTTACTTTAGTCCCTAAAGAACAGACTGACTTTTAGCAGGATGGAAGAAAGAAAACCCAGGCAAAACTTTAATGGTATTTTTCATTTAGATTTCTACCAATCACTCATTTAGTTTTGACTCCTTGATTATGAGATCAAATAAAAAACCAAAGGACACAGGAAGGGTGATTTGTGTAGCCCTTAGGTATCCAGTTCAGAGTATTCCATGTATATTAATACCAGTGATTTGTCCAACACCTTCAGTGAAGCCTCTGCTCTCTGAGGATCTAAGGAGTGACTCGCTGGTATTTGAGAGATAAGCTTCTGGCTCCTTGTCCTCTGCCTCTCCTCTCCCAGAGCTGTCTTCACTTGGCTAGTAATGCAACTGTAAAGGGAGTAATACAATTGATGATGGTACTCTTGGGACTGCCAACTAGTAACTCCCTGGAGGCCAAGAATAATACCTGGTCCTCTTGGTGAGTCTCGTGTGGACGATTGTTAGGTCTTGAGCTCCTGCCATCATGGTCCATACATCTACTTGGGGAAACACTGCACTGAGCAACTGTCCTGCCAAAGGGCCCCTCCCTTTCCAGGCAGACTGGGGTGGGTAGACCATCATGTTACCCTCATCACCTTTGCAGATCCGTAGCTGGTTATTGCCAGTAGCACTGGCCACCTGCAGGTGAGGACGCTCAGTGGTCCCGTAATCCCGTGATCTCAGCCCTGCCTCCCTGCTTCCTCCTACTCCCCAACGCATGCTCCTCCATTAGTGTTATTCATCTTCAGTAGCACTGAACCCATAGACATGTCAATATGCTCATACTTTACGGGTTTAGAGCATTGCACATAATCTTTTTCTCCATAGTTCCATGTTTCCTGTGTTTTCAAAATCTTTAATATAAAGACTTTAAAGCTCAGGGAAAAAAAGCAATGACAAAATGTTGAATATGGACCACTGTTTCTCATTGGAGGGAACTATTGGCATTTTGAATGTGACAACTCTGTTATTAATATATTAGACCCTCTCAAGTCCTGCAAGACCTCAGTATCTTTATCCACAAAACGCCGGTGAGGTCCCGAAGCTGTTATGACAATTAAAAATGTAAATTAGCCTCTTTGATTGAAATCTCACCAAACTTGCATACAGTATTGGGGCACTTAACAGCATTGAAGATTCACCTCACTTATAATTTATTAGATCTATAAAAATTAAGTGCATGGGAAGATTTGTGCATTATCAGACAGTTGTGGTTCTTAAGAAAATTGTTGATATTATTAAATATATATAAATATGTTTTAAAGTGTTTAATTAAATTTGTAAATGGAATGAAATATTAATTAAAGACACCATTAAAAGTGATCTTTAAAAAAGTCTCCTTTTGCTAGAAACGCATACTGAAATATTTACAGGTGAAATGAAATTTGATTTTAAATACCCTCATGGGGAACCCAGGAAAATATGAGGAGACTAGATGAAATTAAACAGACAAAATGCTAATAATGGTTGGAGCTGGGTGATGGATATGTGAGGTTCATAACCTCGTCTCTCTATGTTTAAGTATGTTTTAAATCCTTAGATAAAAAGTAAAAAGGAAGTGATTGTTAAAATTTTATTGAAAGAACTTTGAAGTTCAGAGTCCTGCACTCTTCTATTTTTTCTGTCTTGTGGGGATGTACATCTCTCACATCTGAGACTGAACTGGCTGCTGGCTGTGCGTCGTGGTTTTGTGTGATCCTGTGGTCACAATTCTGACGTCTTTCCAAGGACAGAATTCATGATGCCATCTACATCCTTTAGGCCATTGTGCCTCTAAGAAGCTACCACTTGTAATCGGTTGTCTTTTCATAAATGTACTCTACTTTTCTAGCCATCTTGCAGAATCTTTGAAGCCAGGGATTTGAAAAAGTAATTCTTGGCGTCTCCAGCCTAAGCATAACCAACCACACATAGGCTATAAGTTATAGATGAATATTTATATTTGTGGATTTTATTATTTTACTTTTTTTTTTTTTTTTGAGATGGAGTCTCTCTCCGTTGCCCTGGCTGGAGTGCAGTGGCACAGTCTCGGCTCACTGCAACCTCAGCCTCCTGGGTTCAAACGACTCTCATGCCTCAGCATCCCCCACAGCTGGGATTTCATGCATGTACCACCATACCTGGCTAGTTTTTGTATTTTTGGTAGAGACAGGGTTTTGCCATGCTGGCCAGGCTGGTCTTGAACTCCTGGCCTCAAGTAATCTGCCTGTTTCAAACTCCCTAAGTGCTGGAATTACAGGCATGAGCTACCACACCTGAGCTGAATATTGATCATTTTTGTATCAAGCTCTGTGTCTCTTTCTGTGTATTTTCTTAGCCATTATTTTCTGTTATTTTACCTTCATACTAAATACCTGTTTGTTGACGATGGTGATGCATAGTGCCTTAAGCGTAACCTCAGGTATACTGTGTGAAAGGGCTTGGACGCAGGGCCCTGACTCCCTGTACGACTGTGTGCAAATTACTTAACCTTCGTAATCCTCGATTTCCTCATTTGTTAAATGGGGTGATTCTCCACGGAATACTATGCAGCCATAAAAAGAAATGCGATCATGTCCTTTGTAGGGACATGGACGGAGCTGGAAACCATTATCCTCAACTGACACAGGAACAGAAAACCAAACACCACATGTTCTCACTTTTAAGTGGGAGCTGAATGATGAGAACACATAGACACATGGAGGAGAACAACACATACTGGGGCCTGTTGGGAGTGGGGATTTGAGGAAGGAGAGCATCAGGAAGAACAGCTAAGGAAGGCTGGGCTTAATTCCTAGGCGATGAGTTGATCTGTGCAGCAAACCACCATGGCACACGTTTACCTATGTAACAAACCTGCGCATCCTGCACAGTTACCCTGGAACTTAAAATAAAAGTTGAAGTAAACAAAACCAAGGTGATTCTAATAACACTAACCTCATAAGGTTACATGAGTATGGATGAGTTATGTATTAATTTGTGGATACATTATTAATATTAATTAATGTATGAATAAAAATAAGTGATCTTTTGTAAGTGTTGGCTATTATTTTTAGCCACAAAGTTATTCGCAGCATTCCTCTTAGAAACAATTCACTCTCCCTTATTTTGAATTTACAGCTTTTATTTAATCTGTTCTGGAATTTTGAAATAGCCTTTTTTTGGTGTTTGGATTTTTAGTTCATGCGCTTGTCTTACTCCTCTTCTCATACCATGAATTAGCTAGAGTCTCCCACACTGCTTGAGTGCCTGTGAGTAGGATTGCAAATGAATGCCTCCCCATTCCCAGTCTGTAATTTACAATCTATTCGGCAGGTAATTGAAGGTCAGGTGAATCATCTCTTTTCTAATATCACTGGATCTTTTTTTTTTGTAAATCTCAGATTCAAGTGCTAATGGCAGTCGTTCAAAACTAATAATTCAGAAAGACAAGTTTTTATGTAGTTGAAACTATCCTAGAAATAAAGTGTTACAGTATGATCGTAATTGTGTGGAAAATATCCATGACTAAAAAGTTTTGATAGGAGTTATCTCTACAGTACTGATGGTCCTGTCACTCAAATAACATAACCAAGGGCACATTTTTTTTCTTTTTCTGTTTAATGTCTTAAATTTTCCAAGCTTTCTTTACCGTGTTCCACTTTATGATGAGAAATTTATTAGCATTTTAGTTTTAAACTTTTCTCTCCAGGGGCTTTGTTTTAAAATTGATAAACAAAATTCTGGAATGTATTTAAAGCTTTTTGACTGCACAGGTGTTCCAATAGATTTACGTCCTTATTTCCTCACCACATGCATGTAGTTATTCTACAATCCAACAAAATCACCATGAGAGCCTTGTTTCACAGAGAATTTAGTTGGATTTGTGAACTAAGTAAGTATTAATAAAACATATTAATGTGCTTAGTGTTCTGTGTGCCTCAATCTCTTTATCTTGAAAGTGGGGGGAGAGGGTACAGAATTAACACAGGTGGGTTATTCTAGCTCCAAAATATTATACCTTAAAACTGCTAATACCTAGACATTTTCCTAATGCTTTTTATGTAGGCATTGTGATGGCCTAGGGAATGTGGCATTATCTCAGTTAGATCAAGCCGAACACCGTAAATTCCTGTGTCAGAAGGAAGCTATCAACGTGACATTCAGTCTCAGCTTCTGAAGGTTCTGACTGGTATTTCAAGATGAACCACAGACCTAATGCTGAAGAAATGTGGTCTTCTTGCAATAAAGATTTTTGCAGAGTAAATGATTTTTGAACGATGATTCTAAACTGCTATGATTATTTCTAACCTACCATAGTTTGTAAAAATAAATGAGATCTAGGAGCAGCTCAGCTGAAGGCTGCCGCTGCCTTCATTGGGCAGGTACCAGTTGAATCCATCAGTTCCTAGAGTGGCTCATGGTAGGTCTGGAATAGCTTATTTTATAAAATGTACATTTTGTTTTATTCAGGTTATACTGGAGAGCTTTGCCAGTCCAAGATTGATTACTGCATCCTAGACCCATGCAGAAATGGAGCAACATGCATTTCCAGTCTCAATGGATTCACCTGCCAGTGTCCAGAAGGTAATTACTATTTATTACTCCAGAAAGAACTTTTGTTTTTCTTTTTAAATTATAAGCTAATTTGATCAGCCTTATACTTTGTTTCTGCAAAACTCTACGCAAGAGAACTTCCTGTTTTGTTTGATTTATAAAACATAGAAGATAGTCCCCCTTTTTAGCTCTATGCTAGCATAGCTTGAAAATTATTTGAATATTAGACATAATCTAGGACTTTCTGTGATTTTATTTATACATTGAAAATGAATAGCTAATAAAATAAAATCTCTTTCTCATGGTGACAATTAAGAGTTCTATTTTGTTTCATTTTGATATGAGTTTACATTTAAAATTCAACATAAATTTCATCTACTTCTGTTTTAATCAACTTCATAATGCCTTAGAAAATTCAACTCACCTGAAAACCACATCGATAGGGCTACTTTTATTTTAAAAAGCAGCTTTACTGCTGGGATAGTTTTACCTGAAGAAGCAGGCAGATAATCACAGCCCTCAAGCTGGTGTTCACGAGATTATTTTGTAATTTGAGGAAGGCTTGTTCCCATTTCTGCTTTCAGGGATGTTATGGAAGGGATTATTTTAAACTGTTAATTTTGTAAGAATAACATGACATTAGATTGTTTTTTAGAACCAGCATGTAAGCTTCTGATCCACAGAAGTAACATTGAAAGCTACATAGAGTCACATCTACAGAAATTAGGTGTAGAGCCTGAGTGCCTAAGGATGCATCTCTGTGTTCACAATTACCTTAGACTACCTAAGGCTGAGAGACAGGAGGTGGGCGGCGGTACAGGAGGGTGTTGGTAAGAGGCCACTGGCTTCCCAGATAACCTAACGGCTTGGGCTCTCCAGGAGCTCCCCCTGTGATGGGTAGTACCTCATAATCGAGTATTTCGGAGAAGTGAACATCAACTAAGGAAGGGCAGGTCCTTGTCTTCCTGCTCACTTGGGCAGGGCAGGGGCCAGGGTTGGGGCCGGGGTGAGATGCCTGTGGCCTGCCCGGCCATCCCACTCTCTCACTGTGTGCTGGCAATGAGTTAAATGTGTTTGGCGAGCCCTGCTCTTCACCCTCTCCTTATTTTGCAGTGCAGGCTCAGCTCCCTTAAACAAATGTGAAACCTTGGAAACACTGCTGAAGGCTGATGACTGAGCAAGCAGCACCAGTCTTCGCTCACATAGAGCACTTTGCAGTTCTTAAAGCTCTGTCACACCCTCGATTAGTCAGTTGTCACTTAACTCTGACGGAAGGCCTTGCCGTTTAGTGTTTAGTCAAGGGCAGCCTTCAGGGTCGTTCTGGGACCGAATGAAATTTTTGTGCAAGTGCTTTAAGAACTCCAACATGCTTTCTTATTATTGCTGGGATTGTTACCTGAAAGTTACAATCAGGCCTCTGGAAGTTCGGATGGGGGTATTTGGCACAAAATCACACTAGTAATAAACAATGGCCCTTGAACTAAAAGCTAGGAATTTTGCTTGCACTCATACTACAATTTCCTAGTTGTTAATGTTTTGCTGAGCACTTCATGTATACCAGGCACTGTGCTAGGAGCTAGGATATCATGCTAAGGAAGGCTGAGATGGCCCCTCCACTAGTGCACAGACAGATAAGTGTGTCATCACATGCAGGAATAGGTGCCTTGAAGATGCGTAGAAGGGATGTGCCTGGGCTTGGAGAGCCAGGAGAGACTCCCATGTACAAAGACCCTAAGAGAGGAGAGGGAGGAGATGGCGCAGCTGAGGGCACGACTAAGCTAAGAGGTTGAGAAGAATCATGGTGATAGCAGGTGGAAGCAGGCAGGGCAAGGCTTGCAGGGCTGGGTGAGCCCCGCGAGGCCTTTCATCTTCATCCTAGAGGGGAGGGAGTCGGAGGGGGAGGTTTGAAGGCCAGCTCCACTATTTACTTACCAGCTTTTTCCCATGGGCATGTGGTTTTATACCTCCCTGCATCTTGGTGATTTTAATCTGTAAAATGGGGTGATGATTGTGTCTATGTTCTGGGATCAGTGGAAGGATTAAATGAGGTGAGACAGATAAAGTGCCTAGCACAGTGCCTGGCTAAATGCTGAGTACGCAGTAGCTATTTCATCACTGTTGTTTTCCTAATAATGATTCTTATTAAACCATTGATAAGCAGGGGAATTTGAACTTTTCATTCTGGAACAATGTTGAACATAAATTAGAGAGAGACAAGAGTGGGAATAAGGAGAAAAGTTTGGGGACAGTTGTAGAAGTCCAAGAAATAGATATAGGCTGCTAGGAATGGCAGGGCGGAATTTGAAAAAGAGGGGCAGATGGATTTGGAAGAACTTTGGAAAGAAAATGGAGGAGGCCTGAGAAGGAGCAAGGTGGTGGAAGGTGAGGGAGGGTGAGGCAGCGAGTCTGGGGCTTTGCAGTGGGTTGTGCCGCTCATGGAAAAACAGAAAAATGGAGAAGTGTTCTATGTTGGAGCCCTTGCGAGAGACCCTTGTGATAGTCACGTGGAGATGTCAGCTAGGCTGTGGCTCTGCATCCGGAAGAAGCCCGCGTTCATCTAAACACAGAGACAGAGCCTGTAGGTAGTAATTTAAACCCTGGATGCTGATGTAGGAACCTTTCTCCTTTATGCAGTGGCGCACCAGCCCCTCCACGCTGCCTAGATAAAGCCTAGAGAAAATGCGAGGCCCTGGAATTGACAAGATGAAGATGAGTTTTCCATTACAAAGACTTTTATTCAAAGGTTTGTCTTCATTGAAGACTGAGCAGGGAAAAGCAGGCTTTCATTGGAGTTTAGAAGAATTTGCTGGAATGTGTGGCAGCCTCTTAGCAGGAGCTCATACCTGGTGACTGGCATTTTTTAAGTAGCCTCTCTCACTGGCCTATCCTTACAGTGCTTGCTTTTGTGTATTGGCATTAACTCATATTTATAGAACACTTTGCACTTTAAAAAGAGCCTGTGTCAGCAGGTGTGGTGGCTTATGCCTGTAATCCCAGCACTTTGGGAGGCTGAGGTGGGCAGATCACTCCAGGTCAGGAGTTTGAGACTGGCCTGGCCAATATGGTGAAACCCCGTCTCTGCTAAAAATACAAAATTTAGCCAGGGCGTGGTGGTGGTGCACTCCTGTAATCCCAGCTACTTTGAGGCTGAGGCACAAGAATTGCTTCAACTCGGGAGGCAGAAGTTGCAGTGAGCTGAGATCGTGCCACTGTACTCCAGCCCGGGCGACAGAGCAAGATTCTGTCTCAAAAAGAAAATAAAAAATAAAAAGAGCCTGTGTCTCCAGGGTGTTTCTCACATCAGACATGCAGAGAGCTAGTGTGAGCAGAGCCTCAAATTCACAGAACGTCCTGGGGTTCAGAGCCAGCCCTGACCCTTGCCTGCCTCCTTTTCAGTTTCTCCACTGTAGGTTTTTGTTGATTCTGTCTGCCCTGCTTCCCTGTGTCATTCTTTGAGGAAAGGAAATGTATTTTATTCATCTTGTTGCCCATACCTAATTCCGGCACCTTTCCTACGGATCGTGTTTTATGTTAGCAGGAGGGATTAATATTTGGTAAATAATTTAATAATAGAAGTCAACACTTAGATATCACTCACTATGTCTGCTATTTTGTGCTAGGAAGCACACGCTGTTAATATTTCCATTTAACAGATTAGAAAACTGAGACACAAGAGGATCAATAACTTGCCTGAGGTTACATAGCCAGAAATGGAAACCCAACCCAGAAATCGGCTCCAGTGCTCCCAACTACTGTCCTATCCCATCTCTGAATATATTCTTTAAAGGAAATCCCATTATAATTTTAAAGATTATCTTCGTAACCATAATCATAAGTAAAATGTACCACAAAGAAAACTTCTGAATGTCTCTGCTGTTTACTTTCTTAAATCTGGAAAGAGTGAGAAGTTGTTATTTTTGGTAAGCAAGTGAAATCCTTTTGTAATAATTCCTCCCAGGCTGGAAAGCTGTTAGAACTGGGTTTTCCCTCCGGATAGAGCTCTCAACAGCACACATCCGCATCCTTTCTCTTTTCCGTCCTTTTCATCTCCATCTTGGACCTGGTTCCTTCAAGGACCTTTTTCCATCTGACCTGGGCAGGCCCGTAGAGGTTGAGCATCCTTCCTGGGTTCTGTGACTCCTGCTCCTTCCCAAAGTTCCAAATCAGGCAGCCCGAGAGCCAGCTGCAGTCACCTTCACAGCTGCGCTCCTCCAGGACATGTCTGCCCTTCTACACGGAGATTTCTATCCTTCATCAACAGTTTCTGTATTTCTCCTGAATTTCTGCTGAGCTTTTACTAGGTTCATGTTGGGAAAGTGTAGCTTCGGATTCTGGTTACAGTGGGGATGATAAGAGGTAGAAGTGAAATATCATGAATGTTTTCTAATGTCCACCTAATTGAATAACAGCAATGACAAAGATAAGCACTTAGAACCTGGCATTACTGCCTAAGAATTTATTGTGTTTGTATTTGGTTTAGAACTTTGAAATCCTTAAGTTTTAAACTAAATGCATTTTAATTCTGAAGTTGTCTAATTATATATATTTAGGATTACTGCATATTGGTATTTAAATATGTATATTTAAATATATGAATATATTTAGATACATGTATAAATACAGTCTGAATACTACTGTCTAGCCATTATCAGTATCTTAATTCCATCTCCCCTCCACTGAGAATTTGAAGTAGAATACCCATAAATTAATAAAGAATAAGAAGAAATCAATAGTGATGAAAGCCTCCAGCAATAAAGGACATCCATTGGCTCTGCAGCATGACCATCCCCTCCTGGAGAGCACACCTGGTCAAATGGAACCACTTTCCTGGCACCTACCTATTATGGAAGGCGTATGGCAATCAGAGACCAAAGTGAGAATATGGGGTTTCATGCACTATTTTGAAAACATATCATTTCATCCAATGCGTTTTAAAAACATTAAAGATATTTTCTCGCACTATTCCTACGGATAGGATTATGGAATACATAGATTTTGTATGAACTGCTCTTACACTGTAATTATGAAGTCAAGTATTACAACCAGAGAGAGGACTGACATCTTCCAGTGCTGTAACTATTAGAATGCAATGTTGGATTTTGCTATCAGACATCAAAGATCTTATAATCTGGAAACTGTCACAGCCAAGGATGGAGAGTTGGTGTCTCTCTCTGGCCTGGAGGTCAGTAGATTTGAGTCCAGGCCCCGTGACGAGGCAGTAGAGTGGAGTGGTTATGCGTGTGGTTTGGGGTCACACTACTTAGGTTTGAAATCCAGACCTACCTCTTTTGACAAGGTCTTGGCTTCTTTGAGGCTCATTTTTTAATTTATAAAATGGAGTAACACTAGTATACATTTTTAAAGTATGTGTGAAAGATGGGGAAAGCCCTTAGCACTGTGCTTTGCAAATAGTAGGGGCCGAGTAAATGTTAGCTATTATGATGATTGTTATTAATCAGTCATCTAACCTTGGGTGAGTCACATAATTTTATCTCTTCCACCCTTTGTTTCCTTCGGTAAAAAGGATGGAGGTTGACTACTACCTTTAAGGGACTCTGTTCTTCAACGTCTTTAATTCAGATATATCAGTTTAAAAGCTACTTCCTGAGTCAATAAATCCATGATGTTTCAAGTCATGTTTATAGAGAAAAGCTTCATAACCTCTAAGTGACTCTAGGGAATGTCTGGGGTCTAAATCTTTATGCTGGCCCACAGGTCCTGTAGGTTAAATTCCACTGCAACAAGCTCCAAGGGTTTACGAAACTATTTTTTTTTTTTTCATTTTATAGCCTTGGGTAACCTAGCTATATAAATCCTTTTGTTGAACTCAAATTTCAGTGGCAATGCTTTTCATCTTAAAGGGATTTGCAGACAACAGCAACACATGTCATAAAAGTTGCCTCTCAGATAACATGTATTGTTCAAAAACTGGGCATGTTACCCAGTCAGGATTTAGGAGTGATATAGTTTTAGGATTTAGTTTTTTTTTTTTTTCTCCCCCCCAGCATCCTAACATGTGTGATCTTGGTGAAGGCACTCTCTTAGGACCATACGAAACTGCATGTATTTACGTAAGAAACGTGTAACATACCCTCATAAAATTAACAGTCCTGAATAAAATGCTGTTCTTGTTCTTTCGAAATTTGGCATTATCCCTAAATCACCACTTCATTTACGAATCATAGCAGCTGAGATCCTTGAAGTAGTATAGAGTTTCACCTTTTAGAATCAAAGCAGGGTATTAAGATTTATTAAGTGTGAGTAAAACTTTATTTTATTTTATTTTATTTTATTTTATTTTTGAAACAGCGTTTCGCTCTTGTTGCCCAGGCTGGAGTCCCATGGCGCGATCTGGGCTCACTGTAACCTCCGCTTCCCAGGTTCAAGTGATTCTCCTGCTTCAGCCTCCCAACTAGCTGGCATTACAGGCTCCCACCACCACACCTGTCTAATTTTTGTATTTTTAGTAGAGACGGGGTTTCACCATTTGGCCAGGCTGGTCCCTAACTCCTGACCTCAGGTGATCTGCCCGGCTTGGCCTCCCAAAGTACTGGGATTACAGGCGTGAGCCACCGTGCCCGTCCAAAATTTTATTTTTACGTTTGGTACACACTCATTAATTTTGCTTTAAAACTGAATTAATTTTTCTTTTTCTTCTTCTTTTTTATTTTATAGCACAGTTTCTCTGAGATTGTTTAAATAAAAATGCAGATGCAGCAAGGAATTTTAGTTACCTGCTTTTTTTCATTAGCGCTGGGGAAAATGACTGCACTAACTTTCAGTGAGTGACCAGGACCCTCTTTCCACATTAGCTTTCTTTCGCCTTTGAAAATGGTTCTGACGCCCACTTTAGTGCTGGCAGAGGGCAGTCAGAAGTTACAGTTTGATGAACGAATGAATACTTAAATAGTGATACCTTGATGCTTTTCTTCTAAACAAAAAATAGGATATACCTAAGAGAGAAACATAAATTTTTATTTCTAAAGGCGTGTGTCCGGATCTGCACGTGACAACTATTTAGCATTCTTACAACATTTTAGTTTTAAAACTGCAGGCATAGGTCTTGAACTTCAACGATGGTTTCTTTCTTAAGCCTCACAGTAATAACAACAGCATCGGCAGTACCTATAACAGTACTGATACCGTCTGCCATTTGTTGAGTGCCTCCTATGTGTTAAGCACTGTGTTTGGCACTTTAACATCATTATTATTACTGGAGATGGAGTCTCACTTTGTCACCCAGGCTGGAGTGCAGTGGCGCAATCTTGGCTCACTGCAACCTCTGCCTCCCAGGTTCAAGTGATTCTCCTGCCTCAGCCTCCTGAGTAGCCGGAATTACAGGCACCCACCACCACACCCAGCTATTTTTTGTATTTTTAGTAGAGATGGGGTTTCTCCATGTTGGCCAGACTGGTCTCGAACTCCTGACCTCAGGTGATCCGTCCGCCTCGGCCTGCCAAAGTGCTGGGATTACAGGCGTGAGCCACCGCGCCCGGCCAGCACTTTGACATTATTATTCAGCATAACTTAGCGGTTAACAGCTGAGGCTCAAGTAGACTTTGCTGAGTTTGAACCTGTTTGATTACTTACTCCCTAGTGACCTTGAACAATTTTCTTAAATTTTTCACCCCTCATTTTCCCCATGTATCAAGCGAGGGTAGTATTAGTGCCTACCTAAAGGGATCATTATAAGGATTAACGGAGCTGCTAATATGCAGTGCTTAGACCAGTACCTCGAAGAGATTAAGTAATTAATAAATGTCACCATTTAATCAGCACAACAGCTGTACAAGATAGATATTATTATGCCATTTGACAGATAATTCCTGTGGCTCTAAACAGGTTTGTTTGATCCTGAAGTTCATGTTCTTTCTGCTGCACCAATTCCTCCCTGATCAAGTTTTACTTCATGTGGTAGCTATCTGGAGGTACACCCTTTGTCCCTCATGGGGCTCCGGGCTCATTGAGGACAGGGATGCTAAACATTTCTGTATCCCTTAAAGCATCTGGCATGTAGAAACATACTAGACATTTGTTGAATGAATGAATAAATATCTCAAAACTGTTCTGGCAATAACATTTTATATATGAGGAAACTCCCCATATCACAAAGATGGATTAACCAATGTTCACTGAAGTAAATGTGCGAATCTCACTGGCTACACTCATTGCAAACTCATCATGCCCGCAGGGTGCAGGCATCTCATTTGGTTACTTTCAGTGCCCAGTTTAAGGGTGGCGTAGAGTCATCCAGAGACTCCGGGAGAGTTCATATTCAGAATTGGGGGCCCCTTCTTTGTCTGTCTCCCTGCCCAGAACCCTCTCTCACTCCTCATAGTGTGCCTTCTCCAGGCTCCTTCTGTAACTGCCCAGTGGGTTCACCCTGCCCACTGCCTAGACAGAGCTGATTTATCAAGACGAGGAAATTGCAATGGAGAAAGAGTAATTCACACAGAGTCGGCTGTGCGGGAGACAGGAGTTTTATTATCACTCAATTCAGTATCCCTGATATTTTGGGGATCAGAGTTTTTAAAGATAATTTGGTGGGTAGGGGCTTGGGAAGTAAGGAATGCTGACTGGCCAGGTTGGAGATGGAATCATAGGGTGTCAAAGTGTGTTTTTCTTGCTGTCTTCTGTTCCTGGGTGGGGAGGCAGAACTGGTTGAGCCAGATTACAGGTCTGGGTGGTGTCCGCTGATCCATCAAGTGTAGGGGCTACAGAATATCTCAAGCATTGATCTTGTTTTACAGTAGTGATGTTATCCCCAAGAGCAGTTTGGGGAGGTTCAGACTCTTGGAGCCAGAGGCTGCATGACCCCCTAAAGTGTAATTTCTAATCTTGTAGCTAATTTGTTAGTACTGCAAAGGCAGACTGGTTCCCCAGGCAAGAAGGGGTCTTTTTGGGAAAGGGCTATTATCAATTTTATTTCGGAGTCAAACCGTGAACTGAATTCCTTCCTATAGGTTGGCCTGTGCCCGGGAATGAACAAGGACAGCGTAAAGGTTAGAAGCAAGATGGAATGGGTTAGGTCTGATCTCTTTCACTGTCATCATCTCCTCAGTTATAAGTTTGCAAAGGCGGTTTCCCTTCCTGGGTCCCTCTGCACTGAAATGGCAGGTTCAGTGCTGTCATCTTATCTCCCTGTGCCATTGTCATGACTGTGGCAGCCGTGTGAACCCCCCAAATGCGAAACTGACCTCATGCTGGCTGCTGCCTCTGTATTTTGACTCCCTTCCAAAACCTGCCTGCTTTGGTTCACTTTTCAGAGCCTTGAGGAAGTTTTTTGCTTTTATTTTATTATTTTTCTTGTCCGATTTAACAGCTGTTTGTGGGAGGATCTGTTTATTAAAAGCTTACTTCTCCATGCTAAACACAGAACGTTCATACTATATCGTGGTTCTTAAATGCAGCAAAGATCCTTTATAATAGAAATATAAATACACTAGTAGTAAATATAATTTTCGTTTTTTCTTGCAGCGGAATTATCTCCTCACACATACTCCTCTTTAGACCACAACAATGGGGGAAGCTAAAGTGAAATTTTTGTTTTCACTTGGACCAAAATCTATGATACAGTCCTGGCCCTTCTTCTGAACTCTTCAGGTCGAGGCTCTGACTCTGACCACCTTAAGGCAGGGGACATACAGAGACACTCAGGCCCAAGACAACACTGAACAGAGAGAAGACTGGGAAAGTAGAAGAATGTTTTGTTAATTGCTTTGTCATATATTAGTTTTGGTTAAATAAACCCTTCTTTGACTCTGTTTTTCCAACCTCATTTCATCTCCTGTGACCTGACATTATAATGATAAAAGGCAGCTGAAGATAGATTCTGACGCCTCTCCTCAGTTAATTTAGCCCAGTTTTAAGACATTTTCCCACTGCTCTTCTTTAAAATTGGCCTAATTACATTTGATTAGAATTTCTATGAAGAAGTTGTCATGTTTAGAGTCCCTTCCTCACTTTCTATTCCCAAATGGTCTAACCCTTAGCAATGCCCTTGGCCACTGTGACCCAGGACACTCACATGGGACTTTCTGTTCACCACTGGCCGCCGTCATTGCATTTGACCAGGGTCCTCTTTTCCATGACAGTCCATGACTTGACACAGCACTTTAAAGCATTTTTGTCATGTTTTTCCCTGATGACCAAAGAAATGTATGCTCAAATGTACTCAAAGGAAAAACAATGCCTTGAATTCCAACCCCAAGAGAAAATCACTTTAAATTTTAGGTGAACATCTTTGAGGTCACTTTCTTAATGCCCTTTTTAGAAAACCAAAATCGGATCTGACTGTGTATTCGCTTTTGTAATGACCGTCTTTAACTGAACAACATGCTGTAAATGTTCCATATTGTTAATTATTATTCTAAAGAATTATTAATGATTGCTTTTATCATATGAACGTGGCATCATTTATTTAGTAAAACACTTAATTCACACACTATTTATTGACGACCTACCTTGTAACAGTTATTGTGTTCATCACAAGGGATTCAGCAGTGAGCGAGACGTATGTGGCTTCGGCCTCATGGGTCTTATGGAACAGTGGCCCTGAGAGACAGCGTGGACAGTATGATCAGGGGTGTGACAGGGCTCCTCTGGGGTAATCAAGAAGAGTCTTAAGAGGGACCACTCACCTAGACTGAGGGCTGGAGGGAGAGTCAGGAAGCGTTCCAAGGGAAATGAAGTTCAAACACACTTGAAGGCTAAGTAGTAACCCAAAGAATGAGTAGAGCTGCAGGCAGAGGAAAGAGTCTTTCAGGAAGAGAGAACAGCAGGGGGAGGTTAGGGAGGGAGAGAGCGACAGAGAAATCTGAGGAACAAAATGCAGTTCAGCAGAGCCATACTGCAGAATGTGATGGAGGGAAGACAGAAGGCTAGAGAGAGAAGGAGGAGTTGGCTCAGGTAGACTTTTAAGCAGTGGGCTAAGTGGATTGCACATGGCCCAAGAGTATGGACAAGGGCACCATGAATGGGTTTAACAGGAAAGGAGAAGAATTTTAGCACTTGGAAGAAATTACTGTGTCTGAGGGGGAAGAATGGATCCAGGGAGGACAAGAATTAGAGAAACCTGTTAGGAGCCTGTTACAGTACTTCAGATGAGCTTTAATGGTGAATGCATTACAGAGTGACAATGGAGATAGGGAGAAGTGGACAGATTTGGCTCTAAGAGGACAAGGAGAAGGCCAGGGAGAGGACACACCAGTTTTCAACAAGTTTTACACAACTTGATATACGGGAGTGCTACTGGGAGCTGAGCGTTTTGGAGGGAGAGGATGAGAAAACTGTCTCCCTCTAAAATGCAGATGACATGTTTTCATTCCCTGCCTTTCACATCTCTGCTGATTTCTCATCCAAGGTGTTGTCTTGGGCCAACATATCCCTGGCTACCTCTCCAACCTAACTTCTTCTTTTATTTTTTGCTTTTTGAATTTTAACGTACATACAAATCACTAAGTGATCTTGTTTAAATGCATATTCTGATTCAGCAGGTGTGGGATGGGGGCTGAGATTCTGTTTATTTTTTATCTTTTAAAAAATGTTATTTTAAGTTCCAGGATAAATGTGTAGGATGTGTGGGTTTGTTACATAGGTAAACGTGTGCCATGGCGATTTGCTGCACCCGTCAACCCATCACCTAGGTATTAAGCCCTGTATGTATTAGCTATTTATCTTGATGCTTTCCCTCCCTCAGCCCGCAGTCCCATTGTGTGTTGTTCCCCTCCCTGTGTCCACGTGTTCTCATTGTTCAGCTCCCACTTATAAGTGAGAATATGCGGTGCTTGGTCTTCTGTTCCTGCATTAGTTTGCTGAGGACAATGGCTTCAAGCTCCATTCATGCCCCTGCAAAAGACATGATCTCGTTCCTTTTTATGACTGCATAGTATTCCATGGTGTATATGTACCACATTTTCTTTGTCTAGTCTACCAGTGATGGGCATTTGGGTGGATTCTGTGTCTTTGCTATTGTGAATAGTGCTGCAATGAACATACATGTGCATGCATCTTTATAATAGAATGATTTCTATTCCTTTGGGTATATACCCGGTAATAGGATTGCTGGGTCAAATGGTATTTCTGGTTCTAGGTCTTTGAGGGATCACCCTACTGTTTTCCACAATCTCCAGCCTCATTTCTTATTCCTCTCTTCTTTTCTTTTTCTCCACATTCTGACTTCTTGCTGTTGTTCAAACATGCCAAAGGCTTAGAAATTGTCCTCTGGGGGAAACGATTCACCTCACATCCAATGCTACTGGGAGCATTTGTACCTGACACTGTCCCCTTCTTCATAGGGACCCTCACATGGCTCTCTCTCCCCCCTGTGTCACTTAGGTCTCCCTGACTCCAATATCCAACACAGCCCCCATCATTCTCCACCCCTCTCCTGCTTCAATAACCTGTGGCCCTGGTTGAGGATACCTATTTACTTGTTTGTTTGTTGTTGTATGTTTTCCTTCACTAACTTGAAGCAGGGCCTGATGCATGACTGCTCCCAATCAGTCTAGGTTAGATAAATGAAGACCCAGAGGGAAATGCAGACCTTCTGACCAAACCTCTAAATTTCCATTGTCAATAGCCAATTATTTTTGCTCATATAACTATATCCTTTAAATAAGTTTTATCTCTTCTGCCCCTTCTATCTATTCCAAGTTAAGGGAGAGTTGATTTAACATTCTTCTGATGATTTCCTAGTTGTTTTTCATTTTCCCGTCTTAAATCTAACTTTGACTTTCTGTTCTGCTCAAGAACAAGTCCTTAAGGTATTTTTTCACTCTCTCAAATGGATTTTCTTAAAAATTCAAAGTCACATTTAAAATGCAATCCTATTGGGTCTTTTGCAGCTGATGATTTTGTAATTGATTTTCCTAGATATTCCCCTTTCTCTTTATCGTGCATAACTGTCTGCTTTCTTAGAACCGGAACAAATGTGGTCCCAATTAAGTTTTCCATAAACACTGGCCAAAAGTCCTTCTCTGATTTGAACATCACTCCTTGTCCTCTTCTGCCAAGTCAACTCTTGTGCTTTCTTTCAGGCCCCGTTGGAAAAGCCAACTCTCCCATGAGATTTTTCTGACCTACCCGCATCATAGTGGTTCTTCCTTCTGAATTTCTGCCACGGTTAGAGTTGGTGCCGCACATACTGATTTCATTTTGACAGCCTGGGCTGGTCCTTCAGCCCTTCCTGCCAGGCTGGAATCATCCCATTAGTGTTTGCAGGAAGGGAAAAATGGCCTCAACTTGTTCTCTCGGTATCTGGAATATGTCCTTCTGGTCTCCTCTGTACAAGAATGAACTCTTTGAGAGTCAGGATTCTACCTTCTCTTTGCTTTCCTGAGCTACGCAGCAGAATACTTCATAAACGATTTTACCTTCAGCTGGGCACAGTGGCTCAATGCCTGTGATCTCAGCACTTTGGGAGGCTAAAGCAGGAGGATCCCTTGAGGGCAGGAGTTCAAGACAAGTCTGGGCAACATAGGGAGATCATATTTCCATGAAAAGATTACAGTCTAATTGGATGTGGTGCATGTGCTTGTAATCTCAGCTACTCAAGAGGCTGAGGCAGTAAGATCTCTTGAACCCAGGAGTTCAAGGCTGCTGAGAGCCATGGTGGCCTGGGAGACAAAGTGAGACCCCATCACAAAATAAGTAAATATATTTTCTACTTTCATTTTGATCTAGTGATTATTCATTTATATTTCATAATAAAAACATCCAATGACTAATATTTCCCCTTTCATATTCCCTCATTGTAATTTCCAAAACCTCATCCATATTTGTCAATTTGCTTTTCCTAACCACTCTATTGTGTCTAAAATCTTTTGGAATATGTTCTCCATTACACCATTCATTCATCCACTCATTTATTCCACAGACATTTCCTGCACACTTCCCATAGCTCAGACACTGTGCTGGATGCCAAGGTGCAATGGTGAGAGGAACCAACCTGGCTGCTCCTCCAAGAAGCCTATGGTCTTGTGCTGGGTGGGAAACAGGTGATAAACAGGGAAACCAATACACAGGTATTTCATTGCAAATAAAAAGTGCTATGAAAGGGGTGAGCAGGGTACTGTGATACAGAATAAGAAAGGGATATGTACCTAGGATGGAACAATCGGGAGAGGCCTGCCTGTCTAATACTTATGCCAAAAATTAAGCCATCAGGAGTCAGCTCTGTAAGCAGGTAGGAGCAGGAGCTTCCAGACAGTGGAAATGGCATATGGCAAGGATCGAGGTGAGGAATGGCTTGTTATTTCTGGAAACTGAATGGAGGCCAGTGGGGCCAGCTTCTGAAGCATGTGGAGTAAGACTGGTGAGCTGGGCTTAGAGCACACCGGCCTTGTAGCCTATGGAAAGGAGGTCAAATTTCATTCTAGGAATTACTGGAAGTCATGATGATATTAGCATTTTAAGAAAATTATTATTGCTGTTTGGAGAATTGGTTGTAGGGGTAAGATGGACAGGGAATCTCATAAGAGAAAACTGCTATGATGGGAGAGAAATATTAATAATTGTGTCTTTGGCTAGGATGGTAGCAGCCAAGTTGCAAGAAAGTGTATTTTGGAGATAGTATCTATAAGATCCACTAATTGGATGGATATGGGGGTTAGGAGAAGGAAAACAATCAAGTAGGACTCCTAGGTTTCTGACTGGAGTGCAATGGAATGCTGAGTTGAGTTTTAAAATGCCTATACACATCATTTGTTTGATGTGAATTGTCTTTACCCTGTCAGCAAAAAATGCCGGTGTCACTTTATTCTGTATTTTCCTTTAGTATTGCAAAAATTTCTGACACCTCTATTGCTTTCTGACAATACATACAGTGACTTCATTGTCTTGCAATTTAAAATCTTCCAGAAATGTTTTCCTTTGGTCTTAAATATCTGATTCCGTAATGGGTGTATCTCAAGGGTATTGATTTCTTTCTACTTACATAATACATAATTCAGCAGAAATATTCACATTAATATTGTTTCAAATACAAAATTTGAAGGAAATTCAACTAGCTAAATTACTTTTTTTGCATTCCCCCTCAGTAGGTTTCTTTTGTAATTCTATTTTGTTTATTTTCCATTGTAATTCTTTAATCTTTCATCCTTTTCTAAACTTTCCCCTTGTTTTAAAATCAATGGTTTTAAATCTCTTGGCTGCTGCCATTGTTTCCATGTGTTTGAAATAGACCTTTTCTCTGGAGCTCTTGTGTTTTCTAAGATTTCCTTATGTCCATCATCTTAGGTCTGTATCATTTGAATTACGCTATTGCACACCAGAGCTATCACTGTGTTCATCTTTCTGCTTGTACATTTTGGCTGCCATCACCAAATAGTTTTTCATTTTCTACTCTTCAAGGAATATTGTAAATCCAAATATTTGCTTATTAGCTTCCAGTTAGGACTGTATATTATTCCTCTGTTATAGCATATTAATGCTTTAGTCATTTCATAAATACTATTATTTTTATTACTTATATTACATTATCCTACATAGCAGTATTGTATTTGTTCTCCTATCTATAACTTTTCATATTTTGGAGGTTAAATGTATCCATGAATGTGCTTGAACCTAGGAATGTTAAATTTCTTTTTCCAATTCTCTACCCTTTGCCACCATAACTAATTTAATTTGCATATTCTATAAGGGGAATTTTTAAAAACACTTACCTTGAGAGATCATTATTACTAGATTGACCAGTCAAAGCTCTTAAAGAGCCATGCTAATAAAAAGAGAAACTTTACCAAAGGCTAGCTCAAGTAATTTTTTTTAGAGTTATAACATTATGTAGGAACAGGACAAAGCAGAGAGGTTCCTAGGACTGGAGACTGAATTGAGAACTCTTTATATATAATGTTTGTCTGTATATTTATGTTGAGAGAGGAGGGAAAGGAGAAAATAGAGTGAATGAGAATCTTGGTTTATTTTTAGAATTTTTTTGGGAAGATGAAATCTGTTCTGGCCATCTCAGCCACAGATGACCCAAGGCCTTTTCCACCTCGTGTTGTAAAATGTCTTTTTACTAGCACTCATCCTACTGCCCTACACTCTGTAACTCCAATACAGGGATGTGTTTATTCATCTTTGCTTTAGCTTTGGCTCTCAGACTTCTATATTTCTACAAGGGGGAATCAGGCTCACATAGTACAGTATCTGAGTTTGGGATCACTTACACAGGTGCTTCTTCTGAATATACATTGTTTCACGTGTGGTCTACCTCTAATTTTTGAAACTATGTTTGTAACATTTAACCTTTCTGTGATCACTATCATGTTTACAAGTGAGTTTTGACTCAAAATTTCAAAATATATGCATCAACAAACCTGTAAAATGCATTTTAGCTAAGAGCCACCAATCAACCAACATCTGGTCTCCATCAGCCGATGAGTAGGCTATGCCTGCATCTTGAATATTAAAAACTAATATTCAAATTTGATGGCTGTAATTTTTGTTCTGAAAATTTATAATGTCATCAGATGTTTCTTATTGTATTAGATTTTATAAATTACCAGTGTAAGAACTGGTTGCCTTGTGCATCCTTATGAAAAAAAGTTCTCCTAAAATATG